>NC_134905.1:2277182-2442182 GCF_041734735.1 Babylonia areolata | reverse complement strand
TGATCAACGTTTTCTCTGTAATTCCCAACCATAAATCATGATCAACGTTTTCTCTGTAATCCCCAACCATAAATTATGATCAACGTTTTCTCCGTAATTCCCCACCATAAATCATGCTCAACGTTTTCTCTGTAATTCCCCAACCATAAATCATGATCAACGTTTTCTCTGTAATCCCCAACCATAAATCATGATCAACATTTTCACTGTAATCACCCACCATAAATCATGATCAACGTTTTCACTGTAATCCTCCACCATAAATCATGATCAACGTTTTCACTGTAATCCTCCACCATAAATTATGGTCAACGTTTTCTCTGTAATCCCCAACCATAAATTATGGTCAACGTTTTCTCTGTAATCCCCAACCATAAATTATGGTCAACATTTTCCACACCATAAATTATTATCAAAGTTTTCTCTGTAATCCCCAACCGTAAATCATGATCAACGGTTTCTCTGTGATTCCACACCATAAATTATGATCATTTTCTCTGTAATTCCACACCATAAATTATGATCATTTTCTCTGTAATTCGACACCATAAATTATTATCATTTTCTCTGTAATTCCACACCATAAATTATGATCATTTTCTCTGTAATTCCACACCATAAATCATGATCATTTTCTCTGTAATTCCACACCATAAATCATGATCATTTTCTCTGTAACTCGACACCATAAATTATGATCATTTTCTCTGTAATTCCACACCACACCATAAATCATGATCAAAAGTTTTCTCTGCTATACCCTACCATAAATTATGATCATTTTCTCTGCTATACCCTACCATAAATTATGATCATTTTCTCTGTAACTCCACACCATAAATCATGATCAAAAGTTTTCTCTGCTATACCCCACCATAAATCATGAGCAACATCAGACTCCTGTGTTGTTGTTTATCACACAGACACTGATCATCTCCCGTGATGCTCAACACAATATCTGAACAACGGAAAGATAACTGAGACCTAGAAATAATCATACGTCTGAAAATCAAATGCAGAAAAATGCCCATAAGGCAAACATTTGTATCTACAAAACTGACAAGTACTGACTGTCAGGGGTACACCATGTAAATGTTATAGGTAAACATATGCCTCTTTGTCTTTATACTGCCTATAAAAATATTTTTACATTCATATATAATGCTTTAGTGATCTTTGAAAAAAAATATATCACAAGTATGTATATATCTTTAATGCTTTACTGGTTTCAGAGAAAAAAAAAACATTCTCCAAAACTTATCAAGCGTGTCAAACTCTTCATGTCACAAAATTTCATGACGGAACTGACAGGAGAAAGGGGGCTACTTCTGCTTATAAATAATCTATACACATTATGCACACATGTAAAAATAATCAGATGTCAAATGCATCATATAATCTTGTTTGTTTGTTTGTTTTGTTGTTGTAGTAGTAAAAAAAATTAGCTGTTGTTGTTGTTGTTGTTGAAATGATCCAATAATGTTGCTCATCATCACTGCTATGGAGTCTGGAACCAAGTCATCAAAAAAAAAATTTCTTCCTAATCACGAGTTAGGAAGTAAATGCCACACAAAAGCTTGGCAAAGACAGAGCAAGACGGTAATGCACTTGTCTCAGAAATGGGGGCCACTGTGAAATGAGTAATTAGCTCCAGCATTACATATAGAATCCGATTGGCTAGCAGACGGCGGGCTATTAGCCAGACGTCTTATCACCGAGTTACAACAAAACTTTGGCCCAGAGGAGCAAACAGACAGGTCTGGTTTGCATCAGTTTGACGTGGTACAGTATATGATACTAAATTCTGTTTCACAAGGCTTTGGCTGTCTACATCAGCTTATGGTGGACGGACAAAGAGAGCAAAGGGAAACAATGAAGCAAAGAGAACGACAAGAGCTTGGCTTCCAACTGAAGACTGTCCATTCTGGCTTTGTCTAGGAAGCGAGAGAACCTGAGGGCGCTGGTTCGAATCACGGCTCAACCGCCGATATTTTCTCCCCCTCCACTACACCTTGAGTGGTGGTCTGGACGCTAGTCATTCGGATGAGACGATAAACCGAGGTCCCGTGTGCAGCATGCACTTAGCGTTCGTAAAAGAACCCACGGCAACAAAAGGGTTGTTCCTGGCAAAATTCTGTAGAAAAATCCACTTCCACAGGAAAAACAAACAAATCTGCACGCAGGAAAAAAAAAAGAAAAAAAAAAAGGGTGGCGCTGTAGTGTAGCGACGTGCTCTCCCTGGGAAGAGCAGCCCGAATTTCACACAGAGAAATCTGTTGTGATAAAAAGGAATACAAATACAAAATACAGATGTCCAGTTGACTGTCACTCACTTCCTGTGATGCAGGGCCTGTATACCGTGCACAAATATATAATGTCCAGCAGGAATTGTTTCCAGTGAACCAATGTATAATGTCCATCTGACTATTACTCAGTTCCTATGATGCAGGAATAACACTGCACCAATAATATAGTATAATTTTAAAAAAACAACAAAAAAACCAAAAGCTTTTTGGCCAATTTCAGAATGTGGACACAAACTGACAGAAGTGCAGCAGCAAAATTTCTGTATTTTGACACAAATGTCTTTTTGGAATTTTCTGACTGTACACAGCAATGTACTCCCCAACAACTCTGATTGTAGAAGAAATACATGAATGCAAAAAACAAAAACCTTTGGCCATGGACAGAAACATACTCAAACAACAACAAAATATCTGATCATTCACAGATCTGTCCGGGGGGGGGACGGAACTGAAGGGGGAAGAAAGGGGAGTGAGACAATGCTGGACACCTGAGGCGCTGACCAGACAAGGGCCATAACCCCAGGCCCCTCCCAGTACAGTCAAGGGCAGTCAGGTCAGTTGACGGAGACGACAGGGAAGGCATTGTTCTTTCCCTTGGGGGCCTTGCCGTCGGCACTGCCTCGAAGAGAGGCGGACAACTCTTTCCTCATCTTCTCATTCCTGTGCATCTTGGACGTCACGTGCAGGGGCGGCAAGATCTTATCCACCTTGGGCGACTTGGGGAACTTGAGCAACACCGAAACCTTGCTGAGGATGTTTCTGGAACACGGGGGAAAACATGGGCAGTGTTCGTTACCGTCTATAACACGTACAATTACCGTATATTACACACATTTACCATCCATAACACACAATTACCATACCATCTGTAACACACAATTACCATCTGTAACACACAATTACCTTCACAATTACCATCTATAACACACAATTACCCTCACAATTACCATCTATAACACACAATTACACTCTATAACACACAATTACTCTCACAATTACCATCTATAACACACAATTACTCTCACAATTACCATCTATAACACACAATTACCCTCACAATTACCATCTATAACACACAATTACCATCTATAACACACAATTACTCTCACAATTACCATCTATAACACACAATTACCCTCACAATTACCATCTGTAACACACAATTACCCTCACAATTACCATCTATAACACACAATTACCCTCACAATTACACAGATACACAGAAAACATGGGCTGTGTTCCTAACAGTCCATCCTTTGGTGTCATCTACTCTCCGGGAAAGCGTCAAGTTTAATCTGCCTTCTTCACAAGTCCGAGAGAGCGTCACGTCTGTCAGTGATGACAGAATCAATGACCAGCCTGTCGTAACGTCCATACATCCCCCACCATTCATCTCCTGCCCACCTCCAACCCCACAATGCCAGTAATTGAATGAGAGAGGATAACTGAATCTTTTTCGATTGGGGGCTGGCTCCTGAGTGGAGTGATGGCCTGGAGGTAACGCGTCCGCCTTGGAAGCGAGAGAATCTGAGTGCGCTGGTTTGAATCACAGCTCAGCCGCCGATATTTTCTCCTCCTCCACCAGACCTTGAGTGGTGGTCTGGATGCTAGTCATTCGGATGAGACGATAAACCGAGGTCCCGTGTGCTGCATGTATTTAGCGCACGTAAAAGAACCCACGGCAAAAAAAAGGGTTGTTCCTGGCAAAATTCAGTAGAAAAATCCACTTCGATAGGAAAAAACAAATAAAACTACATGCAGGAAAAATACAAAAAAAAAAAAAAAGGGTGGCGCTGTAGTGTAGCGACGCGCTCTCCTGGGGAGAGCAGCCCAAATTTCACACAGAGAAATCTGATGTGATAAAAAGAAATACAAATACAAATACAAACAAAATCTCTTTTTTTTCTTCTTTTTTTTTGCCTATCATTGCAAGTAAGAAATACAAATACAAACAAAATCTTTTTCTTTTTTTTTCTTTTTTTGCCTGTCATTGCAAGTAGGTCAGTGTGACCTACATACAGCCCACTGTCCTTTTGTGACTGGCTTTGACACGGAACAAGAGCAGGAGCAGTGTGTGTGTGCAGCGACAGATGTACCAGTGATGTACTCACTCCACCGTAGCGGTGCACACATAGTGCAGACGTACCAGTAATGTACTTACTCCACCCAAATGGTGGGTACCTGGTGCAGGTGTACCAGTGATGTACTTACTCCACCCTAGCCGTGCACACATAGTATAGATGCACCAGTCATGAATTTATTCCACTCTAGCGGTGCAAACAAAGTACAGATGCACCAGTGATGTACTCACTCCACCCTAGCGGTGCACACATAGTACAGATGTACCAGTGACGTACTCACTCCACCCTAGCGGTGCACACATAGTACAGATGCACCAGTGACGTACTCACTCCACCCTAGCGGTGCACACATAGTACAGATGTACCAGTGACGTACTCACTCCACCCTAGCGGTGCACACATAGTACAGATGTACCAGCGACATACTCACTCCACCCTAGTGGTGCACAAACATTGTGCAGATGTACCAGAGATGTACTCACTCCACCCTAGCGGTGCACACACACAGTGCACATGTATCAGTTCATATACTCACTCCACTCTAGCGGTGCGCTCATCGATGTACAGCTGATGTTCGTCGATCTCCTTGCGGGGAAGCAACTCTGGAGCCACCAGCTGGCAGGGTGAAAAGCGGTGATTGGTCAACATGCATGGCGTGAACAGACAGTGAACGCACAATGAACATGCTGCAGTGAACGTAACGCACATCATGCTAGAAAATGATCCTCTATGACTGCGTGTCAACAGCGAACGTACTTCTTCTTCTTCTGCGTTCACTCGTATGCACACGAGTGGGCTTTTACGTGTATGACCGTTTTTACCCCGCCATGTAGGCAGCCATACTCCGCTTTCGGGGGTGTGCATGCTGGGTATGTTCTTGTTTCCATAACCCACCGAACGCTGACATGGATTACAGGATCTTTAACGTGCGTATTTGATCTTCTGCTTGCATATACACACGAAGGGGGTTCAGGCACTAGCAGGTCTGCACATATGTTGACCTGGGAGATCGTAAAAATCTCCACCCTTTACCCACCAGGCGCTGTCACCGTGATTCGAACCCGGGACCCTCAGATTGACAGTCCAACGCTTTAACCACTCGGCTATTGCGCCCGTCGTGCGAACGTACATAATGCTAAAAAATAATCATTCATGAAATGAGCAACAGACAAACGTGAAGCGAAATACTAACAAACAAACACAGTGAACATATCATATACCATGTGAAGAATGAACATCCATCATGTGAACATATCACATGCTAACAATCGTCACACATCATGCTAACAACAGATACACATCGTGTCATCAATGAACACACATCGCGCTAACAACAACAAAAAACCACACATGCTAACAATAAACACACATCATGCTAACAATAAACACACATCATGCTAACAATAAACACACTAACAATAAACACGCATCATGCTAACAATAAACACACATCATGCTAACAATAAACACACTAACAATAAACACACATCATGCTAACAATAAACACACATCATGCTAACAATAAACACACATCATGCTAACAATAAACACACTAACAATAAACACACATCATGCTAACAATAAACACACTAACAATAAACACACATCATGCTAACAATAAACACACATCATGCTAACAATAAACACACTAACAATAAACACACATCATGCTAACAATAAACACACATCATGCTAACAATAAACACGCATCCCATACAAAAAAAAAAAAAAAAAAAAAATCAAACGTCACAGGAATACATATGTGAAGGGGGCAAGGACCACACATGGTGTGGACACAGCACAAAGTGTTTGACGAGTGACCGCACGATGTGATGAAACAAACTTGAATTAACTCATTCCCACTCGGAAGACGCGCCGCCAACCACCGCGTTTCCGCTTTGAGAATCCCGGAAGACCACTGAAACCGGATTCGGGTCACCATTTTCTCGGTTCGATATCCCATAAACCTTTACTTTTATGCAAATGAGCGAGATCTGACGCGAGACTTCCGTTCTAAAACCGCCATTTGCAATTAACAGCCTGTTGATCGGTGCGGTAGTTTCTGAGCTAGGACTTTTTGAAAACTGTGGAAAATTCAGTCAGTCATCAACGGAAAGTGGCAGCGGAGAACAACCATGAGTGGTGGTACAGCGTTATGGGCCACACAGATGATGAACAAAGTGATTCTGAAGGGTTCGAACGCAGTGAGATGGTGAAATATGATTCGGACTCTGATGTCGATCTGAACCTGGTGGTGAACAATGAAGAACTTCTTCGTCAGTTACAAATCAGACTCATCGTTGGAAGATGCAGAAGATGAGAATGGTGATGACTGTTAAATTGTGGTGCTTAGAGCCTCGTTGACCACTGAGGCCATCTCAAGGGTATCGCCAAGCACTATGTGATGGACAACACACCACACCATACATCTTCTCTCCAAGACAACATAACAAGACCCAAAGCAAAACAAGAACACAATCCCAGAATCACACACAGATCTAACCTTGAGCCTGGCGCTGACACTGCATCGACAGTAAAGTCACGCCACTATGTGATGGACAACAAACCATACACACACATCTTCTTCCCTCCTCTCTGAGAGGCAGCATAACAGCAAGACCCCAAACAACAACGACAAGAACAACAATCCCAGAATCCCACATAGATCTAACCTTAAGCCTGGCGCTGACACTGAATCGACAGGAAAGTGACCCCACTATGCGACAAACAACAAAACCACACCACACAATACATCTGCTCTCCAAGACATCAGACAACAGCAAGACCTAAAACACAATAAAAACAACAATCCCAGAATCCTGCTTCCTGACCTTACCTTGACCCTGGCGCCGACACTGAATCGACAGGAAAGTCACGCCACTATGTGACGGACAACACACCGCACCATGTGACATGTGGAGTGATGGCCCAGAGGTAACGCGTCCGCCTAGAAAGTGAGAGAATCTGAACGCGCTGGTTCGAATCACGGCTCAGCCGCCGATATTTTCTCCCCCTCCACTAGACCTGGAGTGGTGGTCTGGACGCTAGTCATTCGGATGAGACGATGAACCGAGGTCCCGTGTGCAGCATGCACTTCGCGCACGTAAAAAACCCCACGGCAACAAAAGTGTTGTTCCTGGCAAAATTCTGTAGAAAAATCCACTTCGATACGAAAAACAAATAAAACTGCACGCAGGAAAAAAAAATTTTAAATGGGTGGTGCTGTAGTGTAACGACGCGCTCTCCCAGGGGAAAGCAGCCCGAATTTCACACAGAGAAATCTGTTGTGATAAAAAGAAATACAAATACAAATACAAAATATAATAAACCATACATACATCTTCTCTCCGAGAGACAACGTAACAGCAAGACCCCAAACAACAACGACAAGAACAACAATCCCAGAATCCAACAGCAACTAACCTAGAGCCTGGCGCCGACGCTGATTCGACAGGAAAGTGACACCACTATGTGATGGACTTCTTCTTCTGCGTTCACTCGTATGCACACGAGTGGGCTTTTACGTGTATGACCGTTTTTACCCCGCCATGTAGGCAGCCATACTCCGTTTTCGGGGGTTATGTGATGGACAACACACCACACTGAGCAGTGTCGCTGACACCATGTGACAACCAACAAACCATATACATCTTCACCTCTCCGAGAGACAGACAACAAAACAACAAGACCCCAAACAACACAACAACAACAACAACACCAATCCCAGAATCCCCGCTCGGACTGAGCAGTGTCGCTGATGCTAAATCGACAGGAAAGTGACCCCATGATGTGATGGACGAGAAACCCCACATCTTTTTCTCTCCAACACAACACAACAACAAGACCCCCAAACAAACAGTATCAGTATCAGTATCAGTAGCTCAAGGAGGCGTCACTGCGTTCGGACAAATCCATATACGCTACACCACATCTGCCAAGCAGAGGCCTGGCCAGCAGCGTAACCCAACACGCTTAGTCAGGCCTTGAGAAAATAAAATAAAATAAAATAAAATATAATAAATAAATGAATGAATAAATAATAACTATAATGTAAAAAAAAAAAAGAACAACAAAAAAACTATAATGTAAAAATAAAATAAAATAAAATATATATTTTTTTTTTTAAATAAATAAAAATAAATAAATAAAAATAAACAAAATAAACAAACAAACAACGACAATCCCAGAATCCCAAAATAAAATAAAAATAATAATAATAAAAAAAGATTTAAAAAAAATAAATAAATAAAAATAAAAAAATAAATAAAAATAAATAAACAAACAAACAAACGACAATCCCAGAGTCCCACAACCTGACTGACCTTGAGCCTGGCGCCGACGCTGAATCGACAGGACCGACGGGAGGACATGAAGGTGAGAGCGATGGCCTCCTGACTCATGATGCGCACGCTCGTTTGGTGGTTGAGCCTCACGCACAGAGGCTGGAAGGGAGGCGCGTGCACGTGCGTCTCCTGGTCTTTCCACTGCCAGCGTCTCCGTTTGGCTCCAAACACGTCGGCTTCCATGCCTCCCAGCTGGTCGTAGTACAGTCTGTAACATGTCGCATGACATTTATATCACATCGTATCTCACATCACAGCACATTACATCATATCACATATCATTTCACGTCACGCATCGCTTCACACTAACATCTACACGGAGCGCATGCATCGTATCGAATCAGATCACGTGTCGTGTCGCATCTCGTATCATTTTCACATCGCATTTATGACGTCACTTTACACACATCATATCACAGCACATATCACATCACACCGCACATCGTATTACATTACATCACAGCATTTTACATTATATATCATATCACATCACACATCATATCACACCACACATCATATTACGTTGTATCACATCATCACACATCATATCACCTATCACATCACATTTCATCACTTAGTCTGTACACATCACACATCGTCACACCACATCACCACATCACATAACACCACACCACATCACACATCATATCACATCACATAAAATCACACCACATCACACCACACCAGAGCACACCGTATCACACCACATCACATTACATCACACATCACATCAAACATCACATATCATATCAAAGAGGTCATTTTCCGTCTTCGGCCCAGCAACTTGGAATTCTCTGCCTATTGCTCTCAGACAAACAACTCATCTACATTTAAAGCAAATCTTTAAACTTATCTCTTTAAAAAATACTTGTCATAACTCAAACAGTGCTGTTGTCCCAGGCCCATGGCAATGTGAGTGTGAGTGGAGAGAATGGGGGTGGGTAGATGGATGGTGGTGGTGTGGTTCGAAAGGGAGAATGACCCGATTTTTACCCCTTTTACCTTTTCTAATTTTATTTTACAATTTTTACAAAATCTGTGGCATGCAGATTACAATTATGTTCCATTTTACAAGTATGTATTTTAAATGAAAATTGCTGTCATCTCAGCTGTTTAATCATGTGTGTGTCTGTGCGTGTGTGTTAGTGTGAGTGTTGGAGTGTAACAGTTGTAGTATTGATAGTATGTTACTTTGTGAGTTTTATGCATTGTGTTTATATAATAGAAATGATTCTGTTTTATGTTTATACTACTACTTTTTATATGCTTTCTTGTTTCACTTTAGGTACTGGATTGTAAAAGCGCGTACAGCTTGCTTATGCTTGTATTATAGCGCTATATAGAAATAAAATATTATAAATTATTATTATCATTATTATCATTATCATTATTATTATTATCATCATTATTATTATTATCATTATTGTTATTATTATTATTATCATCATTATTATTATCATTATTATTATTATTATCATTATTATTATTCTTACTATTATTATTATTATTATTAGTAGTAGTAGTATCATTATTTTTATTATTATTATCAATATTATTACTATTATTATCATTATTATTATTATCATTATTATTATCATTATATCATTATTATTATCATCCTTATTATTATTATTACTATCATTATTATTATTATCATTATTATTATCATCATCATCATCACATCACACGTCACTGAACACAGCGACACACGATGAACGCGTCGTGCCCGCGAAGACCGACCCACCTGACGTTCCCGTTATCATTATTATTATTATCATTATTATTATCATTATCATTATTATCACATCACATGTCACTGAACACAGCGACACACGATGACCACGTCGTGCCCGCGAAGACCGACCCACCTGACGTTCCAGTTATCATTATTATTATCATCATCATCACATCACATGTCACTGAACACAGTGATGCACGAAGACCGACCCACCTGACGTTCCCGTTGAGGAAGTAGATACATCCGAACCCGGAGGGGTCAAAGTTGGCCAGGATGTGACCCTCAGGGCTGTCGTCCTGGACGATGTAGCTGTACTGGCCCAGGCTGACGCTGCTGATCAGGATCGCTACACGACCTGACGGGTAACTGCCCGGTCGTCAAGGACAATGTGTGCACGTCCTACAGTCTTCAGTTTCGGTTTCAGTTTCTCAAGGAGGCGTCACTTCGATCCGACAAATCCACACACACACACACACACACACACACACACACTACACCACATCTAGCTATGCAGATGCCTGACCAGCAGCATAACCCAATGTACTTAGTCAGGCCTTGAGTGCATACGTATGTATTTGTGTATTTGTATTTGTATTTCTCAGATTTCTCTGTGTGTGAAATTCGGGCTGCTCTCCCCAGGGAGAGTGCGTCGCTACACTACAGCGCCACCCCTTTTTTTTTTTCCCCTGCGTGCAGTTTTATTTGTTTTTTTTCCTATCGAAGTGGATTTTTCTACAGAATTTTGCCAGGAACAACCCTTTTGTTTCCGTGGGTTCTTTTACACGGGACCTCGGTTTATCGCCTCATCCGAATGACTAGCGTTCAGACCACCGCTCAAGGTCTAGTGGAGGGGGAGAAAATATCGGCGGCTGAGCTGTGATTCGAACCAGCGCACTCAGATTCTCTCGCTTCCTAGACGGATGCGTTACCTCTAGGCCATCACTCCACTACATTACACTACACCACATCTAGCTAGGCAGATGCCTTATTCAGGCCTCGAGTGCATGTGTATGTAGTTGTGTACCAATCAGAGGTGATTTCTTTTACAGAATTCTGCCAGAAGAGACACCACTTTTTTTTTTGTTGCCGTGGGTTCTTTTTTCACTGAGCCCAGTGCACGCTGTACACGGGACCTGGGTTTATCACCTCATCCTAATGACCATAAGTATGGTCAGGTTGGTTTTCCAGTCAAACTTAGGAGAAAGGGCGAGAGCGGGATTCGAACCCAGACCCGGACGGGGGCAATAGCCGAGTGGTTAAAGCGTTGGACTGTCAATCTGAGGGTCCCGGGTTCGAATCACGGTGACGGCGCCTGGTGGGTAAAGGGTGGAGATTTTTACGATCTCCCAGGTCAACATATGTGCAGACCTGCTCAGTGCCTGAACCCCCTTCGTGTGTATATGCAAGCAGAAGATCAAATACGCACGTTAAAGATCCTGTAATCCATGTCAGCGTTCGGTGGGTTATGGAAACAAGAACATACCCAGCATGTACACCCCCCCGAAAACGGAGTATGGCTGCCTACATGGCGGGGTAAAAACGGTCATACACGTAAAAGCCCACTCGTGTGCATACGAGTGAACGCAGAAGAAGAAGAAGAATCCAGACCCGCATGTTCACTGTACTGGCAGATGAACATAACACAGTGGCAGATGAACATAACACAGTGGCAGATGAACATAACACAGTGGCAGATGAACATAACACAGTGGCAGATGAACATAACACAGTGGCAGGATGACAAAGTACAATGACAGAGCACAGAGTGACACAGTGACAAAGAAAACAGTCAAAGAATAATGAAGTGACACAGTAACAGAATGACAAAGTGTAGAGCAACAGAATGATTAAGGGGCACAATGACAAATTAACAGTGATAGAACGATGAAGTGACACAGTAACAGAATGACAAAGTGACACAATGACAAAGTAAAGAGTAACAGAATGACAAAGTGAAAGAACGACAGAATGACAAACTGACAGAATGACAAAGTGACAAAGTAAAGAGTGATCAAATGACAAAGTGAAAGAACGACAGAATGACAAACTGAGAAAATGACAAACAAAGTGACAAAGTAAAGAGTGACTAAATGACAAACTGAAAGAACGACAGAATGGCAAACTGAGAGAATGACAAAGTGACAAAGTAAAGAGTGACTAAATGACAAACTGAAAGAACGACAGAATGGCAAACTGAGAGAATGACAAAGTGACAAAGTAAAGAGTGACCAAATGACAAACTGAAAGAACGACAGAATGACAAACTGAGAGAATGACAAAGTGACAAAGTAAAGAGTAACAGAATGACAAAGTGAAAGAACGACAGAATGGCAAACTGAGAGAATGACAAAGTGACAAAGTAAATAGTGACCAAATAACAAAGTGAAAGAAGGACAGAATGACAAACTGACAGAATGACAAAGTAAAGAGTAACCAAACGGCAAAAGTGAAAGAACGACAGAATGACAAACTGAGAAAATGACAAACAAAGTGACAAAGTAAAGAGTGACTAAATGACAAAGTGAAAGAACGACAGAATGACAAAGTGACAGAATGACAAAGTGACAAAGTAAAGAGTGATCAAATGACAAAGTGAAAGAACGACAGAATGACAAACTGAGAAAATGACAAACAAAGTGACAAAGTAAAGAGTGACTAAATGACAAAGTGAAAGAACGACAGAATGACAAACTGAGAGAATGACAAAGTGACAAAGTAAAGAGTGACTAAATGACAAAGTGAAAGAACGACAGAATGACAAACTGAGAGAATGACAAAGTGACAAAGTAAAGAGTGACTAAATGACAAACTGAAAGAACGACAGAATGGCAAACTGAGAGAATGACAAAGTGACAAAGTAAAGAGTGACCAAATGACAAAGTGAAAGAACGACAGAATGGCAAACTGAGAGAATGACAAAGTGACAAAGTAAAGAGTGACCAAATGACAAAGTGAAAGAACGACAGAATGGCAAACTGAGAGAATGACAAAGTGACAAAGTAAAGAGTGACCAAATGACAAAGTGAAATAACGACAGAATGACAAACTGACAGAATGACAAAGTGACAAAGTAAATAGTGACCAAATAACAAAGTGAAAGAAGGACAGAATGACAAACTGACAGAATGACACAGTGACACAGTGACAAAGTAAAGAGTGACCAAATAACAAAGTGAAAGGACAGAATGACAAACTGACAGAATGACACAGTGACAAAGTAAAGAGTGACCAAATGACAAAGTGGAAGAACGACAGAATGACAAACTGACAGAATGACACAGTGACAAAGTAAAGAGTGACCAAATAACAAAGTGAAAGAACGACAGAATGACAAACTGACAGAATGACAAAGTAAAGAGTGACTAAATGACAAAGTGAAAGAACGACAGAATGACAACAGAATGACAAAGTGACACAGTGACAAAGTAAAGAGTGACCAAATGACAAAGTGAAAGAACGACAGAATGACAAACTGACAGAATGACAAAGTGACAAAGTAAAGAGTGACCAAATGACAAAGTGAAAGAATGACAGAATGACAAACTGACAGATTGACAAAGTGACACAGTGACAAAGTAAAGAGTGACCAAATGACAAAGTGAAAGAATGACAGAATGACAAAGTGACACAGTGACAAAATGACACAATGACAAAGTAACACAGTGACAGACTGACAGCGAGGCAGGCAGAGAGTCAGCAGCGAAGCGGTGACCAAGGATACAGGACGTTTCCGGTGCCGTCAGGAAACATGGTGATGAACTTGGCCCCGTTGGGGTAGTACTTCTCTATCAGCTGTCTGCCTCGGACCTGAAAACAACCACACTGAGTCACCCCACTCACTGTGGACCTCAAAACACCCACACCCAGTCAGCATCTGAAAACACCCACAACCTGTCAGCATCTGAAAACACCCACACCCATTCACTTGCACTATCTGAGGATCTGAAAACACCCACACCCAGTCACTCGCACTATCTGAGGATCTGAAAACACCCACACCCTGTCAGCATCTGAAAACACCCACACCCATTCACTTGCACTATCTGAGGATCTGAAAACACACACAACCTGTCAGCATCTGAAAACACCCACACCCAGTCACTCGCACTATCTGAGGATCTGAAAACACCCACACCCTGTCAGCATCTGAAAACACCCACACCCAGTCACTCCACTCACTGTGGATCTGAAAACACCCACACCCAGTCAGCATCTGAAAACACCCACACCCAGTCACTCCACTCACTGTGGACCTGAAATCACCCACACCCAGTCAGCATCTGAAAACACCCACAACCTGTCAGCATCTGAAAACACCCACACCCAGTCAGCATCTGAAAACACCCACACCCATTCACTCGCACTATCTGAGGATCTGAAAACACCCACAACCTGTCAGCATCTGAAAACACCCACACCCAGTCACTCGCACTATCTGAGGATCTGAAAACACCCACAACCTGTCAGCATCTGAAAACACCCACACCCAGTCACTCGCACTATCTGAGGATCTGAAAACACCCACACCCAGTCAGCATCTGAAAACACCCACACCCAGTCACTTGCACTATCTGAGGATCTGAAAACACCCACACCCAGTCACTCCACTCACTGTGGATCTGAAAACACACGCAATCAATCACACACACACACACACACACAACTCCCATTTCCAGAAGCGATCACAGCTGTATGCAATGGTTCAAGGAACAATCTTAGTGTCACATCTCCCCCCCCCCTCCGCCCCCCAGCTCCCACCAACACCTATCCCCACCCCCCCTCACCCCCCACATACAGACACACACATTCTCAACCACCCACTTCCACGCTCACGCCCACACACACCCCTCCCCCCCTCACGCCCCCCCTCCCCCCAACACACACACAGCCACGCACACACACACATACACCCACACCACACACTCACTCACCACCCCCCCTACCCCCCAACCCCAACACACTCACATTTCCAGAGGCGATCATGGCCGGGTGTAGAGGCTCGGGCACAAAGACCTCAGTGTCAGCGTCTTCGGCGTCGAGGGGTGATGGGGGTCGCAGGGTCCACCCCTCCTCCAGACAGCGCTGAGACGACAGCTGATAGTTGATGGTCTTCATCTGGCGTGCTGCATCATGGCACCGTCACGTCATGGTTAGTCTGGGGCTGGTTTTTTTTCTGTTTTTCTTTTCTTTCTTTTTTTTTCTCTCTCACTATCATCTGTCATGCTATTGGGTTTGTTGGGTTTGCGTGTGAGTGACTGGTGCGAAAGAGCTTTGATTTTGTCTCAACACAAGATTCAGCGCTATATAAATACCATTATTATTATTATTATTATTATTCACAGCACAGTGACGCCTTCACATTATGGTTATTGTGGGTTTTCTATCATCTGTCATGCTGTATACAACACAGTGATACCTTCACATACTGGTTATTGTGGGTTTTGTATCATCTGTCATGCTGTATACAATACAATGATACCTTCACATACTGGTTATTGTGGGTTTTCTATCATCTGTCATGCTGTATACAATACAATGATACCTTCACATACTGGTTATTGTGGGTTTTGTATCATCTGTCATGCTGTATACAATACAATGATACCTTCACATACTGGTTATTGTGGGTTTTGTATCATCTGTCATGCTGTATACAATACAGTGATACCTTCACATACTGGTTATTGTGGGTTTTGTATCATCTGTCATGCTGTATACAATACAATGATACCTTCACATACTGGTTATTGTGGGTTTTCTGTCATCTGTCATGCTGTATACAACACAGTGATACATTCATTTTATGGTTATCGTTGGGGGGCGGGGGGGAGGGCATGGGGGGATGGGGGGAGGGGTTGGAGGGGGTCTGTCATCTGGGTTTTCTATCTGTTTGGGGTTTCTAACATCTGTCATGCTGTTCACATCACAGTGATGTCATCATTCCATGGTTATCGATGGGTTTGTTGTCTGTTTAGGGTTTTCTATCATCTGTTTGGGGTTTCTAACATCTGTCATGCTGTTCACAGCATATCGACACACCATCATGGTTATTGTGAGGTTTTTTGGGGGGTTCTATCATCTGTTTGGATTTTCTACCATCTGTCATGCTGTTCACATCACAGCGACAATACCATATCACAGTACCATCTGCCACACAGAACCAAACGGCCCTGTTAAAGGACCTCAGTACCATCTGCCACACAGAGCCAAACGGCCCTGTTAAAGGACCACAGTACCATCTATCACAAAGAGCCAAACGGCCCTGTTAAAGGACCTCAGTACCATCTACCACACAGAGCCAAACGGCCCTGTTAAAGGACCTCAGTACCATCTACCACACAGAGCCAAACGGCCCTGTTAAAGGACCTCAGTACCATCTATCACACAGAACCAAACGGCCCTGTTAAAGGACCTCAGTACCATCTATCACACAGAGCCAAACGGCCCTGTTAAAGGACCTCAGTACCATCTACCACACAGAACCAAACGGCCCTGTTAAAGGACCTCAGTACCATCTGCCACACAGAACCAAACGGCCCTGTTAAAGGACCTCAGTACCATCTGCCACACAGAGCCAAACGGCCCTGTTAAAGGACCACAGTACCATCTATCACAAAGAGCCAAACGGCCCTGTTAAAGGACCACAGTACCATCTACCACACAAACAGCTCTGTTAAAGGACCACAGTACCATCTACCACACAAACAGCGCTGTTAAAGGACCTAAGTACCATCTACCACACAAACAGCGCTGTTAAAGGACCTAAGTACCATCTACCATACAAACAGCGCTGTTAAAGGACCACAGTACCATCTACCACACAAAGAGCGCTGTTAAAGGACCTAAGTACCATCTACCATACAAACAGCTCTGTTAAAGGATCTCAACACCATCTACCACACAGAACTAAACAGCCCTGCTAAAGGACCTCAGTACCATCTACCACACAGAACCAAACGGCCCTGTTAAAGGATCACAGAACCTTCTACCACAAAAACAACCCTGTTTGAGGGACCACAGAATCATCTACCACACAGAACTAAACAGCCTTGTTAAAGGACCTCAGTACCATCTACCACACACACAAACCAAGCTTTGTTAAAAGGCGGAAGCCACTTTCCTACCACTTCATTCCTCATCTCCTCTTTCAACAACATCCCCTGCCACTTCAGCTGCAGCAGCAAGAGAAACCTACAGCTTCCACATCTACCCCCTACCTACTCCCCCCCCAAGAAAAACTCCACGCTCAAAAACAAAAGCGTACACAGACACCTGTACAGAGTGTTGAAAGCACTTCTTCATCACCATCCTGAACAGCAGAAGCAAACTGTAACATACAAGGACAACATGTCGCAAGGATTGCTGAGAAATAAATCTCCCTTTTCACGGCTATGTCCCTGTTGAGGTTGTGTGTCCAGTGATGTCATCAAACTTGTGTCGCAGGGGCTGAACCAAGTGGTTGTGTGTGTCCAGTGATGTCATCAAACTTGTTTCACAAGGGATGAACCAAGTGGTTGTGTGTGTCCAGTGATGTCATCAAACTTGTGTCACAGGGGTTGAACCAAGTGGTTGTGTGTGTCCAGTGATGTCATCAAACTTGTGTCACAAGGGTTGAAACAAGTGGTTGTGTGTCCAGTGATGTCATCAAACTTGTGTCACAAGGGTTGAACCAAGTGGTTGTGTGTGTCCAGTGATGTCATCAAACTGTCACAAGGGTTGAACCAAGTGGTTGTGTGTGTCCAGTGATGTCATCAAACTTGTGTCACGGGGGCTGAACCAAGTGGTTGTGTGTCCAGTGATGTCATCAAACTTGTTTCACAAGGGTTGAACCAAGATGTTGTGTGTCCCGTGATGTCATCAAACTGTGTCACAGGGGATGAACCAAGTGGTTGTGTGTGTCCAGTGATGTCATCAAATGTGTCACAAGGGTTGAACCAAGTGGTTGTGTGTATCCAGTGATGTCATCAAACTTGTGTCACAGGGGTTGAAACAAGTGGTTGTGTGTCCAGTGATGCCATCAAACTCTCACAAGGGCTGAACCAAGATGGTCATCACCAATTCTAGGATGGCAAAGCTCAACCTACAAGACCACCAGTGTGCTTTCCAACAATCCAACAACACTCTACTGCCCAGATGAAGAAAAAACAAAACCGTTGATCGCTGGACCTCTTAAAACAAAGTTAAAAATAACAATAGGTGGAGTAAAATCAAAGGTACCTTCAGATGAAGATAAAATGTTTCGAGTCTTTGACTCTTTGTCAAGTGCCCAGATCTTCACCACACCAAACCACCAGAAAACTAACACATCAATCAATCAATGACCTGCCAGACACACAGTACACACATCCCACACCCCCAACACTGGGCACCAAAAAAAAAAAAAAAAAGCCAGCCAAACCAAGCAAGCTGTCACGCCATGTAGTTAACTACGAGCAGAACCAGCCAGCCACACACAGCAATGTCGGACTGTCCTAAAGGCCGCCAGAAGCAGTACGGTTCCCCAGCAGCAAGGCAGCGGAGATCCTACACTTGACATCGCGCTCTTCATGCCAAGCAAGCAAGCAGATGACCAACACAGCAACGCCGGACCCAGGAAGCCTCAAGAACAGGCACAACAGCAGTGAAGACACTATGGCCCCCACAGGGCGCCAAAGGTCCAACCAAGCAAACAGCCAAACCAGCAGACTGGCGGACACAGCAACGCCAGACCAGAAAGCAGCATGAAAACAGCCACGACAGCAGCGGAGAGCCTAAGTCTCCATCGTGGCCACCAAAAGCCCACAAAGCAAGCGGATCCACTGGAACCATCTAACTAGGTATCAGCGCCGTGATGACCACCCATACTGACAGGTAGAGTTACGTCCCGTGGAGCCAGTAGGCGTGGCCAGCAGATCCTGAACTTTCTTGGGGACCGCCTCTGACACACACAGGTCACAAGGTCAGGGGGCACAAGGTCAGGGGGTCGGGTCAAGGGGCGCTTGAAGGTCAGACGGTCAGGGGGTGTTCAAGGAGATGAAGGGCAATGAGTCTGGGGAAAAGTGAAACTTGATGGTGCTCTGATCGATGGTAAGGGTTGTTATACACGTGTGTGTGTGTGTGTGTGTGTGTGCGTGCGTGCGTGCATGTGTGTGTTTGTGAGTGTGTTCAAATGCATTGTGTTGTCTTTTGTATGGGGGGTAGGCTGGGGGGTCTGGGGGGGGGGGAGGTGAGAACAAAAAAAGACTTCAACTGTATTCACTCATTCAATCATTCATGCATTCCTTTTTTCTTTCTTTCCTTCTTTCTTCTGCTCAACATCTTTACACTACAGGTAAGATTAGTCCATAGAGTGCCATCTGCATAGTGAGATACATATATGTCATATCTAATCAGGACTGTTTGATGGACAAACAGAAAAAAACAACAACCCATCAACATTACATATACATGTGCTCTGGCACCACACAACAAAAAACCAATGCTTGCTATTCCACATATGTATCATCATTAATATTGATTATAAGTCCACCTATCCCACATACACATCATCATCAATATTGATTATATGTCCATCTATTCCAACATATATATCATCATCAACATTGATTATAAGTCCACCTGTCCCATATACATATCATCATCAACATTGATTATAAGTCTACCTGTCCCACATACATATCACCATCAACACTGATTATACGTCCACCTGTTCCAACATATATATCATCATCAACACTGATTATAAGTCCACCTATCCCATATACATATCATCAACATTGATTATATAAGTCCACCTTTGGTGCAATGATGTGAACTTTAACATGTACTTTTTCGTTCATTTTTGTTGTTGTTGCAATAAATGGTGATAATTGTAATAAATATAATAACCGTTTCTTCCACTTTTCAAACGGGACAATAATGTAATTTCTCAAGTGAGATAATAAAATGCACTTGACTTGAATACACAGCAAATCCTTTCAGGATCTCCTTTTCATGACGGACTTAGGCAGCAAATGACATCACCAACAATACTATACATTATATTCACTCTGGAAATGGTTAAAAAAAAATTAATTATACAAAGTCAAAGAGTTAATGAAAAATAAACAAACACCATGCAAACACTATCAGAAAACAAAAGCAAAACAAATAAAAAACAGTAAAAAAACAACAACAATAAAAAAATAAAAAAAAAATCAAATATGTGTCAGTGCACATCAAACCGTCACACAAGGAGGTGGAGGGGAGGAGGGGAGGGGGTCAGTTAGTGGTTAACTGATTGATGTCACACACTGTCCACGTCTGTTAACGCATTCCACACCGGTGAACACATCCGTAGATTAACACATGTCACTCTGTCCACTTCAGTTAACACATCCATAGGTTACACTCTTTGTGCACATCAGTGAACACATCCATAATTAACTCATTACGCTCCTCTGCCTAACATCAGTTAACACATCCATAAATTAACACATTACGCTCCTCTGTCAACATCAGTTAACACATCCATAAATTAACACATTACGCTCCTCTGTCAACATCAGTTAACACATCCATAAATTAACACATTACGCTCCTCTGCTAACATCAGTTAACACATCCATAATTAAATCATTACGCTCCTCTGCCAACATCAGTTAACACATCCATAAATTAACACATTATGCTCCTCTGCCAACATCAGTTAACACATCCATAATTAACTCATTACGCTCCTCTGCCAACATCAGTGAACACATCCATAAATTAACACATTATGCTCCTCTGCCAACATCAGTTAACACATCCATAATTAACTCATTACGCTCCTCTGCCAACATCAGTGAACACATCCATAATTAACTCATTACGCTCCTCTGCCAACATCAGTGAACACATCCATAAATTAACACATTACGCTGCTCTGCCAACACATCAGTTAACACATCCATAAATTAACACATTACGCTCCTCTGCCAACATCAGTGAACACATCCATAAATTAACTCATTACGCTCCTCTGCCAACATCAGTTAACAAATTTCACTGCACACCCACAGGCCCACCACACACTTCCGCAGAAAACACTGTTCGTCCGATTGTAAGAAAGGGGTTGACTATACAAACAGTGAGTGCAGTGTGTGTGACCAAAGCCCCGTTATAGTCTGGTGCTGGTCTGCGACAAGTCCATGTGACTGTCATCGCAATAGCTGCCGTTATTCACTCATACCTTTACTTGTGTAAACAGTATGATAGTCAGTCGTGTCCGACCGACTGTGACCAGCAGAACAGCAGAGCAAGCAACTGTTGTCCTGACTATCCGGGCTAGAAATTGATAATAGTGGAAAGTGTCTTGCCCAAGTTACCCCCCCCCCCCTCCTCTCTCCGCCAAGAGGGTTTTCGGACAGTCGGCGTTGGGATGGTTCCCAAAGGCCAACTAGCTCCCAAGGCAGCAGCACTAAGAGCCAGTGCAATCTTGCCTCCCAGTTTGAGAGTCATAGTCCTTCATGACTTCCCATTGAAGTGGAAAAACCAATAATCATACAGCTCTCACTTTGCTGTTGGCCCAACAGTAAGCCTGTCCGTACTTTCTTCCATTCAAATCACCTGTCCAGGCTTTCATTTAACTGCAGATTTATTTTTGGTGTTCATCAAGATAGCTTGTGAGCTGGCAAAGTTTAACACCTATTGGTAGATGCCCTTAATCCATTCCACCACGGGGAGTTTAACACCTATTGGTAGATGCCCTTAACCCATTCCACCCTGGGGAGTTGAACACCTATTGGTAGATGCCCTTAACCCATTCCACCCTGGGGAGTTGAACACCTATTGGTAGATGCCCTTAACCCATTCCACCCTGGGGAGTTAAACACCTATTGGTAGATGCCCTTAACCCATTCCACCCTGCAGAGTTTAACACCTATTGGTAGATACCCTTAACCCATTCCACCCTGGGGAGTTGAACACCTATTGGTAGATGCCCTTAATCCATTCCACCCTGGGGAGTTGAACACCTATTGGTAGATGCCCTTAACCCATTTAACCCTGGGGAGTAGAACACCTATTGGTAGATGCCCTTAACCCATTCCACCCTGGGGAGTTTAACACCTATTGGTAGATACCCTTAACCCATTCCACCCTGGGGAGTTGAACACCTATTGGTAGATGCCCTTAACCCATTTAACCCTGGGGAGTTGAACACCTATTGGTAGATGCCCTTAACCCATTTAACCCTGGGGAGTTGAACACCTATTGGTAGATGCCCTTAACCCATTTAACCCTGGGGAGTTGAACACCTATTGGTAGATGCCCTTAACCCATTCCGCCCCGCGGAGTTTACAGCCTCAGCAGGTTTCCCTGCCACACTGATGCAAAAACAACAAAAGTGTGCATGCAAAAAATATATACAGTTTTCCCTCCAAATTACCAGAGGACTCATCTGGAAATACTGTCAAAGTTAGATCCCCGCTTTCACGCCATACTGATCCCCCACCCTCTATCCCCCCAAAAAATCAGATAAGAAAATATACTGTTTTTTTCCCCAAAGTTACCTGTGCACACATCCAGAAACACTGTGGAAGTTAGCTCCCAGTTCTTTGTAGTTTATGCATAATATGTATAATCATGAAAAGTTTTTTTTTTAATTTTTTTTTTTTAACGAAATGAATTTTGACGCTAGAGCAATGTTTTGGGTACAGACAGAGCTGGATGAGTTAACTCTCTCCATGCGAAAGACACGACGTTAACAGCGTTTCACCCCAATTACCATCATCAAAATATTGCAAGAGGAAGGCTCTTATACTGAAGAGGTGAATGTGGACAAAGAATACCACAATTCTTACGACGGAAGCTAAAGGCTGGGTCATTCAGACAACCACTGGACATCTGTGTAGAGGAGAAGAGAGGACTGGCCGTACTGAGTGAGTTAAGGTGACTTAGTTGTTGAGGACTGCGGTCATGGTGTTCATCTATTTATTGGGATGCACACATTGTACAGGGAGAGACAGGGAGAGCCGGCGGTCGGATCATCATCGGTGCCACGGCCCCCCCCCCCAACTGCTGGAAACCACGGGACGGAGGACGGAGATGAGAAACACTTGACTTGATTGATTTTGCATTCAGTTTATTTGTGACAGTCAGTGTGTGCAGTCTGTGTACCATGCCTCCGTTTCTCCGATGAAGTGGGGGAGAGGGTCAGAAAGAAAGAAAGGAAGGAAGGAAGAGAGAAAGAAATGAAAGGAAAAGAAGAAGAAAGAAAGAAAGAAAGAAAGGAAGGAAGAGAGAAAGAAATGAAAGGAAAAGAAGAAGAAAGAAAGAAAGAGAGAAAGGAAGGAAGAGAGAAAGAAATGAAAGGAAAAGAAGAAGAAAGAAAGAAAGAGAGAAAGGAAGGAAGAGAGAAAGAAATGAAAGGAAAAGAAGAAGAAAGAAAGAAAGAAAGGAAGGAAGAGAGAAAGAAATGAAAGGAAAAGAAGAAGAAAGAAAGAAAGAAAGGAAGGAAGAGAGAAAGAAATGAAAGGAAAAGAAGAAGAAAGAAAGAAAGAAAGAAAGGAACAGAGAAAGAAATGAAAGGAAAAGAAGAAGAAAGAAAGAGAGAAAGGAAGGAAGAGGGAAAGAAAGGAAAGGAAAAGAAGAAGAAAGAAAGAAAGAGAGAAAGGAAGGAAGGAAGAGAGAAAGAAAGGAAAGGAAAGGATGAAGAAAGAAAACAAGTATGAAAGAAAGAAAGACAAGGAATAAGAAAGAAAGAAAGAAAGAGAGAGAGAGAGAAAGAAAAAAAACAAGGAAGAAACAGAGAGAGAAGGAAGGACGGAAAGAAGGAAAGAAAGAAAGAAAAATGACATGAACTAAGAGAGAAGGAAGAAAAAAGGAAAGAAAGAAGGGGGAAAAAAAGAACAGAAAAAATGAGACAGACAGGGAAATGAAAGACAGACAGACAGACAGACAGACACAGAGACATCTCCTGTGAAGGCAAACAGACAGACAGACAGGCAGGAACAGACAGACAGAGAGACATCTCCTGTGAAGACAGACAGACAGACATGGGCATGTGACCCCAAGTCAGGTGACACCAGTTGAGGTGTAGTGTGTTTGTTAACTACACATGGACACATCCACGCTTTCTGTTTCCCCCACCCGCCCCCTGCCCACACCCCACCCCCAAATCCCTACACTGCCTCACCACACAGTGAGACAGAGAAACAGGCAACACCAGTTGAGGTGAAGTGTGTTTGATAACACCAACAGATAAGCCTGCATGCCTACTCATCCGTCGGTCCGATGGGAGACTCCATCATCGACACATCAACGCTTCCTGTCCCTCCTAAATCCCTACACTGCCTCACCACACAGTGAGATAGAGAAACAGGCAACACCAGTTGAGGAGAAGTGTGTTTGTTAACTACACATCAACACATCAACGCTTCCTGTACCTCCTAAATCCCTACACTGCCTCACCACACAGTGAGATAGAGAAACAGGCAACACCAGTTGAGGAGAAGTGTGTTTGTTAACTACACATCAACACATCAACGCTTCCTCTCTCTCCTTAATCCCTACACTGCCACATCACCCTGTGAATTAGAGAAATAAGCAACACCAGTTGAGGTGAAGTGTGTTTGTTAACTACACATCGACACATCAACACTTCCTCTCTCTCCTTAATCCCTACACTGCCACATCACCCTGTGAATTAGAGAAACAAGCAACACCAGTTGAGGTGAAGTGTGTTTGACTACACATCGACACATCAATGCTTCCTGTACCTCCTAAATCCCTACACTGCCTCACCACACAGCGAGATAGAGAAACAGGCAACACCAGTTGAAGAGAAGTGTGTTTGATAACTACACATCAACACATCAACGCTTCCTGTACCTCCTAAATCCCTACACTGCCTCACCACACAGCGAGATAGAGAAACAGGCACACTACACTGCCTCACCACACAGCGAGATAGAGAAACAGGCAACACCAGTTGAGGTGAAGTGTGTTTGATAACTACACATCAACACTTCCTCTCTCTCCTAAATCCCAACACTACCTCATCACACAGTGAGATAGAGAAACAGGCAACACCAGTTGAGGTGAAGTGTGTTTGTTAACACCGACAGATAAGCCTGCCTGCCTACTCATCTGTCGGTCCCACGGGAGACTCCATCATCAACACATCAATGCTTCCTGTCCCCCCCCCCCCCCATCCCCCCCACTAAATTCCTACTTTGCCTCATCACACAGCGAGATAGAGAAACAAGCAAACACCAGTTGAGGTGAAGTGTGTTTGATAACACCAACAGATAAGCCTGCCTGCCTACTCATCTGTCGGTCCGACGGGAGACTCCATCATCAACACATCAACGCTTCCTGTCCCCTCCTAAATTCCTACACTGCCTCACCACACTCCGAGATAGAGAAAAAGACGACACTAGTTGAGGTGAAAACAGCCAATACCTCACACACTGCAAAGACTGCACCAGGTCCATACAACTTAGTCAGGACTGCTACAAGATGGTCAGACACTGAATGTCTTCTCTTTCATATATCCGGAGAGTTACTCTTCATTGGCATGCATTTATATTCACATACGTGTGTGTGTGTGTGTGTGTGTGTGTGTGTGTGTGTGTGTGTGTGTGTGTGTGTGTGTGTGCGTTCCTGTACGATGCTAGCATACACAAGTTATCAATGTTTCTCTCTTCACAAATAAAAATATAAATGTTCTCTCTCCCCAAATTTGGCAAACCGTTTGTTGGAAGGAAACACACACACACACGCACACACACACACACACACACACACACACACAACACACACACACACACACACACACACAACACACACACACACATGCACACATAAACATACACACACACAGTCTCTCTCACAGAATAATAATGCCACAAGACACTGACGTCTCAAAACTTCTGCAGAAGACAAAGTAAATAAACATGCATATGAATGAATAAATAAACAGATAAATAAATAAGTAAATAAATAAATCAATCAATAAATAAATAGATGAATAAATAAATAAATAAATAACAGACAGACCGACAGACAGACAGACAGATAGATAGATACAGATACATATCTAAATAAATTAACAAATAAAAAAAAAGTGAAAAAAAAAATGAACACAAACCAGAACAACAACGCAGCATGCCATAAGCCATCCGCCGCCACAACCACCCCCCACCCTCCCTGCCACACACACACACACACACACACACACACACACACACACTGAGAGATGACTGTTACACCTCATGGATGATTGTGTCAGTAGGAGTGTGCTATACACATCTACATCGACGTGTCGTTATAAAAGTCAATACTATATGAAAATGCAGGTACGTGCACATCTATATCAATATGCCATTAGGTGAGTGAATAATATATGAAAATGCAGGTGCACATCTATTCAAATGAGTAAGTAAATATATGAACTAATAAAAATGTAAATGCAAACCTTTCTAATATATATATATATATATATATATATATATATATATATATATATTATATATTAAACATAACAAAAAAAATTAAGCTGTACATCTATATGAATGAATGAATGAATGAATGAATGAATAAATAAATAAATAAATAAATAAATAAATGAATAAACAAAACAAAACATACACACACAAAAACTAAGAAAAATAAATAGATAATAAAGAAAAACACAAGTTGCATTCTATATTAATATGTAGATAAATGGATCAATAAATATATCAATAAATGAATTAATATTTCTAAAATGCAAAACACATTAAAAAAAAAATAATTCAAAAAAATTATCATAAAAAGTAAAGACAATCAATAAATGAATGAAAATGCAGAAGCACATAAAAAATAAATGAATACACAAATAAATAAATAAATAAATAAAATAAATAAATAAACAGACCACGCATCACACTGAGACACACCATGAAAACACACAATGAACAAGAGAGAAGGAAGGTTTTTGGGAGGTGTGGGGGGGAGGAGTAGGGGGGGGGAGGATCCACACTTGATGTACAAACCACTGTACCAACCTGTCAACCCCCTCGATCCACTCACATCACACAAATCACTGTCAACCCCTTTCTCAAACACCACATTCACAGTTAAAATATCACCCGATAGGGAAAAATAATGCGGTGTGAAAAAAAAAAATCATCTTGAGTGATTATTATCCGCAGAGACAAGAGTTCAACCAAATGATGTACTGGGTGCGCTGTATATAAAAAAAAAAAAAAAATAAAAAAATAAAAACTTGGTGTTTTTCTTCAGTGCACAAAGAATCTGATTTCTGAACATTCCTTTTCCACATAGGCAGAGAGAGGTGAAGTGATCATTTTTGTTCATTCTGCCTCAAAGGCACATTTCCTTTAACAGGTCTAGTTCACCGAAAATGGTTTAGAATCCAGCTAAACTGAAATGGTTCAACAAATTGCTCACTGATCTTTTTTTTTTTTTTTTTCTTTTTTTTTCAGTATTCAAAAATCACAGATGTAAGTAACTAAGAAGTTTGGGACCAATCCATCCTTGATTCCTCTCTTAACCCTTTCACAGCCAAGCTCGCATTTATGCACAGGCGTGGTAGCGGTCCCATGTCACTGAAAGGTGACCATTCATTGGTCTGTTATCCACGGACCTACTGCTCTTAATGTTCGGTGGAAGGATAGACCGTATTTTCTATACATCGCAGGGGGAATCCCCAGCTATTCTGTAGCACTGTCTTTTCTGTGTTTATACCACAAGGGAATTTTGTACCCTAAATTGACTGGCGGTGAATGGGTTAAACAACTGACATGAAGACAAAATTTTAATATCAATAAACAGCTTAACTGACATCAAAGTGAAGCATCAGGGTTGACAGGAGGACAGCGACTAAACGACTGAACACACAGCGCCATCTATTGTCTACACGGAGGGTAAGAACAGCAACTCTCGTCTACATCAAGGGTAAGAACAGCAACTCTGCAACAGGGTGAGATCAACAGGAAAGATAACAAATGAGGCAACAACAACAACAACAACAACGACAAAAACGACGACAGTACCGCTGACGACAAACAAGCCATGTATATATTCACAGGTCAGCCGGGAAAAGGGGAAGTTACAGAGAAAGGGGGGGGGGGGGGGGGGGGGGGAAAAAAAAAAACGCCACTAATAAAGGGAGGCCACCCTGCCAACCTTCTGAATGTCCTCCCTGTATACCACCATGCCCCTGTGCAATCCCAGCATGCCCCTGGCTCCCTGCCACACCGCGCGCTGCGCCTGTAGCTGTTGTGGAGAAACGTCACACTCTGGGTTAATTAATGCAATGAGGTTTTGAACGCACTGAACACATACATCTCTTTTTTTTCTTTAGTTACACACTCAATGACGATCTGTGTAGAGAAACGTCACACTCTGGGTTAATTAATGCAATGAGGTTTTGAACGCACTGAACACATACATCTCTTTTTTTTTCTTTAGTTACACACTCAATGACGATCTGTGTAGAGAAACGTCACACTCTGGGTTAATTAATGCACTGAGGTTTTGAACGCACTGAACACATACATCTCTGTCTTGACATGCTCACTGATGAGTGCCTGTGGGTTCTCTGAGGAAGAAGTCCGTCAACGTCCATCACAAATGATAGTGAAAATCAGCACGCACGGATGCACACACACACACACACACTCTCTCTCTCTCTCTCACTCTCTCCCCCCCCCCCCCCCCTGTGAGTGCCAATGCTGTGAATAAGTTATGTAATCATTCCACATGGACACTATGTTCTTCTTCTCTCCCCCCCCCCTCCTCGCCCCCTCCCACCCCCCTCCCCGCCCACCTTTTTTTTTTTTTTTTTTTTTCATTCATCCATCAACTTATCTTCGAAACATCTGTGGAAAGATATTATCACACACACCTTCACAATTATGCTCTCTCTCTCTCTCTCTCTCTCTCTCTCACACACACACACACACACACACACACACACACACACACACACACCCATCCACACACAAATACACATACACTTGACTTGCGCAAACTTTTCACTCACAAGAATAAAGAAAACGTAATGTACACACACTTTCTCCCCTGTGTATAATTATGTGAGAATGACTTTCACAGATGGAGAAATAAAAAGGGAAGTTGTAAGTGCAACACTTGCACACACACACACACACACACACACACACACACACACACACACACACACGGGTGAAATAGAGTATGCACAGTTTCAGTTTCAGTAGCTCAAGGAGGCGTCACTGCGTTCGGACAAATCCATATACGCTACACCACATCTGCCAAGCAGATTGCCTGACCAGCAGCGTAACCCAACGCGCTTAGTCAGGCCTTGAGAAGAAAGAAAAAAAATATATATAGATAGATAGATAAGCTTACATAAATAAATAGATAAATAAATAAATAATAATTATGATATAAAAAAGGTAGTAGTAATGAAAATAATAAAAATAAAATAATAATAATAATAATAAATAAATAAATAAATAAGACAACAATGATGATAAATAAGCAAATGAATGTAAAACATGAAGACACACATTCACACATACAAACCCACACATGCATAACAGATACGCACCAAACACGCAGTTTCACAAGAGTATGCACAGAAACAAAACAGTATGATGGACATCAGGTCAAACCAACAGCATGCAGGGGGGGGAAAAAAAACCCTGTTGCGCATGTATGACTCAACAGCAATCACAACAACAACTGTAAACCCTGCTGTACAAGTCAACAGCATTCAAGGACTTTTTTTCGTTCCACACATAAAAAATCTGCTGTATTCGACAAACCAAAACTAAAAGAACACACACACACACACACACACACACACACACACACACACACACACACACACACACACACACACACACACACACACACACTGCAAGTGGAGTGATGGCCTAGAGGTAACGCGTCCGCCTAGGAAGCGAGAGAGAATCTGAGCGCGCTGGTTCGAACCACGGCTCAGCCGCCGATATTTTCTCCCCCTCCACTAGACCTTGAGTGGTGGTCTGGACGCTAGTCATTCGGATGAGACGATAAACCGAGGTCCCGTGTGCAGCATGCACTCAGCGCACGTAAAAGAACCCACGGCAACAAAAGTGTTGTTCCTGGCAAAATTCTGTAGAAAAATCCACTTCGATAGGAAAAACAAATAAAACTGCACGCAGGAAAAAAATACAAAAAAAATGGGTAGCGCTGCAGCATAGCGACGCGCTCTCCCTGGGGAGAGCACCCCGAATTTCACACAGAGAAATCTGTTGTGATAAAAAGAAATACACACACACACACACACACACACACACACACACACACACACACGTCATGTTATGAAGCAGATAAAAACGCGAGCTACCCTGCACTCCAGCAAGCGTTATTCTGATGCTGTCCAATAATACGGCCTCACAGCACTTCTATTGAAGGCTTTGCCACACATTCTGCATACTGTGTGTATGATTCACTCACATCACGGTTTCCACAAACACTGTGTGTATATGATTCACTCACATCAAGGTTTCCACAAACACTGTGTGTGTATGATTCACTCACATCAAGGTTTCCACACACACTGTGTGTATATGATTCACTCACATCAAGGTTTCCACACACACTGTGTGTATATGATTCACTCACATCAAGGTTTCCACACACACTGTGTGTATATGATTCACTCACATCAAGGTTTCCACACACACTATGTGTATATGATTCACTCACATCAAGGTTTCCACACACACTATGTGTATATGATTCACTCACATCAAGGTTTCCACACACACTGTGTGTATACGATTCACTCAAGTCAAGCGTTATTCTGATGCTGTCCAAATAATATGGACTTCTAATGAAGGCTTTGCCACAAATTCTGCATACTGTGTGTATATGATTCACTCACATCAAGGTTTCCACACACACTGTGTGTATATGATTCACTCACATCAAGGTTTCCACACACACACTGTGTGTATATGATTCACTCACATCAAGGTTTCCACAAACACTGTGTGTATATGATTCACTTAAACCTAGGTATCCACACACTATGTGTACATGATTCACTCACAACAAGTTTTCCACACACGCTGTGTGTATATGAGACATACCCCCCTCGCCCCCACGCCCCCACCACACACACACACACACACACACTGAACTACACACAAGAGATGGAGCACACTCTCACAATATTACTCAAACAGCAGAGAAAACAAAAAATCCAAGCACTGACCCTGTCAATATGTTTTCGCTAACAACACATTAAAAAAATATAAGTGGAAGCCAGAAGCTACATCAACACACTAGTGGATCAGCTGTGTCACTGCTAAGGGACTATGCCACTATGTGCTTTTATCGCTCTGCAAACTCTCCATACGAACGGCGAAAGAGACGACGTTAACAGCGTTTCACTCCAATTACCATCATCAAAATATTGCAAGCAGAAGGCTCTTATACTGAAGAGGTGAATGCTGACAAAGAATACCACAGTTCTGACGCCGGAAGCTAAAGGTTGGGTCATTCAGACACCCACTGGACATCCGAGGGGTCTGTGTAGAGGAGAAGAGAGGACTAGCCGTACTGAGTGAGTAAGTAGGACTGGGGGATTCTGGGGATTCAAATTTGACCCAGAAAGCGACTGAAGCCCATTAAGGGGGCCAAGGGGCTGTGTGACTCTACAAAAGCACCACGAAAACAGCACTGCTTCTAATGTCACCCTCTTCCTGGAAGGAAGAGTAGATGGATTTTTATTTTGTCTCTCTGTCATCATGGAAGTGCTCGTGTGCATATTTTCGCTTGTCTGCTTGCCCGTGCCCGCATAGATTTCAGCTTTTCTGTCTGCCCGTCTGTACGTGTGCATGCATAGATTTCAGTAAAAGTTGTGTAAAAGTTGTTGCATCCTCTCTAAGCAAAGCACAGACCTAGAACACGGCCAGACCAGCTGACATGGGCCGGGCACACTGACCTCATATTCAGTTCTATATTCAGATATCATTCATTATTTATCAACAGTTATTGTTTCAACCAGTGTGTTCTCTTTTTTTTTTTTTCTTTTTTTTTTAAATTCAAAGTAAACCTATATTCATTATCCATTTACTAATTCATCTTACAATCATTTTCAAACCAAAGTCTTGCTGAGTGTGTATCTTTCGATGTGTTTTTTTCATTTGTACTTTTCAACTCAGTAGAACGAATAAAAAAAGAAGAAGGAAAGTTGTACATAAAGTTAACACAGCGTTTATTCGTTAGTTGTTTTCAACTCAGCAAAATTAGTGGGGGAAAAAAAAAAGTGTACAAAGTGGGCAGGCACAAAGCCAAAATGCGCCAAGTTCATGGACAACACACACACACCATGGAACAACCTTCCACTGTGCAGGGTGGGGGGTTGGGGGGAAGGGTGGTGGGGGTGGGGGCTGAGGGAAGCAAGGTAGAGGAATATGCTTTGCAGATGGGAAGGGGGGGAGGGGTGAGGAGGGCAGGTAAAAAACCAGGGGAGGGAAGAGGAACGGCAGTGACTGTGGAAGAGAGGGAGGAGGAGGAGGGATGGAGGAGGAGGGCAGGTAATAAACCAGAGGAGGGAAGAGGAACGGCAGTGACTGTGGGAGGGAGGGAGGAGGAGGGGGGAGGGAGGAGGGGGAAGGTAATAAAACAGGGAGGGAAGAGGAACGGCAGTGACTGTGGAAGGGAGGGAGGAGGAGGGGGGAGGGAGGAGGGGGAAGGTAATAAACCAGGGGAGGGAAGAGGAACAGCAGTGACTGTGGGAGGGAGGGAGGAGGAGGGGGGAGGGAGGAGGGGGAAGGTAATAAACCAGGGGAGGGAAGAGGAACAGCAGTGACTGTGGGAGGGAGGGAGGAGGAGGGGGGAGGGAGGAGGGGGAAGGTAATAAACCAGGGGAGGGAAGAGGAACGGCAGTGACTGTGGAAGGGAGGGAGGGAGGAGGAGGGGGGATGGAGGAGGGGGGAAGGTAATAAACCAGGGGAGGGAAAAGGAACAGCAGTGACTGTAAAAGGGAGGGAGGGAGGAGGAGGGGAGAGGGAGGAGGGGGGAAGGTAATAAAACAGGGAGGGAAGAGGAACAGCAGTGACTGTGGGAGGGAGGGAGGAGGAGGGGAGAGGGAGGAGGGGGAAGGTAATAAACCAGGGGAGGGAAGAGGAGCGGCAGTGACTGTGGGAGGGAGGGAGGAGGGCAGGTAATAAACCAGGGGAGGGAAGAGGAACAGCAGTGACTGTGGAAGGGAGGGAGGGAGGAGGAGGGGGGATGGAGGAGGGGGGAAGGTAATAAAACAGGGAGGGAAGAGGAACGGCAGTGACTGTGGGAGGGAGGAGGGGAGGGGACATGTAAAAAAAAAAAGAGCAGGGGAGGGAGAAGGAACAGCAGAGAATGTAGTAGAAAAGATGAGAGGGGGGGAGGTAAACACAACAACAACAACAACAACAAACCAGTGACGAGAAACGGCAGTGACTGTATAGGATGTGGGGGGGGGGGGGGGGAAGGTGCGTGCGTGCATGCGTGTGCATGTGTGTGTGCACGGACAACAAGCGTGCGTGCACAGGCCGGGCCAAGTTGCAGCTTGAGGCGTAAGTGCCAGTGGTGAGTTGCAGCAGGTAATTATGGTGACACAAGCGTGGCCACACACCTCAATAACTTAACTCACACAGGGAAGTGGCGTGCAGCCAATGACAAAGCAAGGCCACACACCCCAAATCACACACAGTGCTGTGGTGCGTGGGATAAAAAAAAAAAATAAAGCATATACGGCCACACACCCCAATCACACACAGTGCCATGGTGTGGTAAAAAAAATTTTTTTTAAAGCATAAGGCCACACACCCCATTCACACAGAGTGCCATGCTGTGATTAAAAAAAAAATTTTTTTTGAAAGCATTAGGCCACACACCCTAATCACACACACACACACATAGTGCCATGGTGTGTGTGAGAAAAAAAAAAAAAAAAAAGCACAAAAGCCACACTCTTCCATCGCAGGAGTTGTCAGCATTACAAAGCCAGCCAAGGGTCGAACCACGGACCCCCAACCATAACCTACCCATGTCTTTAAACATACCACCCCCGCCCCCTCCACCACCCAGGGTGGCGGGTTTCAGGGAGACCTGGGTGGGACGACTGGGGACACCCGACGCCGGAGCTCCCGTGCTGGCCCCCGCTACAGTGAGCACAGGGATACGTTAGTTCTTCAGTCATAGAGAGAGACAGTGAGCACAGGGATACGTTAGTTCTTCAGTCACGGAACTGACAGTTGTAGAGACAGTGAGCACAGGGATACATTAGTCCTTCAGTCATAGAGAGAGACAGTGAGCACAGGGATACATTAGTCCTTCAGTCATAGAGAGAGAGACAGTGAGCACAGGGATACATTAGTCCTTCAGTCATAGAGAGAGACAGTGAGCACAGGGATACATTAGTCCTTCAGTCATAGAGAGAGACAGTGAGCACAGGGATACATTAGTCCTTCAGTCATAGAGAGAGAGACAGTGAGCACAGGGATACATTAGTCCTTCAGTCATAGAGAGAGACAGTGAGCACAGGGATACATTAGTCCTTCAGTCATAGAGAGAGACAGTGAGCACAGGGATACATTAGTCCTTCAGTCATAGAGAGAGACAGTGAGCACAGGGATACGTTAGTCCTTCAGTCATAGAGAGAGACAGTGAGCACAGGGATACATAAGTCCTTCAGTCATAGAGAGAGACAGTGAGCACAGGGATACATTAGTCCTTCAGTCATAGAGAGAGACAGTGAGCACAGGGATACGTTAGTCCTTCAGTCATAGAGAGAGACAGTGAGCACAGGGATACATTAGTCCTTCAGTCATAGAGAGAGACAGTGAGCACAGGGATACGTTAGTCCTTCAGTCATAGAGAGAGACAGTGAGCACAGGGATACATTAGTCCTTCAGTCATAGAGAGAGAGACAGTGAGCACAGGGATACGTTAGTCCTTCAGTCATAGAGAGAGACAGTGAGCACAGGGATACGTTAGTCCTTCAGTCATAGAGAGAGACAGTGAGCACAGGGATACATTAGTCCTTCAGTCATAGAGAGAGAGACAGTGAGCACAGGGATACATTAGTCCTTCAGTCATAGAGAGAGACAGTGAGCACAGGGATACTTTAGTCCTTCAGTCATAGAGAGAGACAGTGAGCACAGGGATACATAAGTCCTTCAGTCATAGAGAGAGACAGTGAGCACAGGGATACGTTAGTCCTTCAGTCATAGAGAGAGACAGTGAGCACAGGGATACATTAGTCCTTCAGTCATAGAGAGAGACAGTGAGCACAGGGATACGTTAGTCCTTCAGTCATAGAGAGAGACAGTGAGCACAGGGATACATTAGTCCTTCAGTCATAGAGAGAGACAGTGAGCACAGGGATACATTAGTCCTTCAGTCATAGAGAGAGAGACAGTGAGCACAGGGATACATAAGTCCTTCAGTCATAGAGAGAGACAGTGAGCACAGGGATACGTTAGTCCTTCAGTCATAGAGAGAGAGACAGTGAGCACAGGGATACATTAGTCCTTCAGTCATAGAGAGAGACAGTGAGCACAGGGATACGTTAGTCCTTCAGTCATAGAGAGAGACAGTGAGCACAGGGATACATTAGTCCTTCAGTCATAGAGAGAGACCGTGATAGCACGGAGCTGACAGTTATGGCATAGAACTGACAGTTGTAGCATAGACTTGACAGTTATGGCAGGGAGAGAATGAGAGAGAGCCACAGAGAGACAGTGAGCACAGTGATACATTCGTCTTTTTGTTACAGAACTGATATTTATAGCATAGAACAGAATTTAGGATGGAGATAGTGAGAACAGTGGTACATTAGTCCTTCAGTCACAGAACTGACAGTTATAGCACAGAACTGAAAGTCATAGCATGGAGAGAGACAGTGAACACAGTCATACGTTAGCCCTTCAGTCATAGAACCGACAGTTATAGCACAGAACTGACAGTTATAGCATGGAGAGAGACAGTGAACACAGTCATACGTTAGCCCTTCAGTCATAGAACTGACAGTTATAGCATGGAGAGAGACAGTGAACACAGTCATATATTAGCCCTTCAGTCATAGAACCGACAGTTATAGCACAGAACTGACAGTCATAGCATGGAGAGAGACAGTGGACACAGTCATATATTAGCCCTTCAGTCATAGAACCGACAGTTATAGCACAGAACTGACAGTTATAGCATGGAGAAAGAGACAGTGAACACAGTCATACGTTAGCCCTTCAGTCATAGAACTGAAAGTTATAGCATAGAACTGACAGTCATAGCATGGAGAGAAAGAGACAGTTAACACAGTCATACGTTAGCCCTTCAGTCATAGAACCGACAGTTATAGCACAGAACTGACAGTTATAGCATGGAGAAAGAGACAGTGAACACAGTCATACATTAGTCTTTCAGTCATAGAACCGACAGTTATAGCACAGAACTGACAGTTATAGCATGGAGAAAGAGACAGTGAACACAGTCATACGTTAGCCCATGTCATAGAACCGGCAGTTATAGCACAGAACTGACAGTTATAGCATGGAGAGAAAGAGACAGTGAACACAGTCATACATTAGTCTTTCAGTCATAGAACCGACAGTTATAGCACAGAACCGACAGTCATAGCATGGAGAGAAAGAGACAGTGAACACAGTCATACATTAGTCTTTCAGTCATAGAACCGACAGTTATAGCATAGAACCGACAGTCATAGCATGGAGAGAGACAGTGGACACAGTCATACATTAGTCATTCAGTCATAGAACTGACAGTTATAGCACAGAACCGACAGTCATAGCATGGAGAGAGACAGTGGACACAGTCATACATTAGTCATTCAGTCATAGAACTGACAGTTATAGCACAGAACCGACAGTCATAGCATGGAGAGAGACAGTGGACACAGTCATATATTAGCCCTTCAGTCATAGAACCGACAGTTATAGCATAGAACCGACAGTCATAGCATGGAGAGAAAGAGACAGTGAACACAGTCATACATTAGTCTTTCAGTCATAGAACCGACAGTTATAGCACAGAACTGACAGTTATAGCATGGAGAGAAAGAGACAGTGAACACAGTCATACGTCAAGTCTTTCAGTCACAATACAAGAGACACAATCTGGAGTGGGGGTGGGGGGTGGGGAGTGGGGGTGGGGTTGGGGGGTGGGGAGTGGGGGGGGGGGTGCCAGCAAGCTACACTGACAGTACACCTGATATCCGTTGAGACACAGACACAACTGTTTCCACACAACAACAATGCCGCATCAATCATGTCAATAGACATGTGACACTTTTTTTTCTTTTTCTTTTTTTTTTTAAGGACACACACCAGTCTCGTTCACACACAAAGCACTGTCTGACACAAGACATATGCCTCCAGAAAACAGCAAAACACTTCACAGTAAAACCAACATTCTGGAACAACCCTTCATTCATAGTCGAAGGTATACCGTGTGATAAAAAAAGACAACAAAAAAACCTATAAAAAAATAAAAATAAAAAAACCCACCAAGAACCATGCGCAAAAAAAAAAAAAAAACACAAAAAAACCCAACAGCTACTCACACAGCCAACTGAAAAGCCGGTACACCCATTCACGAAATCTAGTCAGTGTACAAACATTTACCTTGCAGCCAAATAAATGCGCTATCAATCATTTTATTGTGTATATATTTTTTCAAAGTCAAACTTCAATGAAGAAGACTCCCACCCGAAAAAAAAAGTAAACAAAAACAACAACAAAAACACAGAGAGAGAGAGAGACAGAGAGTCAGAGAGACACACAGAGAGAGAGACAGAGACAGAGAGATCAGAGACAGAGAGACAGACAGAGAGAGAGAGATCAGAGACAGAGAGACAGACAGAGAGAGAGAGATCAGAGACAGAAAACAAGAGACAAAGAGAAAAAAGAAAAGACCAAGAGAGAGAGAGAAAGAGACAGAGAGAGAGAGAGAGAGAGAGAGAGAGAGAGAGAGAAAGAGACAGAAAACAAAGAGACAAAGAGAAGAGAAGAAAAGAAAAGACCGAGAGAAAGAGAGAGAGAGAGAGACAGAGAGAGGGAAAGACAGAGAGAGACACAGAGAGAGAAAGAGAGACAGAGACAGACAGACAGACAGACAGAGAGACAAAGAGAGACAGAGAAAAAGAGAGAGAGAGAGAGAGAACAGGGAATGAGAGAGAGAAGAGGGAAAGAGAAAAAACAAACAACAGAGAAACACAGAACAGAGAGAGGGAAAGACAGAGACAGAGAAGAGAGAGAGAGAGGGAAAAAGACAGAGACAGAGAGAGAGAGAGAACATAGAGAGAAAGACGTGACCACTAGCAGTGTGTGTGTGTGTGTGTGTGTGTGTGTGTGTGTACTGTAACCATGACGACTCACAGGAATAGAAGTTGGCCTGAGACCCCAAAGCTTCTTGCTGGCGCCGTGCCAGCTCTCTCTGCCGCATCCTGCACACACACACACACACACACACACACACATGCATGCACACACACACAACAAACACACACAAACACACACACACACACATATACACACACATGCACACATATACCACACACACACACAACACACACACAGTCAGAGTTTTATTAGGAACCCCATCAACTCAGTATGCATTAAAAAACTGCAGCAAATGTCCGTCATTTAAAAAATAAAAAATAATCACACACACACACACACACACACACACACACACACACAGAGATGAAGCCCTGTATTCATCTTTATTTCCCAATGTGCTATTATTTTCTGTTCTTTGTTTACACAATCTTCTTCATTCTTTTTGTTTAATTATTGATCTATTCTTTTTTTTTTTTTTTTCTTTTCAGCCAGTGAAGAAAGCCATGTGTACAGCACTTAAAAAACGAGGGGGGAAAAAAAGTGTGCTCTGTGACTTGCATGCAACTGAGGCCACGAAAAAACGGTAAGAAAAAAAAAAGACCTTAGTCAACTACACAGTGCATATTCATGTTAAAAGGACCATTTTTGACTCACTTGTGTAAACAAAGTGAGTCTAGGTTTTCACCCGGTGTTCGGTTGTCTGTGTGTGTGTGTGTGTGTGTGTCTGTGGTAAACTTTAACATTGACATTTTCTCTGCAAATACTTTGTCAGTTGACACCAAATTAGGCAAAAAATAGGAAAAATTCAGTTCTTTCCAGTCATCTTGTTTAAAACAATATTGCACCTCTGGGATGGGCACAAAAAAATAAAAAAGAAGCCTAATTATATGCAAACTGCATTTACTGTTATATTTATATTTTTTGTATTCTCTAAACTTGGCACTTTGACCTCTTATTCTGACACAACAACAAGAGGAGTCATTATTATCATTTTTTGTTCAAACAGGAACTTCTTTTGCTAAGCATGGAATTTTTATTTATTTTGCAAACGTTTTGGTGCAGATAGTAAAAAAGGGAAATTACTCTGTAATTAATGCTAGGGGACTTAATTTATCACAAGTGAGTCTTGAAGGCCTTGCCTCTCTTGTTCACATTGTAACAAAGCTTGACAGCTGCAGCCAGTTTCCCGCCAAAAAAAAACAAACACAACCTTTGCTCCCTGACCTAGTTTGAAGTGAACACATCCACTGCGTTATTTTGACATAGACGGGCGCAACAGCCGAGTGGTTAAAGTGTTGGACTTTCAATCTATGTTCCCGGGTTCGAATCTTGGTTACAGGTAAAGGGTGGAGATTTTTCCAATCTCGCAGGTCAACGTATCTGCAGACCTGCTAGCGCCTGAACCCCTTTTGTGGATATACGCAAACAGATGATCAAATTCGCACGTTAAAAATCCTGTAATCCATGTCAGCGTTCAGTGGATTATGGAAAACAAGAACATACCCAGCATGCACGCCCCCCAAAAACAGAGTGTGACTGCCTACATGTCAGGGTATAAACGGTCATTCACGTTAAAGCCCACTTCTGTATCGTACGAGTGAACATGGGAGTTGCAGCTCACGAACGAAAAACAAGAAGAAGGAAGATCTACCGCCTCCCGTACCCCAACACAACTCCCTCCACCCCCCACCCCCACCCCCCCAACCCCCGGCCCTCCCTGATCCCCCCCCCCACCCATCCCCACACACACCTCTCCACCGCCCTCTCCTTGGCGGCGCGGCGGGCCTGTTTGGATCCGTGGTGGGGGTGGACCTTGACGCTGATCATCTTGGTGGCCTTCTGGGCTTCCTGCTCCATGCGGGCAGCCGTGCTGGTGGCGAACTCTATGAACTCTCTGTAGTCCTCGCAGCAGTACAGGCTGGCGGGGTCCTGTACAGAGAATCGGGAATAGAATCAGTTCTCAATAGAATCAGTTCTCAACTCTGTCAGTTCTACCAACTCTATGAACTCTCTGTAGTCCTCACCGCAGTACAGTCCTGTACATAGAATCAGGAATAGAATCAATTCTAAACAGAATCAGTTCCCAACTCTGTCAGTTCTACCAACTCTATGAACTATCTGTAGTCCTGACCGTAATACAGTCCTGTACATAGAATCAGGAACAGAATCAGTTCTCAATAGAATCAGTTCCCTACTCTGTCAGTTCTACCAACTCTATGAACTCTCTGTAGTCCTCACCGCAATACAGTTCTGTACAAAGAATCGGGAATAGAATCAGTTCTCAATAGAATCAGTTCTCAACTCTGTCAGTTCTGTCAACTCTATGAACTCTCTGTAGTCCTCACAGCAATACAAGCTGGAGGGGTTCTGTACATAGAATCAGGAACAGAATCAGTTCTAAATAGAACCAGTTCTCAACTCTGTCAGTTCTACCAACTCTATAAACTCTTTGTACTCCTCACAGCAATATGGACTGGATGGCTCCTGTACATAGAATCCGGAACAGAATCAGTTCTCAACTCTGTCAGTTCTGGATTTGTTACTGAAAAAAACAACAACAAAAAAAACAAAAACAAAAAAACCCCAATGGATATACTGTAATAAACCAAATCTAACACACAAGAAAATGGTGTCCATATATAAAACTTCTTGAAAACAATAACCCATAACAAAATATGATGAAAGATCAAAATGCACAACAGCAATGAAGGCTCAATGATATATTTTTATACTTGAAGAACAGAGGTATGTGAATGTGTAAGCGAGTGTGTAAATAATATATGTATGTGTGTATCCATGTGCACTTATGCGTCTGCAGTAGTAATGTTTAACATGACTGTGTAATGGGTGTTTTATATAGTCGCGTATGGAAAACTAGAGGAAATGTGTCCATACATAAGATACTCTATATGTTTTGGTTTTTGGGTTGTTGTTTTTCCAGAAAACAATGGGTGGCGCTGTAGCGTAGCGACGTGCTCTCCCTGGGGAGAGCAGCCCGAATTTCACACAGAGAAATCTGTTGTGACAAAAAGAGAAATACAATACAATACAATCTATGGGTTGTGTTCTTTTCACATTACGTTAGCTAAGCAAAGTGTCCATAACTCTGTGTAGATGCTAGGTATAACGTCTATTTTACATTATAAAACTGCACTGTTACACATGATGAAGATGTGTCCACCTTGACCAAACTGATTATTAAAAAAAATAAATAAACAAGAGAGGCAAGGCCTTCAAGACTCGCTTGTGATAAATTAAGTCCCCTAGCATTAATTACAGAGTCATTTCCCTTCTTTACTATCTGCACAAAAACGTTTGCAAAATAAATAAAAATTCATGCTTAGCAAAAGAAGTTCCTGTTTGAACAAAAAATGATAATAATGACTCTTCTTGTTGTTGTGTCAGAATAAGAGGTCAAAGTGCCAAGTTTAGAGAATACAAAAAATATAAATATAACAGTAAATGCAGTTTGCATATAATTAGGCTTCATTTTTTATTTTTTTGTGTCCATCCCAGAGGTGCAATATTGTTTTAAACAAGATGACTGGAAAGAACTGAATTTTTCCTATTTTTATGCCTAATTTGGTGTCAACTGACAAAGTATTTGCAGAGAAAATGTCAATGTTAAAGTTTACCACAGACACACAGACACACACACACACACAGACAACCGAACACCGGGTTAAAACATAGACTCACTTTGTTTACACAAGTGAGTCAATAAAATAAAATAAATCAAAAAAATCTACCACACAGTACACTGCACTGTGATGAAAACACCACCACCACCAACACTACCTGTGACTGCTGCATATCCACCGTTGGAAGCGGCAGGATGGTGTTGTGACAGAACTCACAGGGCCCAGTGAACATGCCCAGGGTCTTGCCCTCCTCGTCCACAGGGAGGTCGCCCTCCTCCGTCCTGACCTCCCCACCCTCCTCCTCCTCCGCCCCCTGCTCCACCTCCTCACTCGGCATGTCCGACTCTCGCACGTACTGAAGACAGAGAAATGGAGTCTCGCGTGTTCTGACTATAAAGAAACAATCTCTGAAGACAGAGAAATGGAGTCTCGCGTGTTCTGACTATAAAGAAACAATCTCTGAAGACAGAGAAATGGAGTCTCGCGTGTTCTGACTATATAAAGAAACAATCTCGTGCGTACTGACGATAAAGAAATAGATTTCCACGCACACTTACAATGAAGAAATGGACTCTCACACATACGGACGATTGAACTAACAGACTCTCACACATACCGACTGTAAAGAAATAGACTCTCGCATATACTGACAACACATAAATAGACTCTCGTATGGACTGACAATCAAGTAACAGACTCTCACACATACTGACTGTAAAGAAATAGACTCTCGCATATACTGACAACACATAAATAGGCTCTCACACGTACTGACAATATAGAAACAGACTCTCACACATACTGACAATACAGAAATAGACTCTCACACATACTGACAATATAGAAACAGACTCTCACACATACTGACAACACATAAATAGACTCTCGCACATACTGACAACACATAAACAGACTCTCACACGTACTGACAATATAGAAACAGACTCTCACACATACTGACTGTAAAGAAATAGACTCTCACATATACTGACAACACATAAACAGACTCTCACACATACTGACAACACAGAAATAGACTCTCGCATGGACTGACAATCAAGTAACAGACTCTCACACATACTGACAATACAGAAATAGACTCTCACACATACTGACAATACAGAAACAGACTCTCGCATATACTGACAACACATAAACAGACTCTCACACGTACTGACAATAAAGACTTTCACACATACTGGCACACACACGAAAAAAAAAAAAGACTATTGCACATTCTAACAATACAGAAACAGACTCTCACACATACTGTCAATGACTGACCATACTGCATCGACTAATGATGACAATGACTGACCATACTGCATCGACTAATGATGACAATGACTGACCATACTGCTATGACCAATGATGACAATGACTGACCATACTGCTATGACCAATGATGACAATGACCATACTGCTATGACCAGTGATGACAATGACCATACTGCTACAACAAATGATGACAATGACAACACTGCTATGACCAATGTCAATGACAACACTGCTATGACCAATGTCAATGACAATACTGCTATGACCAGTGATGACAATGACTGACCATACTGCTATGACCAGTGATGACAATGACTGACCATACTGCTATGACCAGTGATCACAATGACTATACTGCTATGACCAGTGATGACAATGACTATACTGCTATGACCAATGATGACAATGACCATACTGCTATGACCAATGATGACAATGACCATTACTGCTATGACCAATGATGACAATGACCATACTGCTATGACTAGTGATGACAATGACCATACTGCTATGACCAGTGGTGACAATGACTATACTGCTGTGACCAATGATAACAATTACCATACTGCTATGACCAATGATGACAATGACTGACCATACTGCTATGACTAGTGATGACAATGACCATACTGCTATGACTAGTGATGACAATGACCATACTGCTATGACCAGTGATGACAATGACCATACTGCTATGACCAGTGATGACAATGACCATACTGCTATGACCAATGATGACAATGACTGACCATACGGCTATGACCAATGACGACAATGACAACACTGCTATGACCAATGATGACAATGACCATACTGCTATGACCAATGATGACAATGACAATACTCCTATGACCAAAGATGACAATGACCATACTGCTATGAATGACAATGACCATACTGCTATGACCAATATCAATGACATACTGCTTTGACCAATGACGAACAATGACCATACTATGACCAGCGATGACAATGACTGACCATACTGCTATGACCAAAGACAATGACTACACTGCTATGAGTGACAATGACCATACTGCTATGACCAATGATGACAACAACTGACCACACCGCAATGACCAATCATAACAATGACTAACAACGGGCGCAACAGCCGAGTGATTAAAGCGTTGGACTGTCAATCTGAGGGTCCCGGGTTCGAATCACGGTGACAGCGCCTGGTGGGTAAAAGGGTGGAGATTTTTACAATCTCCCAGAACAACATATGTGCAGACCTGCTAGTGCCTGAACCCCCTTCGTGTGTATATGCAAGCAGAAGGTCAAATACGCAGGTTAAAGATCCTGTAATCCATCTCAGCGTTCGGTGGGTTATGGAAACAAGAACATACCCAGCATGCACACCCCCGAAAACGGAGTATGGCTGCCTACATGGCGGGGTAAAAACGGTCATACACGTAAAAGCCCACTCGTGCGCATACGAGTGAACGCAGAAGAAGATAACAATGAACTAACCATACTGTGAACATTCCATGCGCTCCCTGGTGACAGTGACTAACCTTGAGGATCTGAGGGGGTCCTACACTGGGCAGAGAAACGCGTGGTCCTCGCTTCTTCTTCGGGGCCTCTTCGTCCGAACTCTGCCGCGTAAAAAAATCAGCCTTGTTCAGTCACTAGCAGTTTGTGTGTGTGCGAGTGTGTGTGTGTGTGTGTGTGTGTGTGTGTGTGTGTATCATCATCATCACTGTTATCATCCCCACAACCATCACCCCGTGACTCACATTATCATCATCATCACCTTTCATCACCATCACCGTCATCATCATCACCGTTATCCTACCCACAACCATCGCCCCGTGACTCACATTATCATCATCATCACCTTTCAACACCATCACCGTCATCATCATCACCGTTATCCTACCCACAACCATCGCCCCGTGACTCGCATTATCATCATCATCACCCTTCATCACCATCATCATCATCATCATCACCGTTATCCTCCCCACAAACATCACCCCGTGACTCACATCATCCGAAGTGGAGCTCATTTCTAACAGAGGGATGCCATACTCGTCGTTGGGCTGCAGAGAAAAGGGGGTGAAGTCCGTCTCTGCCCGCGAGTCTGCCGCCGAGCTGGCCCCCAGTTCCGTGCGTGGCCTGCTGGTTGTCTCCCTTGATTCCGGCTTGACTGCAACAACAGCCAAGACAGCCGTGACACCACTGGTCATCGTGGTGGTTTAAAACGGCGTCAGTAATAGTAATACCCCACCACCCCAAACACGGCTTAACCCTTTCACCGCCAGTCAAATTCAGAGTACAAAATTCCCTTGTGGTATAAACACAGAAAAGACAGTGGCTAAGAACAGCTGGGGATTCCCCCCTGCGGTGTATAGAAACTATGGCCTATCCTGCCACCGAACATTAAGAGCAGTAGGCTCATGGATAACAGACCAATGAACGGCCACCTTTCCATGACATGGGTCTTCTACCACGTCTGTGCATAAATGAGAGCTTGGTGGTGAATGAGTTAAATGCTGCACTGTACATATATAATCTTTTTTTTTTTTTTTAAAGGTCACTCGAGTAGACAACTCAGAGAAAGTATTTATTGAAACAAAGACAAAGAGACAAAAGACAGATGGGAGACAGAGAGAGAGAGACAGAGACATAATGACAGACAGACAAACAAACACACAGAGACAGACAGACAGACAAACACATACAGACAGAGGGAAACAAAGACAAAGAGACAAAAGACAGATGGGAGACAGAGAGAGAGAGACAGAGACATAATGACAGACAGACAAACAAACACACAGAGACAGACAGACAGACAAACACACACAGACAGAGGGAAAGAGACAGAGACAGAGACTGAGAGAGGGGGTGAGAAATCGAGACGATAGACAAACTGACAGATAGACAGACAGAGACTGAGACAGAGGCAGAAACAGAGAGAAAGAGAGAGAGAGAGAGAGAGGGAGAGACAGACAGAGACAGAGAAAGACAGAGAGACACAGAGAGAGAGAGGGGGGGGGTGAGAAATAGAGACAGACAAAGACAAAGAGAGAGAGACAGAGATACAGAGAGAGAGAGATTGGAGGCAGAGACAGAGACATGGGGGGAGGGGGGGGGGCAGACAGATACACAAAGAGAGAGAGAGAGACAGAGAGAGAGTGACGGAGACAGAGAGGAGGGGTGGGAAGAGACAAAGAGAGAGAGAGACTGAGACAGAGATAGAGGGAGAGGGAGAGACAGAGAGAGGGAGAGACAAAGAGAGAGGGTAGATGAGAAATGGAGAAAGACAGACAGAGAGAGAGAGAGAGACTGAGACAGAGGGAGACAGAGAGACAAAGAGAGAGAGGGTAGATGAGAAATGGAGAAAGACAGAGAGAGAGAGAGAGAGAGAGAGAGAGAGAGAGAGACAGACTGAGACAGAGGGAGACAGAGAGACAAAGAGAGAGAGGGTAGATGAGAAATGGAGAAAGACAGAGAGAGAGAGAGAGATTGGAGACAGAGACAGAGCCATGGGAGAAGGGGGGGGGCAGACAGACAGACAAAGAGAGTGAGAGAGAGAGAGTGTGATGGAGACAAAGAGGAGGGGTGGGGAGAGACAAAGAGAGAGAGACTGAGACAGAGACAGAGAGAGGGGGAGAGACAGAGAGGCAGAGACAGAGAGACTGAGACAGAGACAGAGAGAGGGGGAGAGACAGAGAGGCAGAGACAGAGAGACTGAGACAGAGGGAGAGACAGAGAGAGGGGGAGAGACAGAGAGGCAGAGACAGAGAGACTGAGACAGAGACAGAGGGAGAGGGAGAGACAGAGAGAGGGAGAGACAAAGAGAGAGAGAGATTGGAGACAGAGATAGAGGGAGAGGGAGAGACAGAGAGAGGGGGAGAGACAGAGACAGAGAGAGGGGGAGAGACAGAGAGGCAGAGACAGAGAGACTGAGACAGAGGGAGAGGGAGAGACAGAGAGAGGGGGAGAGGCAGAGAGAGAGAGACTGAGACAGAGAAAGAGGGAGAGGGAGAGACAGAGAGAGGGGGAGAGACAGAGAGAGCGGGAGAGACAGAGAGAGAGAGACTGAGACAGAGACAGAGGGAGAGACAGAGAGAGGGGGAGAGGCAGAGACAGAGAGAGGGGGAGAGACAGAGGCAGAGACAGAGAGACTGAGACAGAGGGAGAGGGAGAGACAGAGAGAGGGGGAGAGGCAGAGAGAGAGAGACTGAGACAGAGAAAGAGGGAGAGGGAGAGACAGAGAGAGGGGGAGAGACAGAGAGAGGGGGAGAGACAGAGAGGCAGAGAGAGAGAGAGACAGAGAGAGACAGAGAGACAGAGACAGAGAGAGATAGGACCTTGTGTTTCCTTATCTCTCCCAAATTGAAAAAGGGTTGCTACTGGGTTTTTTTCCCCTCCAACAAGTACATCAACAACCTTTGAAGAGTGTGCACATGAATTTAAACAAAAGAATCTTATCAGTAATTACATATGAATCTATAAACTCAACCATGAAACCATTTTATATCTGCAAAACAAATCTATAAACTCAACCATGAAACCATTTTATATCTGCAAAACAGTAATTACATATGAATCTATAAACTCAACCATGAAACCATTTTATATCTGCAAAACAGTTAAACAGAAATGCATTTAATAAAGAGAGAAAAGAAAAAAAAAAAGAAGACATTTTCAAATCATTTTCACAAACCTGCATCACAAAACCAGTCAGTGATTCTGAGATTCCCCTCCCCCCCACCCCCCCCCCCCCTCCCCCCAGTACACAGAAAGATTAGAAAAGGACCCCAAGCACCAAGCGGCAATGAGGAAAATGAATAAACGATAAATCATAAAGTTTCAGTTTCAGTTTTCAGTAGCTCAAGGAGGCGTCACTGCGTTCGGACAAATCCATATACGCTACACCACATCTGCCAAGCAGATGCCTGACCAGCAGCGTAACCCAACGCGCTTTGTCAGGCCTTGAGAATTTTTTTTTTTAATAAAATTTTAAATAAATAAATAAGTAAATAAAATAATAATAATAATAAAATAATAATAATAATAAAATAAATAAATAAATAAATAAATAAAATTAAAGAATAAATAAATTATTTCTTTTTAAATAATAAATAAATAAATAAAATAATAAATAAATAAATAAATAAAATGAAATAAAATAAAAAAAATAAAAAAATAATAATAATACAATTAAAAATAAATAAATAAATAAATAAAATAAAATAATAAATAAATAAATAAAATAAATAAATAAATAATAACAATATAATTAAAAATAAATAAATAAAAATAAATAATAATAATAATAATGAAAATAAAATAAATAAATAGATAAATAAATAAATTATTTTAAAAAATATATTTTAAAAAAATCATAAATCATAAACCCCAGTGAAAAGGAGAGAAGACGTACCCAGAATAGATTTCAAACCACCTCGGGAAGACGACGAGTGCCGACTGGTTAGCTCTGCAGTGTACAAAATGAACACAACACACACACACACAACACGCGTTAGTCAGCATGAGCACACCACCACCACGCACAGCACAGCACACAACACGGGCTGTCATGGCAATATTATAACATTTTTACCTGTCCACTCTTCGATGTTGAAGTCAGAAATAAAATCTACCCAAATGGGTATACCTGTTTCAATCGCAAAACCCTTGTGTCGTCGTGCACTTTTGTTTTCAGCCTCACGCAAAGGACACCACACTTCATTCCGTTTACAGTTTCGAAGTGCACCACTCAATACCCCCAAAGCAGCACTCCATTTTTAGACACCTTTCTAATGTGGATGAGTTCATTTTAAAATCCTCTTCTATAGCTGACAAACTGATATATATATATATAATTAACATTTTTACTCGTTCTGGAGATTTTCACATATGTTTTGTACTGCTGACGAGTGAAAATGTTAATTATAAGAATGTTGAACTAGAGATGGTGGACAATTTCGCCAGAAACAGGTATACCCATTTGGGTAGATTTTATTTCTGACTTCAACATCGAAGAGTGGACGGGTAAAAATGTTAATATAGCCACTGTCATTAGTCATCCACAGCACACCGACCCCGACAAAGCTCGGCGCACAAACCACCACATCCACAGCCAACACCATACAAAGGGACACTACTGTAGCAAGGCCAGTAACTCTACATCACCACAACACAAAATTGTAGCAAAAACCATCGTGTCTGCCGCTTCTAATAAGCTTGAAAGTCAATGAAGAAGAAAAAATAGAATAGAAAAAAAAAAGTTTGCATCCTCTCCTGTCTGAGCTAAAGTTGCTCAATTTCAACACAGTTCACATTGCAAATATTTGCTTATTTATCATCATTTTTGTCTTCTTTTTTGTGCCCATAGAGTTGACTTCATCAAGATTTTGTGCCTTATAAATATTATCATTATTATTAGTAGTATTTTTAAGTATTTATCTATCATTTTTTATTCTTTTATTTTATTTATTTTTTCTCAAGGCTTGACTAAGCGTGTTGGGTTACGCTGCTGGTCAGGCATCTGCTTGGCAAATGTGGTGTAGCCATATATGGATTTGACCGAACGCGGTGACGCCTCCTTAAGCTACTGATACTGATACTGATCACAGTGCATAAATTCAAAACTGAAACAGTGAACAACAAAATCAGGGATGACAGAATCTGGAATTACAAAAAAAACAACAACTGATGCATGCACTCACCCATTTCTCTCTGCATTTGAAACAAGGGAGTAACTGTGACGCTTCAATTCGATTCAGTTTAACTCTCTCCATACGAACGGCGAAAGAGACGACGTTAACAGCGTTTCATCCCAATTACCATCATCAAAATATTGCAAGCGGAACGCCCTTACACTGAAGAGGTGAATGTTGACAAGGAATACCACAGTTCTGACGACGGAAGCTAAAGGTTGGGTCATTCAGACACCCACTGGACATCCGAGGGGTCTGTGTAGAGAGGAGAAGAGAGGACTGGCCGTACTGAGTGAGTTAAAAGATCTGACAGTGATGCTTATCATGACAGCCTGGTGTAACTGAATGTGTTGAAAAAAAAAAGTGGCAGAAACTGTCAGAGAATGTATATGTATTTTGTATTTTGCATTTCTTTTCATCACAACAGATTTCTCTGTGTGAAATTCGGGCTGCTCTCCCCAGGGACAGCACGTCGCTATACTACAGCGCCACCCCTTTTTTTGTATTTTTTTCTGCGTGCAGTTTTATTTGTTTTTCCTTTCGCAGTGGATTTTTCTACAGAATTTTGCCAGGAACAACCCTTTTGTTGCCGTGGGTTCTTTTACGTGCGCTAAGTGCGTGCTGCACACGGGACCTCGGTTTATCGTCTCATCCGAATGACTAGCGTCCAGACCACCACTCAAGGTCTAGTGGAGGGGGAGAAAATATCGACGGCTGAGCCGTGATTTGAACCAGTGCGCTCAGCGTTACCTCTAGGCCATCACTCCACATGCAGAACGTAGGTGTCATTTAACATCCAGTTTATCGTTCATCTAATTTCCGATGACATTCTCTGAAAAGTGGAAGAATGAGTGTACAGTTACCAAGATGTGGCAGAACCTTGACAAAACATTCAACACATTTTTTTTTTTTTTTAACAAGCCAGTTCACATTAATTTACATATTTCTAGCAGATTTAAAGTTTATACGAATAAAACACTCAGGTGATTTCACCTTGGTTTTTTTTTGTTTTTTTCAATTGTTGTTTTGACTGACTATTTAACATCATTGTGGGATCTCTTCCACAGGTTTTAGGTGCCAGAATAATCAATTTGTAGGACTGTGGACCCTCAGTTTCAGTTTTAGTTTCAGTAGCTCAAGGAGGCGTCACTGCATTCGGACAAATCCATATATGCTACACCACATCTGCCAAGCAGATGCCTGACCAGCAGCGTAACCCAACGCGCTTAGTCAGGCCTTGAGAAAAAAAACGTCGCCGACAGGATTCGAACCTGTGCGGGAAGATCCCAATGGATTTCTAGTCCATCACCTTAACCACTCGGCCACGACGACTTTCGGGGACCCTCAGTTTCAGTTTCAGTAGCTCAAGGAGGCGTCACTGCGTTCGGACAAATCCATATACGCTACACCACATCTGCCAAGCAGATGCCTGACCAGCAGCGTAACCCAACGCGCTTAGTCAGGCCTTGAGAAAAAACAAAGAAGTGAACTGATGGGTAGTAGGCCCTGAAATTGTGCCTTTGCCGTCGGCTGGGTTATAAACAGCATGATCTGATTTGGTTTGGTTTAGTCACAACAAGAAAAGAATACACACAGCGTTTGTTAATTCTCAAGACAAAAAAGTACACACACACACACACACACACACACACAGAGGGAAAAACCAAACAACCGCATGGTAAACTGGTTAAATCAAGAACACTGTTTCCTGAACGCGGACTTCCATTACTTTGTGAAACTGTGGAGAAAGCTGAGTTGTTATACATATCTTAAGCAGACTAATGGTCAAGGTGTGACAAGACTGCAATGACCTGTTACGGTTTATCTGTGTGAATCCCGTCCCTAGATTCACTGCAGTGACTTGTTATAGTTACTTGTGTGAATCCCGTCCCTAGATTCACTGCAGTGACTTGTTATAGTTATCTGTGTGAATCCCGTCCCTAGATTCACTGCAGTGACTTGTTATAGTTTACTTGTGTGAATCAGATCCCTAGATTCACTGCAGTGACTTGTTATAGTTACTCGTGTGAATCAGATCCCTAGATTCACTGCAGTGACTTGTTATAGTTATCTGTGTGAATCATGTCCCTAGATTCAAAACAGGGACCTGTTACAATTACCAGTGTGAATAACATCCCTAGATTCACTGCAATGACCTGTTACAGTTATCTGTGTGAATCCCATCCCTATACTCACTGCAGTGGCCTGTTATAGTTATCTGTGTGAATTCCGTCCCTAGATTCAATGCAGGGACCTGTTACAGTTATCTGTGTGAATAACATCCCTAGATTCACTGCAATGACCTGTTATAGTTATCTGTGTAGATCCCATCCCTATACTCACTGCAATGGCCTGTTATAGTTATCTGTGTGAATTCCGTCCCTAGATTCAATGCAGGGACCTGTTACAGTTATCTGTGTGAATAACATCCCTAGATTCACTGCAATGACCTGTTATAGTTATCTGTGTAGATCCCATCCCTATACTCACTGCAGTGGCCTGTTATAGTTACTTGTGTGAATCACATCCCTAAATTCAATACAATGACCTGTTACAGTTATCTGTGTGAATTCCGTCCCTAGATTCAATGCAATGACCTGTTACAGTTATCTGTGTGAATCCTGTCCCTAGATTCACTGCAATGACCTGTTACAGTTATCTGTGTGAATCACTTCCCTAGATTCAATGCAATGACCTGTTACAGTTATCTGTGTGAATCCTGTCCCTAGATTCACTGCAATGACCTGTTACAGTTATCTGTGTGAATCACATCCCTAGATTCAATGCAATGACCTGTTACAGTTATCTGTGTGAATAATATCCCTAGATTCAATGCAATGATCTGTTACAGTTATCTGTGTGAATAACATCCCTTGATTCACTGCAATGACCTGTTACAGTTATCTGTGTGAATAACATCCCTAGATTCAATGCAATGACCTGTTACAGTTATCTGTGTGAATAGCATCCCTAGATTCAATGCAATGACCTGTTACAGTTATCTGTGTGAATTCCGTCCCTAGATTCAATGCAATGACCTGTTACAGTTATCTGTGTGAATCACATCCCTAGATTCAATGCAATGACCTGTTACAGTTATCTGTGTGAATAATATCCCTAGATTCAATGCAATGACCTGTTACAGTTAACTGTGTGAATTCCGTCCCTAGATTCAATGCAATGATCTGTTACAGTTATCTGTGTGAATAACATCCCTTGATTCACTGCAATGACCTGTTACAGTTATCTGTGTGAATCACTTCCCTAGATTCAATGCAATGACCTGTTACAGTTATCTGTGTGAATCAGATCCCTAGATTCAATGCAATGACCTGTTACAGTTATCTGTGTGAATCCTGTCCCTAGATTCAATGCAATGACCTGTTACAGTTATCTGTGTGAATCCTGTCCCTAGATTCAATGTAGTGACCTGTTACAGTTATCTGTGTGAATCATTTCCCTAGATTCAATGCAATGACCTAATATGATTATCTTTGTGAATAACATCCCTAGATTCACTGCAATGACCTGTTACAGTTATCTGTGTGAATAATATCCCTAGATTCACTGCAATGACCTGTTACAGTTATCTGTGTGAATCACTTCCCTAGATTCAATGCAATGACCTGTTACAGTTATCTGTGTGAATAACATCCCCAGATTCAATGCAATGACCTGTTACAGTTATCTGTGTGAATCATTTCCCTAGATTAAATGCAATGACCTAATATGATTATCTCTGTGAATAACATCCCTAGATTCAATGCAATGACCTGTTACAGTTATCTGTGTGAATTCCGTCCCTAGATTCAATGCAATGACCTGTTACAGTTATCTGTGTGAATTCCGTCCCTAGATTCACTGCAATGACCTGTTACAGTTACCTGTGTGAATAACATCCCCATATTCAATACAGTGACCTGTTACAGTTAGCTGTGTGAATCACATCCCCAGATTCAATACAGTGACCTGTTACAGTTAGCTGTGTGAATCCCGTCCCTGGATTCACTGCAGTGACCTGTTACGGTGCCACAACCACTCCCGTACACAACCCACCAAAACCAGTGCCGCACTCACTCCCACACACAGCCCACAATGCCAGTGCCACCTCCACCCCCGACACACGACAACGACACAAAAAACGGTGTGCAGCAAGAACGCACCTTTGGCACTGGGTACCTTCTCTGGCATATCTGTTCCACAGCAAACACACACACACACACACACACACTGTACATTACAGCTCTTCATGTGGAATACCAGGATACATATACAGCAAACATTACAGTTCTCCACGTGGGATACCGGATACCATACATATAATTATAGCGAACATTACAGTTCTCCACGTGGGATACCGGATACCATACATATAATTATAGCGAACATTACAGTTCTCCACGTGGGATACCGGATACCATACATATAATTATAGCGAACATTACAGTTCTCCACGTGGGATACCGGATACCATACATATAATTATAGCGAACATTACAGTTCTCCACGTGGGATACTGGATACCATACAACTACACAAACACACACTGTACACTACAGCTATCCATGTGGGATGCCTGGATACCATACATATGATTATAGCGAACATTACAGTTCTCCACGTGGGATACTGGATACCATACAACTACACATACACACACTGTACACAACAGCTATCCATGTGGGATTCTGGATACCACACAAACACACACGGTACACTACAGCTAGCTTCTGGGCTGGGTGTAAGACACCAGAATGTGTCAAACACATACACATACACACAGCTCCAACACTGGATGTAGGACACTGGAATGTGTCAAACACATACACATACACACAGCTTTAACACTGGATGTAGGACACCAGAATGCCTCACACACACACACACACACACACACACACACACACGCACGCACGCACGCACAAGTTGGAAGGATAAGACAGTCATTTCTGGCCTGTGAGGTGTTCCGTAAGGCATGGTACTTGAACAACCACCACCATGCTAACAAATATTCTTTCTCTGTCTGTGAACCTTGTAACTGGAATGAACTTCCTCTTTCGTTTCATCAGGTCTCCACACTCAGCTCTTTCAAATCTGGCCTTAAAACCCACCTCTTCCCAAAATAGCCTCCCTTCCCTGCCTCTTCCTTGTCTTCAGTTGTTTTTTTTTTTTTTCCAGTTTTAGAATTATGCACGCGTGAATGACTGGTGCGAAAGCGCTTTGAGTTGTCTCTGCACAAGATTCAGCACTATATAAATATGATAATTATTATTATTATTATTAATAGTTATCCGCGTGTGTGTGTGTATGTGCAGTATAGTAGGCTATGTTTATAATTATATTCAAATAATGTTTCTTAATTCTTTCTGTTTTTCCATTAAGAATACTAGTTATTACCTGCAGTGTGTGGATATATGTATGAAACGATGTATGTGATATTTTTTACATTTGTATCTTCGTAATATTTTTAGGGGTTGTTGTTGGCTTTTACAGTTATGGTCCCCATGTTGTTTACTTGTCTATGTTGTGATTATGCACCTGACCAAATTTCTCCAGTTGGAGATAATAAAGTTATTCTTATCTTATCTTATCTTATCTAAATGTAACTCAGACAGATCAGGTTTAACTCTTTCACCACCGAGTTTCTTGTATGGAAAACACACCCCAGTGCCAAATATTTCAGATACCATGCTCTCAGTCACAGACTTCGTGTTCATGTCAAAACAAAACAGTGGACTTGTTCACTTCAAACTCACGTCACGGTGAAGGCGCCTGGTGGTTAAAGGGTGGAGATTTTTCCGATTTCCCAGGTCAACATGTGTGCAGACCTGCTAGTGCCTGAACCCCCTTCGTGTGTACACGCAAGCAAAAGATCAAATACGCACGTTAAAGATCCTGTAATCCATGTCAGCGTTCGGTGGGTTATGGAAACAAGTAAATACCCAGCATGCACACCCCCGAAAGCGGAGTATGACTGCCTACATGGCGGGGTAAAAGCGGTCATACACGTAAAAGCCAACTCGTGTACATACGAGTGAACGTGGAAGTTGCAGCCCACGAACGAAGAAGAAGAAGAAGAAGAAACTCAGTCAGGGGGCAAAGGTTAGTCATTGTTCTACTGGTGGGGAAACTGGCTGCAGCTGTCAAACTTTGTTACAATGTGAAAAATGGTCTTTTTAACAACACCCATCGATGTCGACTAAAGCTGCCTATGGCGTTGCACTGTCTGGCTGACAAAAAGTCGCCTATGGTGGTGAAAGAGTTAAAGAGAAAAAAAAGTTTTACAAGACACAATGTCTGCCTGTCCCTCCTGCCCACCCGCCCCCTTCCTCTTTTCCCCCCAACACCCTCCTCAACCCCAACCCTCATCAGACGTAAGGCATGTTGCAGCTAGCAGACTGCTTCTAAAAATAGCGATGAAAGCACTCCAGGTTCTAAAAATAGCAATGAAAGCACTCCAGGTTCTAAAAATAGCAATGAAACCACTCCAGGTTCTAAAAATAGCATTGAAACCACCCCAGGTTCTAACTACTGCAATGAAACCACTCCAGGTTCTAAAAATAGCAATGAAAACACTCCACAAATAAAATTTAAAAAAAGAAAAGAAAGGGCTTTGTGTTCCTAAACCGACTCCACGAAACAGCTGATTAGTGCAGTTTAGTTTTGAAGACATACTGTGCCACCACTATTTCCTTTCTATACCCCCAAACCCATGCATCTGGATTGTTTAGCAGAGAAAAAAAAAATCTCTTGAGTTTGCGGTAACGTGGTACCTCAAAGACCAAAAATGACGATCCAGATTCCGAGTTAAAGATCACGTCAGAAACAACTCATCGAGGAATCAAAACACACCAAAGAATCCACAACACTGTCACTAGTAACAGCAATCAACAAATGCACACAAACACACACACACAAATCAGAATGGAAAATCAAGGGAAACTTCTATCAAAACACAGCAAACATCCACTCAGCTGATCAGTGACGTTTGTCTAGAGAAATGTGTAATCAACGATTCTTTGTGATGTGAGCAACTGTATATATTTTCTGCTTCCTCATTTGTGAAATGATGTTCGTACTGTTAGTTAACCCTTTGAGATGCTATCCACTTGCTCCATCTCTCAATGTACACGGAAATGTTAGGGTTAAATCATGGAGAATGTAATCACAAATCAAAACACACAGTCACACACACACACACAGATACACACACCCTACCCCCACACACACACATGCACGCGCACACACACACACACACACACACACACACACACACAAACCCTACCCACACATACCCACTACATACACCTGCAACTACTAGAACAATTCCCTAAAAAGGTAAACGTTCACCCCCACACTCGAACAAGGCCCAGAAAATACCCAAGGCGGGGAAAGACGGAACGTCAGTGGCCAGTGGGCAGAGGGTACCTGAACTTTCCCTGTCATCGCATTTCTTCCCGAAGATAGCATCTCTTCCTGAAGATAGCATCTCTTCCCGAAGATAGCATCTCTTCCCGAAGATAAGACTCCCTACCCTGCCTCTTCTTTTGTCTTTGGTTTCTCAAGTTCAGAGTTATGCGTGCGTGTGAATAACTGGTGTGAAAGCGCATTGATTCGTCTCAGCACGAGATTCGGTGCTGTACAAACACTAATTAATTCACTAATTAATTCATTCATTAATCAATTAATCAGTCAATCAATCAATCAATCAATTAATGAATGAATACTCATGAAGGCATACACATTTCTCATGACTTCACTGTCTACAGAAAAACACACAAGGAAGAGTAACTAATACTGGGAAGGGAGATTATCTCTCTCTCTCTCTCTCTCTCTCTCACACACACACACACACACACACACACACACACACAGACCTTCAGTGGGGATCAAGGTCTTGACTTTGCCGGCGCTGTGAGCAGTCTCCAGCCAGTCCCAGTCGGTCTGTGTGTTGAGGGACACCATCGTCACCTCGCGACCATCGTACCGCGTACGTTTCTCCACCGCTCTCGAGCTGTTTCTGTGCACAACGCAGAGAGGTTATGTTCCGTAACAACAAATGCATGAACGCATGTTGATGTTGTTTGTGATTGGCAAATAATAGGAGTTTGTATTATACTCCATGTTTGGTGATACATATACTTACCATGTCAAACTGATGCAAACTAAGCCTATCGGTTTGCTCTGCTTGGCCAAATTTCGCGCGGCTAACAGTGAAAAGACGACCCGTCTTGCCTGGTCCGCTCTTAGCCAATCAAATGCCTCTAAAAGCTACCAGTGCTGAATCATTCTATGGCCATCAAGAAAAATGCCCCATGAGAACCAAGGCAGAGACGCGGAGGTCATAGTCCTTCACAAAAGACTAAGCTGTAAATGGTTTCCCATTGACTGGAGAAACCATTGATAATACAGCTCTCACTTTGCTGTTGGCCCAAATGTAAGCTTATGTCAATCTGTGATATAAGCCGAGTGACACAAATATATATGCATGCACTCAAGACCTAACTAAGCGTGTTGGGTTATACTGCTGGTCAGGCATCTGGCTAGCAGATGTGCTGCAGTGTATATTGACAAAAAACAAGAACGCCAGAGAATCGACAGACAGACAGAAAATACGAAAAAAAAAAAAAACCTTAGCCGTATGAAGAGCACAGGAACAGGAGTCATAATGGCTGCTGGAAAAAGAGGGCGCTGGTCAGGGGGACAAAGGGGAGGTTACCTACTTCCGGGAGGTTATCGGCCATAGCTACTTTCGTTTTATCCGCATAGGCGGATAAGTAGTTTGCACAAGACAGGAATGTCAGACCCCTGCCGGAGTCTGCAGTAGTTGGGTCACGGTTAAGTATGTGTAATTAAAATATATATATATATATGGACTTGTCCCGAACACAGTGACGCCTCTTTGAGAAGCTGAAACTGAAACTGCAAGTTTACCGTGAGAAGGACACAGAGTGTGCAGACCGGCCCCCTCGCCCCGTGCTCTTACGGCTATCCTTCCCGGCCGGGGTTGTGCGAGTCTTCAGATGATCTGCCCCTGCGGAAGACGCTGAAACACAGGGTGGGGAGGGAATCTCTGACTGACTTTACTACAAGGGGAACAATCATTGACTACTTTACAACAAGGGGAACAATCACTGACTATTTTACTGCTGTGGTGTGGTGGTGACACCAGAAATAAAGGTTTCTCCTGTAGAGAGAGAGAGACAGACAGACAGACAGACAGACAGAGACAGAGAGACAGTGAAAAATATGCTGAAACAGACGGGGACAAACCTTGACTGGTTTACTACAAGGGGGATAATCACTGACTGCTTTACTTAAGGGGATAATCACTGACTGCTTTACTACAAGGGGATAACCACTGACTGCTTTACTTAAGGGGATAACCACTGACTGCGTTACTACAAGGGGATAACCACTGACTGCTTTACTTAAGGGGATAACCACTGACTGCGTTACTACAAGGGGATAACCACTGACTGCTTTACTTAAGGGGGTAATCACTGACTGCTTTACTTAAAGTTAAGGGGATAACCACTGACTACTTTACTACAATCACTGACTGCTTTACTACAAGGGGGTAATCACTGACTGCTTTACTTAAGGGGATAACCACTGGCTACTTTACTACAAGGGGATAATCACTGACTGTTTTACTATAAGGGGATAATCACTGACTGCTTAATCACTGACTGCTTTACTACAAGGGGATAATCACTGACTGCTTTACTACAAGGGGATAATCACTGACTGTTTTACTATAAGGGGATAATCACTGACTGCTTAATCACTGACTGCTTTACTACAAGGGGATAATCACTGACTGTTTTACTATAAGGGGATAATCACTGACTGCTTTACTACAAGGGGATAATCACTGACTGTTTTACTATAAGGGGATAATCACTGACTGCTTAATCACTGACTGCTTTACTACAAGGGGATAATCACTGACTGTTTTACTATAAGGGGATAATCACTGACTGCTTTACTACAAGGGGATAATCACTGACTGTTTTACTATAAGGGGATAATCACTGACTGCTTTACTACAAGGGGATAATCACTGACTGTTTTACTATAAGGGGATAATCACTGACTGCTTAATCACTGACTGCTTTACTACAAGGGGGTCATCACTGACTGTTTTACTACAAGGGGATAATCACTGACTGTTTTACTACAAGGGGGTAATCACTGACTGCATAATCACTGACTGCTTTACTACAAGGGGATAATCACTGACTGCTTAATCACTGACTGCTTTACTACAAGGGGATAATCACTGACTGCTTTACAACAATCACTGACTGCTTTACTACAAGGGGATAATCACTGACTGCTTCACTTAAGGGGATAATCACTGACTGCTACAAGGGGATAATCACTGACTGCTTTACAACAATCACTGACTGCTTTACTACAAGGAGATAATCACTGACTGCTTTACTTAAGGGGATAATCGCTGACTGCTTTACTTAAGGGAATAATCACTGACTGCTTTACAACAATCACTGACTGCTTTACTACATGGGGATAATCACTGACTGCTTTACTACAAGGGGATAACCACTGACTGCTTTACTTAAGGGGATAACCACTGACTGCTTTACTACAAGGGGATAACCACTGACTGCTTTACTTAAGGGGATAACCACTGACTGCGTTACTACAAGGGGATAACCACTGACTGCGTTACTACAAGGGGATAACCACTGACTGCTTTACTACAAGGGGGATAATCACTGACTGCTTTACTTAAGGGGGGCAATCGCTGACTACAGACAGACAGACTGAGATGGAAAGACAGAGACAGAGAGACAGACAGAGGCAGAAAGACAGAGACAAAGACGGAGAGACTGACAGAGGCAGAAAGACAGAGACAGAGAGACAGACAGAGGCAGAAAGACAGAGACAGAGAGACAGACAGAGGCAGAAGGACAGAGACAAAGACGGAGAGACAGACAGAGGCAGAAAGACAGAGACAGAGAGACAGACAGAGGCAGAAAGACAGAGACAAAGAGACAGAGAGACAGACAGAGGCAGAAAGACAGAGACAAAGACGGAGAGACAGACAGAGGCAGAAGGACAGAGACAAAGACGGAGAGACAGACAGAGGCAGAAAGACAGAGACAGAGAGACAGACAGAGGCAGAAGGACAGAGACAAAGACGGAGAGACAGACAGAGGCAGAAAGACAGAGACAGAGAGACAGACAGAGGCAGAAGGACAGAGACAAAGACGGAGAGACAGACAGAGGCAGAAAGACAGAGACAGAGAGACAGACAGAGGCAGAAAGACAGAGACAAAGACAGAGAGACAGACAGAGGCAGAAAGACAGAGACAGAGATGGAGAGACAGAAAGAGGCAGAAAGACAGAGACAAAGACGGAGAGACAGACAGAGGCAGAAAGACAGAGACAAAGACAGAGAGACAGACAGAGGCAGAAAGACAGAGACAGAGACGGAGAGACTGAAGGAGACAGAAAGACAGAGACAGAGACAAAGAGACAGAGAGACCAGAAACACAATTATATGCATACATGTACACACAGATATGCATCAATAGACATGTACATATGCATGCCCAATCAAATGTGTGCACATACAATCACATACATACACACGCAAACAACATTCCCCACATGCAGACAGACAATCACACACACACACACACACACACACACACACACACACACCTACACACAAAACACCAACACACACACACACACACACACACACAAAACACCAACACACACACAAAAAAACAACAAAACAAAAAAACAAACAAACAAAAACAGCAACACACACACACACAGGTACACAAACACACACACACACACACAAAACACCAACACACACACACACACAAAAAAACAACAACACCAACACACACACACACACACACACACACACACACACACACACACACACACATAAAACACCAACACACACACAAAAAAACAAAAAACAAAAAAAAACAGCAACACACACACACACACACACACACACACACACACACACACACACACACACACACACACACAGGTACACAAACACACACACACACAACACCAACACACACACACAAAAAACCAAACAAACAAAAAAACACCAACACACACACACACACACACAAACAAACAAAAAAACACCAACACACACACACACACAGAGATACACAAACACACACACACAAAACACCAACACACACACACACACACACACAAAAATCAACCAAAAAAAACACCAACACACACAGATACACAACACACACACACACACACACACACACACACACACACACACACACACACAGAGAAACAAAAGACAAGCTAAAGGGGTACCTCTGGAGCTGGAAGACACGGCATCACAGTTGTTCTGCTGATCGTAGTCACTGTCCGTGTCACTGGCATACCCCTCACCTTCCTTCTCTGGTTCCTGCAGGGGACACAGCCCAATTGTATTGTATTGTATTGTATTGTATTGTACTGCAGTGTATTGCAGTGTATTGCAGTGTAGTGTACTGTAGTGTACTGTAGTGTTCCTTCTCTGGTTCCTACAGGGGACAAAGCACACTATTATTGTATTGTATTGTGTTGTATTGCATTGTATTGTATTGTGTTGCATTGCATTGCATTCTAGTGTAGTGTAGTGTAGTGTAGTGTAGTGTAGAGTAGTGTTCCTTCTCTGGTTCCTGCAGGGGACAAAGCACACTGTTATTGTATTGTATTGTGTTGCATTGCATTGCATTCTATTGCATTGCATTCTATTGCATTGAAGTGTAGTGTAGTGTAGTGTAGTGTAGTGTAGTGCAGTGTAGTGTAGTGTTCCTTCTCTGGTTCCTGCAGGGGACACAGCCCAATAGGAGGAGTGTTCCTTCTCTGGTTCCTGCAGGGAACCAATGCAATGTAATGTATTTATTAGATTCTAATGTAATGTAATGTATTGCATTGCACTGTATTGTACTGTATTGCATTGTATTGCATTGCATTGCAATGTATTGTATTATATTGTAATGTAATATATTGTGTTGTATTGTGTTGTGTTGTGTTGTGTTGTGTTGTGTTGTTTTCTATCCTTCTCTGGTTCCTGCAGGGAACACAGCAGATTGGATTGTACTGCACTGCACTGCACTGCACTGTACCGTACTGTATTGTACTGTACTGTATTGATTTGTATTGCATTGCATTTTATTGTATTGTAGTAGTGTACTGTACTGCACTGCATTGCATTGCATTGGATTGTAGTGTAGTGTTGTGAAGTGTAGTGTAGTGTTGTGTAGTGTTAGTCTAGTCTAGTCTAGTCTAGTCTAGTCTAGTCTAGTCTAGTGCTCTTTTGTCACAACACTGTGTGTGCCAGTCGTGTGGGGTGGAGTGGTGATGTGGGTATTGTAATATATTGTATTGCATTGTATAGTCACAACACTGTGCGTGTACCACCTGTGTGGAGTGGTGGGGTAGTGGATATTGCATTGCATTGCATTGCATTGCTCTTTTGTCACAACACATTTATCTGTGTGGAATTCAGGTCTCTCTCTCCAGGGACAACACACTGTCCCACTGAGAGTCCTCCTTTTTTTTTGTTTGTTTGTTTACCTGCAATTTCATTTGATTTAAAAACACACCACACACACATAACATAACCTGTGTGTATTAACACACAACACACACAACTTGTGTGTATGAACACACACCACACATGCAGAAAGCTCACATGTATGTACACACACACCCTCTCTCTCTCTCTCTCTCTCTCATGAGAGAGAGAGAGAGAGAGAGAGAGAGAGAGAGAGAGAGAAAGTAGAGAGAGAGAGACAGAGCAGAGAGAGAAAGAGAGAGAGTAGAGAGAGTAGAGAAAGAGAGAGAGAGAGCGCTCCAGTCCTACCCATCGGTCGGTGCACTACACACACCAAACACATAACTTATATATGCATTTATAATCCACAATTCATATGGATAAGCACACACACTTATAACACACACACACACACACACACACACACACACACACACACACACACACACAACCCTCCAACCTTACCCAACAGTTTCCAACACACACACACACACACACACACACACCTAACCTACAACCTTACCCAACAGTTTCCTACACACACACACACACACACACACACACACACACACACACACACACACACACACTCACACACACACACACATATACACACACAAACACATAACCCTCCAACCTTTTCATACAGTTTCCTGCACACACACACACACACACACACACACACACACACTCACACACACACACATATACACACACAAACACATAACCCTCCAACCTTTTCATAGTTTCCTGCACACACACACACACACACACACACACACACACACACACACACACACACCTCCAACCTAACCATTTAGTTTCCTACACACACACACACACACACACACACACACACACACACACACACACACACAAATACATAACCCTCCAACCTTTTCATACAGTTTCCTGCACACACACACACACACACACACACACACACACACACACACACACACCTCCAACCTTACTGTAGTTTCCTAAACACACACACACACACACACATAACCTGCCAACCCTTCCATACAGTTTTTTACATGCAAACACACACACATACACAAACACACACACACACACACACACCCCTCCAACCTAACCATTTAGCACACACACACACACACACACACACACACACACACATCCTACAACCTTACCCAACAGTTTCCTACATGCAAACACACACACACACACACACACACACACAGAGAAGCAAACTTTCCAACCTTTCCCAACACTGCACAACACACATTTCATGCCTATCCAATTGACTGTAGCCTTCAACAAGTCCTGCCATTTACCTTCAAGTCTGTACTCAGCAGAGAATTCTGGGACTGCATTGGGCGAATAGCATCCATGCTGTCTTCCCGTACATGTGACGTCGGCACGACCTTGTTTGCTGCCTTGACCCTGTTCCTGTTCACCAGCCCTCGATGCAAGTGGTTGACTGTCGAACAGGAAGGCAAAAACCCCAAAGACTGACACTCTTGGCAAGGAAGATTTGGATGCTTGTCATTTTTTTTCCATCAATCATCATCAACTTTATTACAAGTGCGAAAGTATGAATTATTTGGGTGGGGTTTTTTGTGTGTGCACCTCTGTGGACAGATGGATGGATGGGGTTGGGGAGGGGGGGGGGAGGGGGGGGGGAGAGAAGATGTAGTGTGTTTGTGTGTGTGTGTGTGTGTGTGTGTGTGTGTGTATGTATGCATATCTGTATGAGTGCATGTGGTAAGCGTGTGGCTAGAAATTCCTTAACATTTACTAATGATTTAGTGTTAACCACCAGGTCCAAGGATGCCACAACATAAATTCCATACTGACCAGGGAAAGTTCTCAATTTCTGTGGTTGTCCTTTTTTTTTTTTTTCTTTTTTTTTCAAAGCCATTTGTTAATGATATTCTTTTCCTGGCCAATGCTTATCGCAGCAAGGTACACAAACTTGATAAACTGAAATACAAGAACAACACACACACACACACACACACACACACACACACACACACCTGGCAAATCCCTGCATAAACAATCACTTGAAAAAAAATAAACACCCTGGTGTATGCACATGAGCATGGAGCAAATTCAAAATGTTTTTTATGCATGTCTCAGCAAAGTAAAAAAACAAAACAAAACAAAAAAAAAAAACAAACAAACAAACAAACAAAAACCTGTCTTCCCTGGTGTACATTATCACAGGGGGGAAAAAAGCCACTCCACCATAATCGCAATGCAACCACTACCAAAGGAAACATGACAGAAACTTTAAGTGATTTGTTTTTACAATGAACATATTACTTCATACAATGAAATATAAATGATTATTTCTATTTGTTCCTGCCAAAACTTAGGCCTTTAAAAGTTTAATGGGCTTTATTCTCCAAGAAACAAGCCTGAACTTAACGTTATGCCAAGCCACCACCATATTTCACGTAGCTCTTCGTAGCTTCGAAACAGACCTAGTTGTTATATCTTTTTCACGATTCTCTTAAATGTATCATCTCTGATCGACATAGGACATCTTTGTCGAAAAACAATTCAGTGTCTTCTTGTTTGAACTTCACAAAACTTACGAGTTTCTTGTCGCTTTTCCTTTAACGAATCGTACTCCATTTTGGAACCTGATTGCCACAGCGGGCAGACTGAATGTATCTACCCACCCTGCATGTAGCTATATGACGACAGAGTGTATGGTTCAAGCGACTATATCAACATTTACCTTTCGTATTAGGTGTGTTTGCCTGATCAGTCGGCCATGTTGGAAAGTGTTATGCTGTTGGTAGCGACCGTCACGTGACCACAATCTAACATTTTGATAGGTGGACCAGATTTATGACCCCCCCAACTTTTCTTCAGACTGATATGAAAGGATCCTTCTGGCTTTTTATTACTGTAATAAATCATAACAACAAATAAAATTATTTTCTCTGTTTGTTTGTTTTTTCTGTGATGGGCTTGAATAATTCATGCTAAGCATACAATTACATAACCCGATTAAATTTCAAGAACAGAAATCGTGCAAACTCCACTTAAAGGGAGACCATACACGTGGGTAAAATTATGAGTAGATTACCTTCCTTTGTGAGTGAAATATGCAGAGAGAAAAAGAGAGACCGAGACCGACAGAGACAGATGGATAGATATAGGTTGTTATTCATTGATGAATTGCGTGTCAAAAACTACCCTCGGTGAGAAAAATGCACATAGACACAAACACTTTCACTTTCACTGCGTTGACGGCCACAATCATCAATTTGATTTTTACGCCGTTTTTGTTGGGTTGCGATGAAAGAAAAACAAGCTACAGAAAGCGACAGACCTATTAGTGAGGATGAAAATCTAGTCCTACTCTAAGTGGGTTTTCCGGCAGGCTACTATCACTACTAACACAGACCCAGACACACACACAGCCCCAGAAAACACAGACCCACCTACCCCCTGCCTACCCCCCCCCCCCCCCACACACAGAGCCCCAGACACACACACACACACAGAGAGGAAAAGAGAGAAAGAACAGATAGACAGGCAGTGACATCAGGAAACAAAAAGCACTGTAATGTACATTATAGCATCACTGGATAGACAGATAAGAGAGAATGAGAGAGGGAAAAATAAAGGGATAGAAAAAAAAGGGGGGGGGGGATTTCCTGAAAGTAAACAAACAACAGAAGAAACCCACACATTAAATGGCAGTCAGTGAATTTCTTTACTGGGTCAGTTTGAAGTCAATTTGACCATTCACATACACATGGCATGCAACAAGCCATTATCAAAGCACAATGACATATATATATATTTTTTAATGACAGCATGAAAAGGTAACATTTGGGGGGGGGGGAAGTGAACAGCTGATATCAAACTTTCTGTACAACAATGATATTGACTGAGAGGAAGACATAACATGTACAAGTCAGACGAACTCAACATGCACAGAACAACAGGTTTTATAACTCTTTTTACCAGAACAACTCAACAAGCACAAAACAACAGTGTTTACACATGCAACTCTTTTTGGCCACAGTGGTAGCGGTCTGCAGTGAATAGAACACTGACTTACGATTGGGCAGAATGCGTTATGTGACCCAGGTCAAGGCAAAGACTCAACAGAAACATCAAACATTCCTGTCATTTCATCAGAGAAAAGGATCATATTTCAGGACTGTCAAACACAACACAGAATAAATTAAACTCCTTCAGTCTGTTTCAATAGCAACCAGCACCTAGTTTTTGTGAAGGTGTCCCAAGGTATGTATAAAACTGATAAGAGCAGTTCATTGACTCACTTGTGTAAACAAAGTGAGTATGTTTTAACCCGGTGTTCGGTTGTCTGTGTGTGTGCCTGTGTGTCTGTGGTAAACTTTAACATTGACATTTTCTCTGCAACTACTTTGTCACTTGACACCAAATTTGGCATAAAAATAGGAAAAATTCAGTTCTTTCCAGTCATCTTGTTTAAAACAATATTGCGCCTCTGGGATGGGCACAAAAAAATAAAGAATGAAGCCTAATTATATGCAAACTGCATTTACTGTTATATTTATATTTTTTGTATTCTCTAAACTTGGCACTTTGACCTCTTACTCTGACACAACAACAAGAGGAGTCATTATTATCATTTTTTGTTCAAACAGGAACTTCTTTTGCTAAGCATGGAATTTTTATTTATTTTGCAAACGTTTTGGTGCAGATAGTAAAAAAGGGAAATTGCTCTGTAATTAATGCTAGGGGACTTAATTTATCACAGGTGAGTCTTGAAGGCCTTGCCTCTCTTGTTTTGTTTCTTTCAGCGTTACTGAACTTTCACCTTTTCACAGCTCCTTTTCTTTCATGTAGATATTTTATAATGATATCTTATTGTTTCAAAATTCTTCCACAACTTCATAAAGAAATGTTCCATTCTTTTCAATCTGTACAAGGAGACAGACACACAACTGAACCAATACAACCCTGGATGAGTTAATGTTAAATGCTAAAGGAGGATATGCATCAGCAAGTTAACATAACAAGATATGATCAACAGACATTCAGATATGAGACCGATATATACATATAACTGAAAACAACTTTTACATTATACGCAAGAGTGAACAAAAATGCAAACACAGGGTTGCACAAATTCATCTACTACCCTTTGACAAAAATATATAAAGACAACCAGAAATAATCAGTAATGAAATCGATGGAGACTGATGGACAGGTTATGAAAAAGTTTGGCTCTGAAAAATAAAAGAATGAAGTAAATAATTTTTTTTTTTTTAACCAAAACAAGTTAACTGAAACAAACCCTGATCAATGAACACCCCCTCCCTCACTATAATTCCCCATCCTTTCCACTCACTTACCGAACACTTCACTCATCCCAAATCAATATTTCCCTCTTTTCTTGATTCCAAACCTTCTTCTTCTTCTTCTGTTGTGTAGCCACAATCAACACGTTGATTATTTTGCCACATATTGGGGGGTTTCCGCAAACCAGTTGCTTGAAAAAAAAAAAAAAAAAAAAAAAGTTCTATGTGGATTGATTTTATACCTGTTTGGAAGACATCTTGCAGGTAAACATTTACTCCAATCACATTCACACTCTCCCTCCTGCCCACTAACTGGATCAGAGGGGACGAGAAGTGACAGGCAGGCATCCTATTGATGGCCCCTGGCACCCCCGCCACAACGCCCTCCTTCCAGCACTCCCCCCTACCCACTACTTACCTAAACATTCACTCTCACAAACCTTGTCTGCTGCACAATCTGTGCACCCCACCAAAGGGAAACAATTCATGTATATCTGACCAAAAAAAACAAAAAAAAAGTCTCCAACCACCTTTAGTATTTCTTCAACCATATTTATTTCAGCTATGCATTTGACAGATCAGTTTTTAAAGTACACAACACAACTGACAGTACCAGAACTTTTGGGAACTGATACCACAGAACATTTACATTCTGGATACATTGCTAATGCTTTCTTTCTAAACTCCAACAAAAGCGTTAAAATGATATTGTAGGACACTTGCATAAATGCAAGCACTTCATTCTTTTTTTTAACTTAAACTAAATTACTGACACCGAATGCCAGTCTGTCATTCTAGGTTTAAACTACTCTGTATGGCAGTGAAAATATTTGAATTTTTTGCAAATTTGCATTGAAAGTTTTCCTGAAACTTGAAACATTACCAAACAAAACTAAAATTCTCCACAGACACTTAAGAACTACCAACAACACACCACCAACAAGAATGCAAATAATAACAGATGTCACAAAATTTCACAGGACATTTTCCCCAGCCCCCCAAGGTCATCTCTTCAAGGTCCAACTTATGCCAAACAAGAAACCCCCCAACTGAGAACTGTCCAAACAAAGACAGTACAGATGTGCCAAGCAGGAATAGGCTGTGTGTTTAATTTTGTTTCAGCAACCACAGATGGAGACAGAGTGATTATAGATGTGCAAAGGAAAGAGAACAAAACCCATACAATTTCCAGGGCTTAGTATCTGTTAATCTGCAGGTGAAAAGGTTACGGTTGCTTTCAGACATAGCATCTGTCATTCTACATGTGAAAAAGATCACAGTGCTTTCAAGCCTACGTGGAAGGGGAATTATACCACTCACTTTTGACCTGTAAAACAAGGATAAAGGCTGCAATGTTAATTATTTCCCTTGCATCATCCGCTATGATCAGTTATCATTTCAACTTCTGTGCCACATTTTGGGCTTAAAAGCTGAAATAAAAAAAAAGTTTTTTGAATTTTCTTAATATACACAAATAATAAAACAAACAATAAATATGTCAACAATCAAAGAAAATAGAAACAAAAACATCAGCAGATGAATAAAAATGATATGAAAATATATAAATAGATAAACAAATAAATGAATGAATGTATGAATAAATAAGTAAATAAATAAATAAATGATATTTCATTAATGCCTGAGAAAATCGGTAAATGATGATGAGAAGAAAGCCATAAACTGAACAGCTTATATAGGGACGGACACAGGACCACGGCACATCAGGCGGAAGCGAGGGGGGGGGGGGGGGGAGAAGAGGAGGGTGCCACACTTAGAGTCTCCCGTCAGTCCGACAGATGAGTTGGCAGGCAGGCTTATCTGTCGGTGTGTGTCCTCATATGGGAGAAGAGGCCAATTCTGGATGCGCAGCACTTCCCACAGGTGATGCAAGGGAAAATGTAGCCTGATTGCCTGACCAGCACAGGTGACTGTTTTTTTAGTGAGGAGGAGTTGTGCAGTCCCTTCCCCACAGGTGCAGATACTGCCACATGTTGAACGGCCTCGGCAGGTGCAGGTTTTTTCTTCGGAGCTCCGTGCCACACACACCACTGACAAATCATGACAGACAGGTAAGACAGTCTGGCATGACTCGCACCACAGGCATGGAATATTTTCACTTCAAAAGCAGTCTGCTGACTTGTCGTCTACCTCCCTATCCACCACCCCACCACCCCACCACTCAACTCCACCCCACCCACCCACTCCACTCCACTCAGCTGGTTACACACAGAGTTCAAGTTCTTGGCACGGTTAGTCTATCACACCAAAGACAACACACCAGTCTGAAACATCTCCAGCACAACTCAAAGAAATATATATACATATATATTACATAAATATTCAGCAAAAACTGAGACAGGCGAGCACTGCATTAGTAACGCTACGGTGGCATACACACAGGTGTGTGTGTGTGTGTGTGTGTGTGTTCTTTCCACGGTGCTGACAGCACTGAGACTGCACAAGACCATGTCTCTCTGTGCAACACACTCACAGACCAATGAACACACAGGTAAATCACTGATGTCTCTCTCTCTCTCTGTGTCAAAACACCTGCTTACTCAAAGACCAGTTCAGTTCAGTTCAGTTCAGTTACTCAAGGAGGCATCACTGCGTTCGAGCAAACCCATATACGCTACACCGCATCTGCTAAGCAGACAGATGCCTGACCAGCAGCATAACCCAACGTGCTTAGTCAGGCTTTGAGACTCAAAGAGCAATGAACACATAGGTATATGTATATGCAATAGGGGTGTGTGCTATTCAGACCCGCCTTCCTTCTGCACACACACACACATACAAATCCCCCTGCCCCCATCCATCACCCCCCCCCACACACACACACACACACACACACAACACACCCCAGACAGACAGACACACATACAAATCCCCCCCCATTCCCCCCCCCCCTCACACACACACACACACACACACACACAACACACCCCAGACAGACACACACACACACACTCACACACACACATACAAATCCCTTCCCCCCCCCCCTCCACACACACACACACACAATGCCCCAGATAGACACACACACACACACACATATAAATCCCTCCCCCCCCCTCACACACACACACAACACACCCTAGCTAGACACACACACACACACACACACACACACACACACACACACTCTGACTAAAGTGGAGACAGAAACCAAACCAGATGAAAGAAGGAAGCACACACACATTCATCAGGAATTCTCCAACACACACTTCTCCACCCACACACCACACACTGACCTACACTGATCCCGCACACCACACCCCATCCATACCTCACCACCACCCACACACCACCCCACACTCAACCCCCACCCACACACCACCCCACATTCAACCCCCACCCACACACCACCCCACACCCATCCCCCACCCACACACCACCCTACACTCAACTCCCATTCACACACCACACACCACCCCACACTTATAACCCCCCCCACCCCACACACCACCACACCAACCCCACACCCATTCCCCACCCACACCTCACCACCCCACACATCTACCCCAACAGCGAGTCACTAGTCTGGGGACACGGGTGAATATTACAACAAATTTACAGTGTCTCCACCAGCATGTTTCGCTGGACCCTTTTGACATGTCTGAAACGATTTCGCTTCACTGCGTTCACTGTTTCACTGCTGGTGATGACTGCCGGGGTCACCTCACAACATCATACACTGTTCACGTGGCACCTTGTACAAACTTGCCCAGCATCTACACCATCTTGATGCAGGCCCAGCTGCACTGGGCAGGCCATGTAGTTCGCATGCCAGACCAAGAAACTGCTGTACGGTGAACTCCAACATGGCAAGCGTTCCCATGGAGGCCAAAAGAAGCGCTTCAAAGACACTCTGAAAGCTTCTCTGAAGGCCTTCAACATCAGCCACGACACATGGGAGCTGAATGCAATGGACAGACCAAAGTGGCGTTCAGCTGTCCACAAAGGCGCCAAATCCTGTGAGGCCAACAGAATCGCTGCAGCAGAGCAACGCAGACAGGCCAGGAAAAGCAGTGCCAGCAAGTCCCCGACAGCCACCACCATCCCCTGTCCACACTGCATCAGAACCTTCCGGGCGCAGATTGGCCTGACCAGTCATCTGTGCGCCCACAGAGCCCAACCCACCCACCCCCAGGATGACTAGATGGTCCTCGTCGATCCCGACGGACGAACCACATGTGCGCAGAACACTGACACGACCCCTGTGCGGTCTGACTGGGGTCTTGGCAATGATAAGGCCTGTGGACTGAAGTCTTTTGAAAACTAACGCTTTAGAAACATGATTTTTTTTTTTTTTTTTTATCAACAGTTTTGGTGTTATCTCCTTGAATGTCCATGATGAGGGCCCATGGCGCTGATATCTGGCTCACACAGTGTGGCTCTGCTGACAACAATCTTCATGAAAACATCGTCAGCTGTTTTGAGGTTGTTGGGTTTTTGTGGGGTTTTTTGTTGTTGTTTTTTTTTCTTTTCTTTTCCTCTTTGTTTTGTGTTGTTTTGGGAGGATTTTTTTTTTTTTTTGATTAAACCCAACAGATCTTCATGGACTGTGTGACCAATAAAACTGAACGCAGGAAAAAATGCACCAAAAAAAAAAGGGTGGCGCTGAAGTGTAGCGACGCGCTCTCCATGGGGAGAGCAGACCGAATTTCACACAGAGAAATCTGTTGTGGTGAAAAGAAATACAAAAAATACAACGACAAAAAAATGACGGCTCATGGTTAGGTATGTGTTCTTGTGATGTTTCTTTTTTTTTTCTTCTTCTTCTTCTTTTCTTTTTTTTTTTTTTTTTTTTGTGCTGCCCCATCATCTGCACCGTTTCAGTGGCATTGTTCATTCCGAGTCCCCCACACACGGCCACACCCTGGTTCGTCTATCGCAGTCCCTGTGCTGGCAGTCCACAGAGAACCATCAATGATAGGTCACCTGGAGGCCACACACCAGAGGAGACCCTGCACTGCTGCTGAGTCACTTTGGTGGTGTTCGGTAGTGTCTGTTATGATTTAGCATTCTTAGGACATCACCTACTAAGCCTCCTGCTGACAATAACATTTTGTAATACTTCTTCATCTTCTGTCCTTTTTTTCTGTGAGGACACTCGGCTTTGTTACCCACAGTGACAGGCGCAATAGCCGAGTGGTTAAAGCGTTGGACTGTCAATCTGAGGGTCCCGGGTTCAAATCACGGTGACGGCGCCTGGTGGGTGAAGGGTGGAGATTTTTACGATCTCCCAGGTCAACATATGTGCAGACCTGCTAGTGCCTTAACCCCCTCCGTGTGTATATGCAAGCAGATCACGTTAAAGATTCCGTAATGCATGTCAGTGTTCGGTGGGTTATGGAAACAAGAACATACCCAGCATGCACACCCCCGAAAACGGAGTATGGCTGCCTACATGGCGGGGTAAAAACGGTCATACACGTAAAAGCCCACTCGTGTATGATGAGTGAACGCAGAAGAAGAAATTACCCACAGTGTGGTTAGTTCCCATCAACAGTTGCATAATAATTCACCATTTCTACTGCTTTGTTTTTTCTTTTTTTTTTCCTGCACTGCTGATCTGGCAACCCACTCCACACACAGTTCATGGGCACTTCACAAAGCACACGACCATGGTGTGTGCCATGTATCAGACATGTCAGCTGTGGGATTCGAACACAAGTGATTACCTGAGAAAAGTCTCCTCTTTTCTTCTGAGTCGCTGAACAGTTTGTTTTCGTAATATAGCATGGCAAACTATAATATCAAACACAACAGTGTATTCTTCACACGGCACAGCAAACATGTGACATGACCAAGGAGAGGGCTAACTCCAGTCTCAGACTGTTTCGGACTTTCCGCAAGGCCGGTATTGCTGCTAGTTTGGATGAGCTGGGTATTGCCATGGCGTTAACGATCAAGTTGCTTATTCAGTTCTTGTCGTCACTCCCTTTGTTTTATTTTGGTTGTAGTTTTGGAGTTTTAATTTTCGTTTGTTTGTTTGTGTGTTTGGTTGTTGTTGCTGTTTTTATTCCCCTTCCAACCTTTTCTACTTTTTTTTTTTTTTCCCCCGTTTTTGTTTTGTTTTGAGGTGTCACTTTTGATGACGCTCCTTCCCCCACTCATATTTCCTACACCCATGGCAGCTAGACACCGACGCCTGGAGTCATCAAGAGTGCACTGCTGGACAGCGCCCCCTAGTGTCATCAGGAGCACAGCGCCCCCTGGTGTCATCAGGAGCACAGCGCCCCCTAGTGTCATCAACAGCACAGTGCCCCCTGGCGTCATCAGGAACACAGCGCCCCCTGGTGTCATCGGGAGCACAGCGCCCCCTGGTGTCATCAGGAGTACATCTTGAGCCCGAAGCTGCGGTCGAAGCGCAAGGGGAGGGAACTGGAGAGGGCGGACACCTCCCAGTAGAGACTGCGGGACAGGAAGAGACGATACAGGAACACGCCCGCCGCTGACTGACACAGCAACACCCCCATCGTTATCACCTGTAAAACACATCGTTATCACCTGTAAAACACACACGTCAACACCCCCGTCATCATCACCTGTAATACACACATCGTGATCACCTGTAAAACACACAGCAACACCCCCATCGTTATCACCTGTAAAACACATCGTTATCACCTGTAAAACACATCGTTATCACCTGTAAAACACATCGTTATCCTGTAAAACACATCATTATCACCTGTAAAACACACAGCAACCCCCCCATCGTGATCACCTGTAAAACACCCAGCAACCCCCCCATCGTGATCACCTGTAAAACACACAGCAACCCCCCCATCGTGATCACCTGTAAAACACACAGCAACCCCCCCATCGTGATCACCTGTAAAACACACAGCAACCCAACCATCGTGATCACCTGTAAAACACACAGCAACCCAACCATAGTGATCACCTGTAAAACACCCAGCAACCCCCCCATCGTGATCACCTGTAAAACACACAGCAACCCACCCATCATGATCACCTGTAAAACACACAGCAACCCACCCATCATGATCACCTGTAAAACACACAGCAACCCCCCCATCATGATCACCTGTAAAACACACAGCAACCCCCCCATCATGATCACCTGTAAAACACACAGCAACCCACCCATCATGATCACCTGTAAAACACACAGCAACCCCCCCATCGTGATCACCTGTAAAACACACAGCAACCCACCCATCATGATCACCTGTAAAACACACAGCAACCCCCCCATCGTGATCACCTGTAAAACACACAGCAACCCCCCCATCATGATCACCTGTAAAACACACAGCAACCCACCCATAGTGATCACCTGTAAAACACACAGCAACCCACCCATCATGATCACCTGTAAAACACACAGCAACCCACCCATCGTGATCACCTGTAAAACACACAGCAACCCCCCCATAGTGATCACCTGTAAAACACACAGCAACCCACCCATCATGATCACCTGTAAAACACACAGCAACCCGCCCATCGTGATCACCTGTAAAACACACAGCAACCCCCCCCCATCGTGATCACCTGTAAAACACACAGCAACCCCCCCATCGTGATCACCTGTAAAACACACAGCAACCCACCCATCATGATCACCTGTAAAACACACAGCAACCCCCCCATCATGATCACCTGTAAAACACACAGCAACCCCCCCATCATGATCACCTGTAAAACACACAGCAACCCCCCCATCGTGATCACCTGTAAAACACACAGCAACCCACCCATAGTGATCACCTGTAAAACACACAGCAACCCAACCATCATGATCACCTGTAAAACACACAGCAACCCACCCACAGTGATCACCTGTAAAACACACAGCAACCCCCCCATCGTGATCACCTGTAAAACACACAGCAACCCACCCATCATGATCACCTGTAAAACACACAGCAACCCACCCATCGTGATCACCTGTAAAACACACAGCAACCCCCCCATAGTGATCACCTGTAAAACACACAGCAACCCCCCCATCATGATCACCTGTAAAACACACAGCAACCCCCCCATCATGATCACCTGTAAAACACACAGCAACCCCCCCATCATGATCACCTGTAAAACACACAGCAACACCCCCCATCATGATCACCTGTAAAACACACAGCAACCCTCCCATAGTGATCACCTGTAAAACACACAGCAACCCACCCATCATGATCACCTGTAAAACACCCATCGTGATCACCTGTAAAACACACAGCAACCCTCCCATAGTGATCACCTGTAAAACACACAGCAACCCACCCATCATGATCACCTGTAAAACACACCTGTAAAACACACAGCAACCCTCCCATAGTGATCACCTGTAAAACACACAGCAACCCACCCATAGTGATCACCTGTAAAACACACAGCAACCCAACCATCATGATCACCTGTAAAACACACAGCAACCCTCCCATAGTGATCACCTGTAAAACACACAGCAACCCCCCCATCATGATCACCTGTAAAACACACAGCAACCCCCCCATCGTGATCACCTGTAAAACACCCATCGTGATCACCTCACACACACACACACACACCACACCCACGCAAGCATGCACACGCACGCACACATGCACACACATACACACACAAACACAACCACACACACAGACACACACACACACATAAACACACACACAAACATACACACACACATAAACACACAAACACAACCACACACACACAAACACAACCACACACACACACACACACACACAACCACACACACACACACACACACAAACATACACACACACATAAACACACAAACACAACCACACACACACAAACACAACCACACACACACACACACACAAACACACAACCACACACACACACACAAAACCACACACACACACACACACACACACACAAACAAACACACACAAACACACACAAACACACACACACATCATAAAAGAACTGACCTTATAGCGTAGATACTCGGAGAAAAGTCTGGTGAAGAGGATGAGGACAGGATAACACAGGAACCACAGCATGCAGCACTGCCACCATACAACACAACTCTTGTCACCTCACAACCACGCCACACAACACTGCCACCATACAACACAACTCTTGTCACCTCACAACCATGCCACACAACACTGCCACCATACAACACAACTCTTGTCACCTCACAACCACGCCACACAACACTGCCACCACACAACACAACTCTTGTCACCTCACAACCATGCCACACAACACTGCCACCATACAACACAACTCTTGTCACCTCACAACCACGCCACACAACTCTGCCACCATACAACACAACTCTTGTCACCTCACAACCACGCCACACAACACTGCCACCATACAACGCAACTCTTGTCACCTCACAACCACGCCACACAACACTGCCACCATACAACGCAACTCTTGTCACCTCACAACCACGCCACACAACACTGCCACCACACAACACAACTCTTGTCACCTCACAACCACGCCACACAACTCTGCCACCATACAACACAACTCTTGTCACCTCACAACCACGCCACACAACACTGCCACCATACAACGCAACTCTTGTCACCTCACAACCACGCCACACAACACTGCCACCATACAACGCAACTCTTGTCACCTCACAACCACGCCACACAACACTGCCACCACACAACACAACTCTTGTCACCTCACAACCACGCCACACAACTCTGCCACCATACAACACAACTCTTGTCACCTCACAACCACGCCACACAACACTGCCACCATACAACACAACTCTTGTCACCTCACAACCACGCCACACAACACTGCCACCATACAACACAACTCTTGTCACCTCACAACCACGCCACACAACACTGCCACCATACAACACAACTCTTGTCACCTCACAACCATGCCACACAACACTGCCACCATACAACACAACTCTTGTCACCTCACAACCACGCCACACAACAATGACTCTTTCACCGGACGGGTGCAATCGCCCAGCGGTTAAAGCGTTGGACAACCATGCCACACAACACTTTGACTCTTTCACCGGACGGGCGCAATCGCCCAGTGGTTAACCCTTTGAGCCCTGAGCTCCTGAGCAATTTTAACCCTTCTGCCTGAGCTCCTGAGCCGAAATTTGCAAATAAATGGTATTAAACCCTTTGAGCCCTGACCACCGCTTTACCGGTGGCAGAGAAAAATGACATAATGCCCGGTCACCAGTTGAGCGGTGCGTAAACACTTGAAGCGTGCAGAGTCTCAACCTGGCCTGTCAGGGCAGAAATCAGGGACAAAACGTGCGAGAACACAACTGTACACAACGCAGCAAGTAATTGATATGCTTGATGATTTATCGGAAGTAGAATATGACAATGATTATTCTGATAGTGAGGTGGAATTCGAATCGGATGATTTTGCTACAGATAGTGATGTTGAAAATGAATCTGAGCATGCAGAATCAGTTGATCAAAGGAGGCGTGTCAGGTTGAGACTCTGCACGCTTCATTTGGGTTTGATTGGCTCTTCAATATAAGTCAACCAATAGCAAAACACGACGCAAGTGTTTACGCACCTGCTCAACCGGTGGCCAGGCATTATGCCACCCCTCCCCACCACCGGTAAAGCAGTGGTCAGGGCTCAAAGGGTTAAAGCGTTGGACAACCATGCCACACAACACTTTGACTCTTTCACTGGAAGGGCACAAGAGCCCAGTGGTTAAAGCATTGGACTTTCAATCTGAGGGTCCTGGGTTCGGATCTCCCAGGCCAACATATGTGTAGTGCCTGAACCCCCTTTTCGTGTTTATATGCAAGCAAAAGATCAAATACGCACGTTAAAGATCCTGTAATCCATGTCTGCGTTTGGTGGGTTATGGATCTTTAACGTGCGCATTTGATCTTCTGCTTGCATATACACACGAAGGGGGTTCAGGCACTAGCAGGTCTGCACATGTGTTGACCTGGGAGATCGTAAAAATCTCCACCCTTTACCCACCAGGCGCCGTCACCGTGATTCAAACCCGGGACCCTCAGATTGAAAGTCCAACGCTTTAACCACTTGGCTATTGCGCCGAGTAACACAATGATAAACAGGAAAAGAAGCCATCATAGAAACAGCAAAAGGCCCAACTATCTTTCACCTAAAGGGGGACCACCTTTCACCTCCATAAAACTGGTGCAGAACTCTCACTTAAGAGTGGAGTGTTGGCCTGGTGGTAAAGCGTCCACCTGCGAAGCGAGAGAACCTGAGCGCACTGGTTCAAATCCCACAGTCACCAGTATTTTCCCCCCTCCACTAGACCTTGAGTGGTGGTCAGGACGCTAGTCATTCGAATGAGATGATAAAACTGAGGTCCTATGTCCAGCATAAAAGAACCCACTGCAACTAAAGGAATGGCCTTGGCGGAAAAATCCGTAGAAAAATCCACTTCAATTAAAAAGAAACAAATAAAATAGCAGACAGAAAAAAAAAGAAAAAAAAGAAAAGGGTGGCACTTTCAGTGCAGTGACAGCGCTCTCCCTACGGAGAGAGCAGCCCGAATTTCACACAGACAAATCTGCTGTGACAGACAAAACAGTAACACAACAGAATACAATAAAGAAACATGTTTCACCTTCATGAAACTGGTGTAGAACTCTCGCTTCAGTCCGCTGCGCTCGGCACGGATGGTGGCATGCAGGTTCCAGGCCAGGAGAGCGGCCAATGAAATCCTCAGGACCACCAGCCCCACTCCCAGCATGCTCCTGTGGGCGTAGTACTGCCGGCTGTCCTGACCTTCGTACTGCTCCCACAGGAAAAGCAGGCCCTGCACCATGTATAGAATGAGATTGTATTGTATTGCATTGTATTGTCTTATAGTGGTGGCTGTCCTGGCCTTCCAAGTGTGCCTGTAGGAAGAGTAGGCCCTGTACCATGTATTGTATTGTATGGTATTGTAAAGTATTGTATTGTTTTGTATTGTATTGTATTGTATTGTATTGGTGGCTGTCCTGGCCTTCAAACTGTACCCAATGGAAGAGTAGGCCCTGTACCATGTATTGCAATGTATTGCATTGCATTGCATTGCAATGCATTATATTGTACTGTACTGTACTGCATTGTATTGTATTATATTGTATTGCCGGCTGTCCTGGCCTTCGAACTGTATCTCTTGGAAGAGTAGGCCCTGTACCATGTATAGCAATGTATTGTATTGAATTGAATTATATTGTATTGTATTGTACTGTATTGTATTGTATTGTATTGGCAGCTGTCCTGGCCTTCAAACTGTATCTCTTGGAAGAGTAGGCCCTGTACCATGCATAGTAACGTATTGTATTGTGAGTAGTACTTCAGGCTGTCGTGGCCTTCCTATTGCTCCTACAGGAACAGTAGGCCCTGTACCATGTATTGCAGTGTATTGTACGTAGTACTTTCCACTGTCGTGGTCTTCACTTTCTTCCAACATGAAACAGTAGGCCCTGTATCATGCATAGTGACACTGTTTTGTATCGCATGTAGTACTGTTGGCGGCCATGGCCTTACTACTGGAACAGTAGGAACAGCAGGCCCTGTAACATGTATAGTAATGCACTGCATTGCATTGCATTATATTACTTTGCATTGCATTGCATAGCATTGCATTGTGTTGTATTGCATTGTATTGCATTGTATTGCATTAGCTGTCCTGTCTTCTATACTATGTGTCTGTATTGCACTGCACTGCATGGGATTGCACTGTACTGTATTGCATTGTATTGTATGTAGCACTGGCAGCTGTCTTTTATACTCTGTGTGTGTGTGTGTGTGTGTGTGTGTACGTGTATGTTTCTCTGTGTGTGTGCGCGCATGTGCGTGCATGCATGTGTGTCTGTCTGTATGCTTGCCTGTCTGAGTCTTCATCTGTGTCTCCGCAACTGAGTGCGCCACAGTGTGTATACGCACATGCGTACACACAGAGCAGCTTCCGACCCAAACCAGCACAGTTCAGTTACTCAAGGAGGCGTCACTGCGCTCGGACAAATCCATATACGCTACACCACATCTGCTAAGCAGATGCCTGACCAGCAGCGTAACCCATCACGCTTGTCAGGCCTTGAGCGCATGCTTATATGTTTGTGTACCTATCAGAGTGGATTTTTTTTTTTTTTTTACATAATTTTGCCAGAGGACAACACTCTCGTTGCCATGGGTTCTTTTTCAGTGCACCAAGTGCGTGCTGCATACAGGATCTCGGTTTATTGTCTCATCCGAAAGACTAGACGCTCAGTTTGATATTCCAGTCAAAAATTGGGAGAAAGGGAGACAGAGCGGGAATTCGAACCCACACCCTCACGGACTCTCTGTATTGGCAGCTGAGCGTCTTAACCACTCTGCCAACTTCCTCCTCAACACACACAGAGCCGAGCCGAGCCAAACCGGCGCAGGTGCCCCACACCTCACCTGCAGCAGTCCCAGAACGCCCACCAGGTGGGCTGCAGGTCTCTGGGCCAGGGAGCGGAAGTGGGAATAGCGGCAGACGGAGTGAGCTGAGGCCAGCGTCCACCCCAGGGAGAGACTCAGCAACATCAGCAGCATGGTGAACTGGGACAACACGTTGAACACTGCAACATCGTCGTCAGCAACATCGTTATCAGCAACATTGTCATCAGCAACATCGCTATCAGCAACATCGTTATCAGCAACATTATCAGCAACATCGTTATCAGCAACATCGTTATCAGCAACATCGTTATCAGCAACATCGTCGTTATCAGCAACATCATCATAATCAGCAACATCATCATAATCAGCAACATCATTATCAGCAACATCGTCATAATCAGCAACATCATCAGCAACAGCATCTTCATCTGCAACAGCATCATCAACATCATCTTCATCAGCAACATCGTCATCATCATCAACTTCATCATCAGCAACATCATGAGGTCAGCAACATCGTCATAATCAGCAACATCAGCAGCAGCAGCATCTTCATCTGCAACACCGCCATCATCATCATCTTCATCAGCAACATCATCAGGTCAGCAACATCATCAGGTCAGCAACATCATCATCATCTTCATCAGCAACATCATGAGGTCAGCAACATCGTTATCAGCAACATCGTCATAATCAGCAACATCATCAGCAACATCATCAGGTCAGCAACATTGTCATAATCAGCAACATCAGCAGCAGCAGCAGCAGCAACATCATCATCACCATCATCATCATCATCACCAACATCATCAGCACTGTGAAATGGAACAACATCTTGAACACCTCCACTCGACCTTAAGTGCTGGTCTGTCCACAAGTCATTCGGATGTGATGATAAACGGAGGTCCATGCAGCATGCACTTAGCGCACGTAAAAGAACCCACAGCAGCAAAAGTGTTGTCCCTATTGAAAAATCCTCTTTGACAGGAAAACAAATAATATTACAGGCAGAAAAAAATACAAAAAAAAAGGGGGTAGCGCTCTAAGTGTAGCTACACACTCTCCCTGGGGAGAGCATCCTGAATTTCACACACAAAAAATCAGTTCTGACAAAACAGCAGCACAATACAATACAATGGTCACCAATGCATGTCTCCACATACACACACCAGATACTCACATTCTGATACAAGTTCCAGAGCTGGGGACCCAGTGCCGTCCTTGGAATACCTGACACAGACAACAATCCACTTTCAGAACACCCCCCGAAAACGGAGTATGGCTGCCTACAAGGCTGGGGTAAAAACGGTCATAAACTAACAGCCCACTGGTGTATGCAAGTGAACGTGGACGTCGCAGCCCACGAACAAAGAAGTAAAATGTAATGAAGATAACAGATGAAAAAAGACAGACAGAACAACACTTTGAACGGAATGAAAGGAGGAGTAGGAAGGAGAAAGACTGACTAACACTTTGAACGGAATGAAAGGAGGAATCAAGGAGAAATACACTCTGAACGGATTGAAAAGAGAAGAAAGGAGAAAGACTGACCAACACTTTGAACGGAATGAAAAGAGGAGAAGGAAGGAGAAAGACAAACATTTCGAACGGAATGAAAGGAGGAGAGAGAAGGAGAAAGACTAACACTTTGAACGGAATGAAAGGAGGAATAAGGAGAAATACACTCTGAACGGAATGAAATAAGAAGGAAGGAGAAAGACTAACACTTTGAATGGAATGAAAGGAGGAGAGGGAAGGAGAAAGACTAACACTTTGAACGGAATGAAAGGAGGAGAAGGAAGGAGAAAGACAAACATTTCGAACGGAATGAAAGGACGAATCAAGGAGAAATACACTCTGAACGGAATGAAATAAGAAGGAAGGAGAAAGACAACACTTTGAACAGAATGAAAGGAGGAGTAGGAAGGAGAAAGACTGACTAACACTCTGAACGGAATGAAAGAATGAAGTAAGCAGAAAGACTAACACTTTGAACGGAATGAAAGAATGAAGTATGAAGAAAGACTGACTAACACTTTAAACGGAATGAAAGAATGAAGTATGCAGAAAGACTGACTAACACTTTGAACAGAATTAAAGAATGGAGTATGCAGAAAGACTGACTAACACTTTAAACGGAATGAAAGAATGAAGTATGAAGAAAGACTGACTAACACTTTAAACGGAATGAAAGAATGAAGTATGAAGAAAGACTGACTAACACTTTAAACGGAATGAAAGAATGAAGTATGAAGAAAGACTGACTAACACTTTGAACGGAATGAAAGAATGGAGTATGCAGAAAGACTGACTAACACTTTGAACGGAATGAAAGAATGAAGTATGCAGAAAGACTGACTAACACTTTGAACGGAATGAAAGAAGGAATCAAGAAGAAATACACTCTGAACGAAATGAAAAGAGAAGAAAGGAGAAAGACTGACCAACACTTTTAATGGAATGAAAGGAGGAATCAAGGAGAAATACACTCTGAACGGAATGAAAAAAGAAGGAAGAAGAAAGACTAACACTCTGAACGGAATGAAAGGAGAAGAGAGAAGTAGAAACTGAACAGAATGAAAGAAGAATGTGCGTACCTGCTGAGGTGTATGACCATGAGGACAGGTGCGTACCTGCAGAAGTGTATAATCATGACAGGTACGTACCTGCTGAGGTGTATGACCATGAGGACAGGTGCGTACCTGCAGAAGTGTATAATCATGACAGGTACATACCTGCTGAGGTGTATGACCATGAGGACAGGTGCGTACCTGCAGAAGTGTATAATCATGACAGGTACGTACCTGCTGAGGTGTATGACCATGAGGAGAGGTGTGTACCTGCAGAAGTGTATAATCAGGACAGGTGCGTACCTGCTGAGGTGTATGACCATGAGGACAGGTGCGTACCTGCAGAAGTGTATAATCATGACAGGTGCGTACCTGCTGAGGTGTATGACCATGAGGACAGGTGCGTACCTGCAGAAGTGTATAATCATGACAGGTGCGTACCTGCTGAGGTGTATGACCATGAGCAGAGCGCCCAAGGCCTGCAGTCCCACGGACAGAGTCAGAAGCTGGATCACCAGCTGCATCGGACCCCCTTTGCTCAGCGTCTGGTGCAGCCGAGGGGCGAAGGCACACGCCACCACGAAGTACGCCACAGTCAACAGCTGGTAGAACTTCAGCAGACCTAGGCAGAAATCACACACACGGTGATTTTTTTTTTTTTTTTTTTTTTTTTTTTGCTGCCCCATCATCTTCACCGTTTCAGTGGCATTACTCCCACGCCGCTCATTTAGATTTCCCCATACACAGCCACACCCAGGTTCATCCGTCGCAGTTCCAGCGTCGGCAGTCCACAGGGAACCATTGATGTTAGGTCGCCAGGAGGCCACACACCAGAGGAGACCCTGCACTGCTGCTGAGTCACTTCGGTGGTGTTCAGTGGTGCCTGTTCTGATTTAACGTACTTAGGACACCACCTACTAAGCCCCCTACTAACGACAATAATGGCTTAGTCGCGGAGCCAGACTGAGTGAGCGTCCCTCCCAGAGTGGAGACCACCACCACATCCTACACAGGGTGAATTTAGCTTCTGTTTTTTAACTCACTCTGAATGATGAAACGCTATAGCGTTCCTGACGTAAAGTAGCGTTCCAGACGACGGAACGCTATAGCGGTTTCGACAATTAACATTTTTTCCACATTTTCCTCATGGGGCAGCATAAAAATTGCAGCTACACCGTGAATGTGTCAAGGGTCGAATGGTAAGTTTCTTCATGCAATTCCGTAACAACACACTCCACAGCGAGCCAGAGAGTTCACGACCCCACACGACAAACTAATCTGCATACGTATTGAAAATGGCATCGCAGGCGATACAAGTGGAAATTTTTGGTGCAAACTAGATCACGACAGTAGCTATTACCGCTGCTGAAGCGATTGAAATGCTTCAAACTGAAGGTTTCGACATCGACGAGGATGATGAAGACGTTGAATAAAGTATCTGCAGTGAAGAAAGCAACCATCAAGAAGGTACTGAAAGTGACTCAGCTTCTGAGAGCAGTGAAAAGGGAGGGTGGTGGGCGTTCACATGACATGAGGAGAGGGGTCAGTGGGTCAAATACAGTGAGTTTCATTCAGTTACTTTAAGTTTTGTATTTTTTGTGATTTTTTTTCCTAACCCTAACAAATGGGTCGTCTGTAGGGAAAAGCAAGGGAGAGAACTAATCGTCCAGAGTGAGTTAAGCCTTTCACTTCTGACTGCGGATATCTCCGCAGTTTAGGGGTAACTGTTTGATCAAACATCCAGCCAGTCGTTTAGTTACGCTTACTTCCTTGTAAATGGCAAATGCTCTGAAGTATGTAAAAGGAATTTTTTTTCTTGAAGGAAAATAAATGGAGAATATAATTATGATTAGTTCAATGTTGACAGGATGAGATAACTCCTAATCAGAGGAAGATAATTCTGAGTTTTAGGGAAAAAAAAAACAACAACAACAGAAAAACACAAAATATTTTGAAAAAAGAAAAGAAAGAAAGTTGTATGACAACAATAACAGTCTTACCTGCATTCTATGACAAACCAAACAGTGGTACCTGTCTCCTCATCCAAGGGGGCTGCCCTGTATTCTATAACAACAATAACAGTTCTACCCATGTTCTATGACAACTCTAACATTGCCACCTGTGTACTCTAACACTGGTACTTCACTGTGTTCTAGGACAGTGGTAACTGTGTTCGATGATAACAATAACAGCGCTACCTGTGTTCTATAACAACCCTAACAGCAGTACCTGTCTCATTCGTTCGTTCGTTCTTTAGATTAACGTCTTTTCACTATAAGTGATATTAGACAAGGGTAGGAAAAAAAAATCGAGGGAGGGAAAAGAAAGTACGGTGAACTTCTTCTTCTTCTTCTGCGTTCGTGGGCTGCAACTCCCACGTTCACTCGTATGTACACGAGTGGGCTTTTACGTGTATGACTGTTTTTACCCCGCCATGTAGGCAGCCATACTCCGTTTTCGGGGGTGTGCATGCTGGGTATGTTTTTGTTTCCATAACCCACCGAACGCTGACATGGATTACAGGATCTTTAACGTGCGTATTTGATCTTCTGCTTGCATTTTCACACGAAGGGGGTTCAGGCACTAAGCAGGTCTGCACATATGTTGAACTGGGAGATCATAAAAAAAATCTCCACCCTTTACCCACCAGGCACCGTCACCGTGATTCGAACCCGGGACCCTCAGATTGACAGAGTACTGTGAATGCATGCCAGTATGTGAATGTGTGTGCGCGCGTGCGTGCATGGGTGTGTGTACCTGTTTCCTCGTCCCCGAAGTGCTCGAGGGGGTTCCCCAGGGCGTCAGGGTTCAGCATCACCAGCCGGTACCGGAGACACTCCGGCGTCATCGCCATCAGCCCCGTCAGCACGTCCTGCTCCCCCTCCACGCAAGTGAACTCGTCCGCATAGATAATGTGCCAGATGCGGGGGTAGGACGAGTGCGGCACGCTCACCTGGCTCTCGTTGCTGTTCAGCAGGTCTGAAACACGCACACAGTAGCTGTGTTGTGAGTTGTGCTGTGTTGTGTTGTGCTGTGCTGTGCTGTGCTGTGCTGTGCTGTGCTGTGTTGTGCTGTGCTGTGGTGTGGTGTGTTGCAAGTTGTGTTGTGTTTTATTGTGTTGTGCTGTGCTGTACTGTGTTGTGTGCTGTGTTCTGTTGTGTTTTGTTGTGTTGTGTTATGTTATGTTGTGCTGTGTTGTGCTGTGTTTTACTGTGTTTTATTGTGTTGTGTTGTGCTGTGTTGTGTTGTGTTGTGTTGTGCTGTGTTGTGCTGTGCTGTGCTGTGCTGTGCTGTTTTATTGTGTTGTGCTGAGCTGTGTTGTGCTGTGCTGTGTTGTGTTGTATTGTGTTGTGTTGTGTTGTGTTGTGCTGTGCTAAGTTGTGATGTGTTGTGCTGTGCTGTGCTGTGTTGTGAGCTGAGCTGTCCTGAATATGACAGCACTTACAAATCAACCTTGCTTCTCCCAGATAACTAAAAAAAAAATCAAGTCTCTTCCATGAAAAACAAGAAGAAAATTACCGTCACCAGAAAGCGAAAACAAGACAGACAGGCAATCAAAATGTCCCTGAATATGAAGGCACTTACAAACCAGCCTTGCTTTCCCCAGTCGACGTGCACAGTCCCAATCCTCTGAGGCGTCTCTCCAGTCCTCCATGTGGTACAGCAACAGACGACCACGCGACAGTGACGTGGCGTTCAGCGTCACGTTCACCACCGCCTCACCTGATGCAGTCAAAATAGTCCTTTACATATGCAGCCGTGTACCCGAGTGGTTTATAATGATTTACTGTATTAAAGGATAGACAAGAATCCCCACGCACAGGCCAGGAACATTTTATAGAGGCTAGTCACAAAAGGGTTTTCCTATTGTTTTATTTACAATAGTTATTTAGAAGTTGAGAAGAAGAAAAGAAAAAGAAAAAGACCCCTGTGGACTGCCGATGCTGGAACTGCGACAGACGAACCCGGGTGTGGCTGTATATGGGGGGAATCTAAATGAGCGGCGTGGGAGTAATGCCACTGAAACGGTGCAGATGATGGGGCAGAAAAAAAAGAAAAAAAAAAAAAAGAAAAGAAAAAGAGATAAAACAGTGCAGCCATACGTAGCAAAATGTCAGCCTCTGGGACAACACACACACACACACACACACACACACACACTGCTTGTGACACAGCAAGAGAAGCAGTATCTGAAAGCTAAGAGCGCTATCTGAAGCTAAGCGCTTGGCTACACATAGTCAATACCTCACCTGTTGTGGTAAGTTAATGTACAGTCAATACCTTACCTGACAAAGTCAAATAGTCCATGATTCCATCCACAATCAATATACCACCTGAACAAGTCAAATACTCCATGCACAGTTCATACCTCATCTGATCATAGACGCTGATCTATCATCTGATAGTGTTTGGGGTGTAATTTGTGTCTATGATGAGATGTGGTCAAATAGTTTATGCACAGTCAATACTTCAACATGTCGCAGTCAAATAGTCCTTCCACTACCAATAACTCACCTGTTACAGTCCATGCATATTCAATACCTCACCTGTTACAGGTAAATAGTCCATGCATAGTCAATACTTCACCTGTTACAGTCCATACAGAGTCAATACCTCATGTGATCCAGTCAATTAGTCCATCCACAGTCAATACCTCACCTGTTCCAGGTAAATAGTCCATGCATAGTCAATACCTCACTTGAAGCAGTCAAATAGTCCATACACAATTTACACATCACCCGTTGCAGTCAAATAGTCCATACACAATCTATACCTCACATGTTGCAGTCACATAGTCCATACACAGTCTATAACTCAACTGACGCAGTCAAACTGTCCAGCCAGAGTCAATATATCACCTGTTGTAGTCAAATATTCCATCCACAGTCAACACCGCACCTAACGTAGTCAGTCAATGTACTGTCAATGCCACCTCACCTGATGTCGTCAAATACTCCATACACAGTCAATACTTCACCTGATGCAGTCAAATTGTCCATGCACAGTCAAAACCGCACTTGTTGCAGACAGTCAATGTGGAGCCAATATATCACCTGTTGCAGTCAAATACTCCATCCATAGTCAATACATCACCTGTTGTAGTCAAATATTCCATGCACAGTCAATACTTCACCTGAGGCAGTTAAATTGTCAATGCACAGTCAGTTGGTTTTCATATATTGCCCAGCCTGACGGGCGCAATAGCCAAGTGGTTTAAGCGTTGTTCTTTCAATCTGAGGGTCTCTGGTTCGAATCACGGTAACGGCGCCTGGTGGGTAAAGGGTGGAGATTTTTCCAATCTCCCAGGTCAAAATATGTACAGACCTGCTAGTGCCTGAACCCCCTTCGTGTGTATACGCACGCAGAAGATCAAATACGCACGTTAAAGATCCTGTAACCCATGTCAGCGTTCGATGGGTTATGGAGACCCGAAAATACCCAACATGCATGAACCACGACAGAGTCATCGGCAAGTCGATATTGGTTGTGTAACGGAAAGAAGAAGAAGAAGAAGAACATAAAAAAAGCAACCATAACATTAATAATAACAACACTAAGTCCACATGCACAATAATAATAAGGGCAACAGTGATTATACTGACAATCACCATGGATGTGATTATAATGATGGTGGTGGGGGTGGGGGTGAGGGGCGTTGTGATGGAAATTAATGGTGATGGGCATGTATGGTCATGGTGATGAAGGTGGCCATAATGAAGAACACACACACACATACTCTCTCTCTCTCTCTCTCTCTCTCTCTCTCTCTCTCACTCACTCACTCTCACACACACACACACTCTCTCTCTCTCTCTCTCTCTCTCACACACACACACACACACACACATTCTTCTATTTTCTTTAAACATCCACCATCATCATTAAAAATATTTTTGATGACTCTCTCTCTCTCTCTCTCTCTCACACACACACACACACACACACACACACACACACAAAACAACAACAACAAAAAACAACAAAACACCACTGTCCACGGTCCCAGAAGCTCACCATGAAAGGCGAAGGAGGACAGGTACTGGCCTTTCTCCGATCTGGCCACCACAGAACTCAGTACACCTTGCACGGTTCGGCACTCACACACACTGCACACACTGAACAGCCATAGCAGCAACACCCAAACACTCGCCGAAGCCTCCATACTTCTTTTCGGTTCTCTTTTTCAGCCTGAAAGGCGACAGCTGCTGTGATCAGCTACGCACAGGTTAACGCATTTCAACTGCTCGAAAACAGCAGTCAGCACACATCAAAAACTGACGACGTTCACCACCATCGTTAAAATTTTCCCTTCGCTGTTCTTCAATTTGTTGCTGATATTTTGTCTCGTAAATCAGCCTGGATACTTGAGCAACCCTAGTTTAATTTTTATGTGGTGTTAATAAACTGAGGATAGCAATGCTCGTCTGTTAAAAGCTGCTGAGTTCGTTGAGATCTATGAAACGAAACGAGACCATGCCGAGAGCTCTACGTGTACATGCCGTAAAAAAAGGAAATATCTTCATAACAAATTACAATATTTTTAATCATCAGAAAATAGTTTAAAGACGTACATCAAGTGATGCAGTTACGCTCATAACACTAAGTCAAACAATGTTGAAACTCAAAGAGCCTTACGTCAATCAGTTTACGTTCGTTTTACGCGACTGCTTTTTGGTTTCAGGTGAGTGGCGTCCCCTGACAACAATGGCGGTGGAGTGAAAGGAAAGACATGTCAACAAACGTCATCTTCATTCGTCTTCGCTGTCCTGCACAAATAACCCTCAGTTTAATCCATTAAAATGCCTATTTTCGCTAAATGTATAGACAGAACAAATTCCACAGAAAGTGTTCGAAAACTACCTTAACAAAAGAGTGTAAATATATGTGAACCTTTTCAAAACGAAAGTTAGTGCGTTTCTCTTTTCGTCATTGCAGAAGACTTGGTAAAAGACGCAATGTCACAAACTCTAAACCGCGGAGATCACATCACGATAGACTGCGAGATTGTCTTACCTCGTGACTTTGTGCGTGAGTGGTTAGTTCTGACAACCAAACAACAATGGACGGCTGAGGTGAAGAAATGTGACAAGCTGTTCAGCAGACTAGGATCAGACTGTTGTTGCTGTTCGCTACCAGCGCCATACAGTGAAGGCGTGTCAGCTCCTCTAGAAACAGACACGCGCGTCGTCGCAGACGGGGGAGGGGGACAAAAGACCTACGTCAGTGTGAAATTTATTGGTGTACCTTTACATGCTCATGGGGGGACAGTCCACCTGACTGTTCTGGACATTAAAGGGGGAAACACAAATCCTGAAAGCACACAACAGTCAGAAACAGTTCTGGACATTAAAGGGGGAGACACAAATCCTGAAAGCACACAACAGTCAACAGTTCTGGACATTACTAAAAGGGGAATCACCATTAATCCTGAACCCACAGAACAATCTGAAACCCCCAGCACACCTAAAAGGGCTGCTTCTGGATGCGTCATTTCCCCTGAACCCACCTGTCAAAATGTCAGTCAAAGAGCTGGGACCGCAGAGGAGTCTGCAGGAAACTGCGACAGCATTGCCACTGAAAATTCAGACTGCTCTGTGGCCAGTGAGGATCATCGCAGGGTCTCCTTCTCAGAGGGTCCTCAGGCAGTTGCTGGTGACTCGCTGCAAAGATTAACAACAGGTGCAAAAACTTTCTGATGGCTAGATTTATAGATTGTCTATAAAAGAAATACAAAAACTTTCTGATGGCTAGATTTATAAAGAAATACAAAAACTTTCTGATGGCTAGATTTATAGATTGTCTATAAAAGAAATACAAAAACTTTCTGAAGGCTAGATTTATAGATTGTCTATAAAAGAAATACAAAAACTTTCTGATGGCTAGATTTATAGATCATGTATATAGAAGGAAAACAACAATGTAATATAAATGTGTAGCACATTCTATATTATCTTTATAAGAATGTTTGTGTGTGGCACATTATTCTTTATCATCATGAGTGTGTTTGTGTGTGTCACTCTGTGTATGGTGATATATATGTGTGTCACTTTGTGACTGTGGATGTGTCTGAGTGTCTGTGTGTGTCTGTTGTGTAGATGGCATCATTGGAGAGACTGCCATCCAAGGAGGCCACCCAAGAGGAGATGCTTCAAAGCGGAAGAGAGGTAACACGCGTACAGATTTGCATGACGCTGTTGCAGGTTCAGGTAACTGCATTCGTAGCATGGGTCATTAGTTATTCAGCGCATTATACTGTACATTATTATACACCAATACACAACTGACACAGGTATTTTTTCACTCAATGAATTGTACTAGTCATTGTCATGCACTGATATACAATCGGCACAGGTAATTTGTCATTCAATACAATTGTACTCTATGATTATCATATGCACTGATACACAAATCATCACAGGTAATTTGTCACTCAGTAAATTGTATTGTACATTATCAAGTACCAATATTCAATTTGCATCATCCAGTGCATTCTACTGTATACCATCATATACCAATACACAATCAGCAAGGTGATTTGTCATTCAGTACATTATACTGTTCATTATTATGTACCAGTGCATGATTGGCACAGGTGATTTGCCACTCAGTAAATTGTACTGTGCATTATCATATACCAATATACAATCAGCACAAGTAATTTGTCACTCAATGCATTGTGTTGTACATTATCATATAACCAATAACAATTGGCACAAGTAAATTGACCTTCGCAATAGCCAAGTGGTTAAAGCATTGGACTTTCAATCTGAGGGTCCCAGGTTCGAATCACATTGACGGCACCTGGTGGGTAAAGGGTGGAGATTTTTACGATTTCCCAGGTCAACACATACGCAGACCTGCTAGTGCCTGAACCCCCTTCGTGTGTATATGCAAGCAGAAGATCAAATACGCACGTTAAAGATCCTGTAATCCATCTCAGCGTTTGGTGGGTTATGGAAACAAGAACACACCCAGCATGCACACCCCCGAAAGCGGAGTATGGCTGCCTACATGGCGGGGTAAAAACAGTCATACACATAAAAGCCCAATCGTGTGCATACGAGTGAACGTGGGAGTTGGAGCCCACAAACGCAGAAGAAGAAGAAGAAGGCACAAGTAATTTATCACTATGCATTTTACTGTACTATCATTATACTGATACACAATCAGTGCAAGTAATTTGTCACTCAGTACATTGTACTCTACATTATCATATACCAATACACAATGTGAACATGTAAGACGAGCATGAACACATGACACATTCTCTTCTTCTTCTTCTTCTGCGTTCATGGGCTGCAACTCCCACGTTCACTCATATATACGCGAGTGGGCTTTTACGTGTATGACCGTTTTTATCCCGCCATGTAGGCAGCCATACTCCGTTTTCGGGGCTGTGCATGCTGGGTATGTTCTTGTTTCCATAACCCACCGAACGCTGACGTGGATTACAGGATCTTTAACGTGCGTATTTGATCTTCTGCTTGCGTATACACACGAAGGGGGTTTGGGCACTGGCAGGTCTGCACATATGTTGACCTGGGAGATTGTAAAAATCTCCACCCTTTACCCACCAGGCGCCATCACCGTGATTCAAACCCAGGACCCTGAGATTGAAAGTCCAACGTTTTAACCATTCACTTTTGTTTTTCAGCCCAGCCTGCCAGCATCAATGCTGCAGAAGATCGACAAATAGTTAAGAGTGGTAACCCTCTCCATTCACAAAGTACAGAAGATCGACCTCAGAACTCACACCACCCTTACAGACTCAGGGGCAAGAAACTCTCCTTTGCTAAATTTGGATCAGACTTCGACGTGGGCGAAGCAGACGATGAAGATGGCCACTCTCCTGTCGCAGCGCCCTCTGTCAAGAAACCTCGCCCGGCAAGGCATCGCTGCAAGAAAAACAGTGGTCTGACATTGATAATGGAAAACAATAGTCGGCAAGGAACAGAAAACCAACGCAAAAACCATCTTGAAATAGACGCTGACGCAGGGAAAGGAACGGTGAAGAATTTGTCGGAATCTGCCACACCAGAGAGCCGTCCCTCGTCAGCAGAGAGAGAGCGGCAACCTGCTGAACAGTCACCCAGAGCACCTGCTGAACAGTCGCCCAGAGCACCTGCTGAACAGTCACCCAGAGCACCTGCTGAACAGTCACCCAGAGCACCTGCTGAACAGTCACCCAGAGCACCTGCTGAACAGTCACCCAGAGCACTTGCTGAACAGTCGCCCAGAGCACTTGCTGAACAGTCGCCCAGAGCACCTGCTGAACAGGAGCCCAGAGCACCTGCTGAACAGGAGCCCACAAAGAAGAAGAGACTGAAGATTGCTGTGGCCGGCCTACCCACCTTCGCCCGCCGTCCCCACAACAGATCAAAGAGAGCAGAGTGCCGGTACTGCCGGCGGCGCTTCTGCGACCACACAGGGGTGAGGGCGCACGTGCGGAAGTTCCACGCCGGCGAGGAGGGCGCGGGGGAGTACCTGCGCCACCTGGGGGCGCTTTGCCTCACCAGGTGCGACCTGTGCCAGCAGGTGTGTCGCGACCGGTTCCAGCTTCACCTGCACCAGGACAAGGCGCACTTCAAGGTCAGGAAGGGATATGGGGGGGGGGCGGGGGCTGGGGGTTGTGGGGGGAAGGGGAGTATCAGTATCAGTAGCTCAAGGAGGCGTCACTGCTTTCGGACAAATCCATATACGCTACACCACATCTGCCAAGCAGATGCCTGACCAGCAGCATAACCCAACGCGCTTAGTCAGGCCTTGAGAAAAAAAAAAGGGGGGTGGGGTGGGGGGTAAGGAGAGGGGAGGGGGATGGGGTAAGGGGAGGCTGTCTTCACTTTTTTGCTTCTCTTTTTTTTTTTTTTTTTTTTCCCCCAACGGCATGATTTTTTTTTTGATTTTTTAAATCTGATTACAGACTGGAAATTGTTGAATTTTAATTTATATGAACAGAATATATATATATATATATATATATATATATATATATATATGAGAGAGAGATCTATATCTATATCTACATCAAGATAGATGGATAGCTATAACATTATGTGATCATGTAAGAGATGAACAGATATTGTGCTGGAATTGAGGGTGGTTTTACATTTGTGGCTCTGAACCGTGAAACAAACAAACAAAAGATGGTCCTTGGAATGGTGTGTGTCAGTGTTTTGTGTGTGTGTTGTATGTGTGCATGTGTGTATGTGTGTGGTGTGAGTGTGTGTGTTTGTGTGTGTGTGGTGTGTGTGTGTTGTATATATATGTATGTGTCTGTGTGGTGCATGTGTGTATGTGTGTGGTGTGTGTGTGTGTGTGGTGTGTGTGTGGTGTGTGTGTTGTATATATATGTATGTGTGTGTGTGGTGCATGTGTGTATGTGTGTGGTGTGAGTGTGTGTGTGGTGTATGTGTGTTGTATATATGTATGTGTCTGTGTGGTGCATGTGTGTGTGGTGTGAGTGTGTGTGTGGTGTGTGTGTGGTGTATATATGTCTGTGTGTGTGTGTGGTGCATGTGTGTGGTGTGTGTGGTGTGTGTGTGTGTGTGTGTGTTTGAGTGAGCACATGTCTGTGTGTGTACGCTTGTGAATAGTGTGTGTCTGTGTGTGGTGTGAGTGTGTGTGTTGTATATATATGTATGTGTCTGTGTGGTGCATGTGTGTGTGTGTGAGTGTGTGTGTGTGTGTTGTATATATATGTATGTGTCTGTGTGGTGCATGTGTGTATGTGTGTGGTGAGAGTGTGTGTGTTTGTGTGTGTTGTGTATATATATGTATGTGTGTGGTGTATGTGTTGTATATATGTCTGTGTGTGTGTGTGGTGCATGTGTGTATGTGTGTGGTGTGAGTGTGTGTGTTTGTGTGTGTGTGGTGTGTGTGTGGTGTATATATGTCTGTGTGTGTGTGTGGTGCATGTGTGTATGTGTGTGGTGTGTGTGTGTATGTGTCAATGTGTGTGTTTGAGTGAGCACATGTCTGTGTGTGTACGCTTGTGAATAGTGTGTGTCTGTGTCTGTGTATATGTGTGTGTTATATCTGTACACAATTTGATACGAAAGCTGTCTTACAAGCACATTCACGCAGAGCATAGATAAGATTAAAGTAAGAAGCTTTTATTTGAGAATATATGTTTATTACTCTTGTTTAATCAAGTAAACCGCATGTGTGGGGTGGGTGGGGGGGGGGTGCGGGTGTGTGCTGATTATCTGGTTGTGGTTTTCCGCAATTTATCTCTATTCTTATCTTATCTGTCTGTTATAATCAATGTGCAATATAGTAGGCTATGCTTATAATTATATTCAAAATAATGTTTCTTAATTCTTTCTGTTTTTACGTTAAGAATACCAGTTATTAGCTGCAGTGTGTGGATGTATGTATGAAACAGTGTATGTGATATATTTTTTTTTTTTACATTTGTGTCTTCGTAATATTCGTAAAAGCTGTTGTTGACTTTTACATTTATGTTCCCCATGTTGTTTACTTGTCTATGTTGTGATAATGCACCTGACCAAATTTCTCCAGTTGGAGATAATAAAGTTATTCTTATTCTTATTCTTATTCTTAAGGTGATGAAAAGTGAATTGATTGTCTTGTGTTCAGACCGGAGACATGCGGTGTGACCGCTGTGACAAGACGTTTGTCAACACCATCCTGCTGAAGCAGCACGTCAGGTCCGTTCACCTTGTTCAGGGTCAAGGTCACCCCTGTTCCATCTGCAATGCCAGGTAATAACTGATACATTTAAGGTCACACTTGTTCCGTGTACTGTGCCAGGTAATTACTGATACATCAAGGTCACACCTGTGCTCCACCAGGTAATAACTGATACATCAAGGTCACAACTGTTCCGTGTGTTCTGCCTGGTAATAACTGATACATCAAGGTCACACCTGTTCCATGTGGGATGCTAGGTAATAACTGATACATCAAGGTCACACCTGTTCCGTGTACTGTGCCAGGTAATATCTAATACATCAAAGTCACACCTTTTCCGTGTGGGATGCTAGGTATTAACTGATACATCAAGGTCACACCTGTTCCTTTTGCTCTGCCAGGTAATAACTGATACATCAAGGTCACACCTGTTCCGTGTGCTGTGAAAGGTAATTACTGATTCTTTAAGATCACAACTGTTCCACGTGTTCGGCCAGGTAATATCTGATACATCAAAGTCACACCTGTTCCGTGTGGGATGCTAGGTAATAACTGATACATCAAGGTCACACCTGTTCCGTGGGCTCGTGCAGGTGATAACTGACACACTGATCATGATCATACTGAGGGAATCGTTTTTCTGAAGCTACTACTGGTGTACATTGAAGAGAGGACAGGGCTGACATTCGCTGAGACACAATCACTCACACATGATCGCCCAGAATGGAGAAGGCTGGTGCACGAGTCAACATCGCGGTGCCCCGACAGTTCCTTACGGAGAAAAGGGACCAAGGGCAAGGCTCTGTTCGTGTATTAACTGAAGGATAGACTCAGTTGTCGACGGGCGCAATAGCCGAATGGTTAAAGCGTTGGACTTTCAATCTGAGGGTCCCGGGTTCGAATCACGATGACGGCGCCTGGTGGGAAAAGGGTGGAGATTTTTACAATCTCCCAGGTCAACATATGTGCAGACCTGCCAGTGCCTGAACCCCCTTCGAGTGTATACGTAAGCAGAAGATCAAATACGCACGTTAAAGATCTTGTAATCCATGTCAGAGTTCGGTGGGTTATGGAAACAAGAACATACCCAGCATGCACACCCCCGAAAGCGGAGTATGGCTGCCTACATGGCGGGTTAAAAAACGGTCATACACGTAAAAGCCCACTCGCGTGTATACGAGTGAACGTGGGAGTTGTAGCCCACGAACGCAGAAGAAACAAGAGAGGCAAGGCCTTCAAGACTTACTTGTGATACACTTTTTAAAAAATCCAAGCTTTTTATGTATTGAGTATAATTTCAAAATGTAATGTTTAAGATGAGAAAGATCAGTTTAAAACAAATTAACTCCCCTAGCATTAATTACAGAGTAATTTCCCTTTTTTACTATGTGCACCAAAACGTTTGCAAAATAAATAAAACTTCCATGCTTAGCAAAAGAAGTTCCTGTTTGAACAAAAAATGATAATAATGACTGCTTTAGTTGTTGGGTCAGAATATCAGATCAAAGTGCCAAGTTTAGAGAATACAAAAAATATAAATATAACAGTAAATGCAGTTTGCATATAATTAGGCTTCATTCTTTATTTTTTTGTGCCCATCCCAGAGGTGCAATATTGTTTTAAACAAGATGACTGGAAAGAACTGAATTTTTCCTATTTTTATGCCAAATTTGGTGTCAACTGACAAAGTAGTTGCAGAGAAAATGTCAATGTTAAAGTTTACCACGGACACACACACACACACACACACACACACACACACACACACACACACACACACACTTTGTTTACACAAGTGAGTCAAAAAAAAGAAGAAACTTAGTTGTCGTACTCAAGTCTCCATCAGTTAATGCACTTCTTGAGCTTGATGTTGCTTCAATCCTGTATTCTCTGTCAGTTTTTTTATTCAGTTTTCAGTAGCTCAAGGAGGTGTCCCTGCGTTTGGACAAATCCATATACGCTGCAGCACATCTGCCAAGCAGATGGCTTACCAGCAGCGTAACCCAACGCGCTTAGTCAGGCCTTGAGGGAAAAAAAAAAGGGGGGGTGGTGTGAATAAATAATAGATAAATACATAAAAAAAATAAATACTACCACTACTAATATGTATTATTAATCGTAATATATATACACACGAAGGGTGTTAAGGCGCAAGCAGATCTGCACATTTGTATATTGTATTTGTATTTCTTTTTATCACAACAGATTTCTCTGTGTGAAATTCGGGCTGCTCTCCCCAGGGAGAGCGCATCGCTACACTACAGCGCCACCCATTTTTTGTATTTTTTCCTGTGTGCAGTATTATTTGTTTTTCCTATCCAAGTGGATTTTTCTACAGAATTTTTGCCAGGGACAACCCTTTTGTTGCCGTGGGTTCTTTTACGTGCGCTAAGTGCATGCTGCACGCGGGACCTCCGTTTATCATCGTCCCATCCGAACGACTAGCGTCCAGACCACCACTCAAGGTCTGGCAGAGGGGGAGAAAATACTGGTGAATGTGGGATTCGAACCAGCGCGCTCAGATGTTTTCGCTTGCTAGGCGGACGCTTTACCTCTAGGCCACCGCTCTGCTCATCATTTATTCATCATTCATTCATTCAGGAGGAAGGTGGCAGAATGGTTAAGACGCTCAGCTGCCAATACAGAGAGTCCGTGAGGGTGTGGGTTCGATTCCCGCTCTCGCCCTTTCTCCTAAGGTTGACTGGAAAATCAAACTGAGCGTCTAGTCTTTCGGATGAGACGATAAACCGAGGTCCCGTGTGCAGCACGCACTTGGCGCACTGAAAAAGAACCCATGGCAACGAGAGTGTTGTCCTCTGGCGAAATTACGTAAAATGAAATCCCCTTTCATAGGTACACAAATATGTAAGCATGCACTCAAGGCCTGACTAAGCGCGTTGGGTTATGCTGCTGGTCAGGCATCTGCTCAACAGATGTGGTGTAGCGTGTATGGGTTTGTCCGAACGCAGTGACGCCTCCTTGAGAAAGTGAAACTGAAACTGAAACTCATTCATTCAGGTCACTCAGTGCTGCTGCTCCACAGGTTCAAGTGGGCATCCACCCTGAAGACCCACATCACCGAAGTCCACAAGGGAACCAGAGACCTTGCCTGCAACGTGTGCGGAAAGACCTTCCACCGCCGGGCCCAGCTCAACCGACACGCCGTCATCCACGGGCCGGAAGACGCCAAGCTGGCCTGCCACACGTGCGGGCGGAAGTTCTGGTATCCTAGCAACCTGCAGCGCCACCTGTCGGCGGTGCACGGGCAGCGGCAGAAGGAGGAGGGGGCGTGGCACTGCGCGTACTGCGGGAAGGGGTTCCGTCGCCGAGAGGGCTGGACCAACCACGTGGAGAAGGTTCACTTCTCGTTGTATCCCCATCGCTGCGCGGTCTGCGGTGCCGGCTTCATCCGCCGCGCTCTGCTGGAGAAACACCTGTCCTCAAAGCACGGGCAGGAGCTGGGCTGCATCGGGGTAAAAATGATAGATTAATGATGGAAGTTCGTCCTTGTACAGCGCTGTAATGCAAGCAGAAGCAAGCTCTAAGCGGTTTACTTCTTCTTCTTCTGCGTTCACTCGTATGCACACGAGTGGGCTTTTTACGTGTATGACCGTTTTTACCCCGCCATGTAGGCAGCCATACTCCGTTTTCTGGGGTGTGCATGCTGGGTATGTTCTTGTTTCCATAACCCACCGAACGCTGACATGGATTACAGGATCTTTAACGTGCGTATTTGATCTTCTGCTTGCGTATACACACGAAGGGGGTTCAGGCACTAGCAGGTCTGCACATATGTTGACCTGGGAGATCGGAAAAATCACCACCCTTTACCCACCAGGCGCCGTCACCGTGATTCGAACCCGGGACCCTCAGATTGACAGTCCAACGCTTTAACCACACGGCTATTGCGCCTGTCTAGCGGTTTACAAATTCCTTACTTAAAGTTATGGAATAATCACCTTTCAGTAAAACAGAGATTAAAGTAAGTGTAAAGGTAAATATTAATGATAGTGACTCGTTCTTACATAGCGCTATAATGAATGCAAGCTGAAGCAAGCTTTAAGCGCTTTACAAATTCCTTACTTATAATTATGGAATAATCACCAGTCAGTAAAACAGAGATTAGAATAAATGTAAAGGTAATAAAAAACACATTCATTTGCTCTATAAATGGACAGTTGATAAGACGGACTGGTATATATCCAAAATGCAACATCTCATACATTCCATCATCACACGCACACAAAAACCTAAGTAAACAGCTGAAACAAGATCAATCACAGTAAAAAAAAAAAAAATTAAAAAAAAAAAATTGTCTATGCGTATGTTAAAGGATGCGGCAGCGGCAGTGCGGCGCCGCGGAGTGAGCCGGCAGTACAAGCGGAGCGGCGAGGAGGAGGGGGAGAAGCTGGTGTGTGGGCTGTGCGAGGAGGCGTTCCGCTACAAGGCGGAGCTGGTCCGTCACGTGTTCCACGCCCACCGCGACACCTTCCCCTTCCCCTGCCACCTGTGCTCCCAGGTGTTCGTGGACGCGACCTTCCTCGACCTTCACCTCCGTGCAGCCCATGACCTTCATCCCGACCTTGACCTTGTGGAGGGCGACCTTCCTCCTTCGCAGTCACACAGCGCAGGGCCTCCTCCGGACGGCGCCATGCCAGCAGTCACGAGGACTGACAGCAGCAGTGGTGTGGAGGCAGAAGCCGTGCTGGTGATCGGCGACCAGAGTGAGGTCCTGGGAGCAGAGAGCGGCGACGTCCACTACGTCATCCACATCCCCGGGGATGGACCGGGCGGCGCGCCCCCAACGCCGTCAGACCGTAACGCCATCCTCCAGTTCGTCGTGACCTCTGACCCGTCTGTGCGCGACCCTCACACCTGCGCGGACGGGCGTGTTGAACTTGACCTTGACCTTGACCCCTCCCCGACCGTCGGCATTCTCCAGGGACACGGTGCGTTCCCTGTCTCCGGGGGGCTGCAAGGAAGCGGTGTTCACCCTGACGCGGGTGGCTCGGACGCCGGCGAGGACAGGTGTAAAGAGGGTGGGTCAGCAACGACGCCGCCTCCTCTACTCCAGCTGCCTGCGTGTGGAGAGAGCGGCTGGGCAGAGTGACGCGGGGCCACATGGGACGTCGTTGGTGTCAGCAGAAGCATCGCCCTCCCCCAGACCCCCTGTAGTGACGTCACTGGTGGCAGCACCGCTCATGAACCAGGTGTGTGGAGGACTGTGTGACGTCACTGGTGGCAGCACCGCTCATGAACCAGGTGTGTGGAGGACTGTGTGACGTCAGTGGTGGCAGCACCGCTCATGAACCAGGTGTGTGGAGGACTGTGTGACGTCACTGGTGGCAGCACCGCTCATGAACCAGGCGTGTGGAGGATGTGACGTCACTGGTGGCAGCACCGCTCATGAACCAGGTGTGTGGAGGATGTGACGTCACTGGAGGCAGCATTGTGCATGGACAGTGTGTCCGCAAACGCATGCATGCGAGTTCGTACACACACACACACACACACACACACATACGCGCGTGCGTGCATTGACGCACACGCTCTCATGCATGCATGCATGTACGCACACACATTGATTGGGAAGTATGGTTCTATTTTTCCCTTTGTGTGGGGGTGTTGATTCTGTATAAAGTGCTGCTGTTTTCAACGAAAATTGATTTCTCCACATTGCTTTTTATTTTTTCATTATTAAAGGGATTACTTACACTATGTGGATTACTTCTTTTTGTGTGTGTGTGTGTCGCAGTCCCAGTGTCGGCATTCCACAGGGAACTATCGATGTTAGGTCGCCTGGAGCCCACACAAGAGAGGAGACCCTGCATTGCTTCCGAGTCACTTCGGTGACGTTCAGTGGTTCCTGTTCTGATTCAGCAATGTACTAAGGACGCTACCTACTAAGCCCCCAACCGACGACAATAATCGCATCGTCGCACAGCCAGACTGAGTGTGCATCTCCCCTAGAGTGAGACTGCCACTACACCCACCCCCTGGTGCTAACCCGCTAACCAGGTCCGAGAGATACAGACACTTGCAGTGCTGTTCAGGAAATATGTCAGCACACCCTAAGGCCCGTCGCCCACGGGGCGTCAGCGTCGGCCGCGCATCAATTTTTGATGCCTCGCCATGTAGGCAGCCATACTCCGTTTTGGGGGGTGTGCATGCTGGCAATGTTCTTGTTTCCATAACCCACCGAACGCCGACATGGGTTACACTGGGGATCTTTAACGTGCGTATTTGATCTTCTGCTTGCGTATACACACGAAGGGGGTTTAGGCACTAGCAGGTCTGCACATATGTTGACCTGGGAGATCGGAAAAATCTCCACTCTTTTACCCAACAGGTGTCATTATCGAGATTCGAACAACAACTCTCCTGGGAATCAAACCTGCATCCTATCAGCCATCAGTCAGTGACACTAACCACTTCGCCATGGTGTGTGGAGTACGTGTTTCTTGAGTGCTGGAGAAGTTCCAGCTTCCAACTAACTCCCATTGAGCAAAAAGAACGGAACTCTTCCTTTCTGTTTCTGCTGAAGACAAGTATGTGTGGCATCTAAAGATAAATAGATAAATACGTGGTGGTATCTTTCAGAGTGTTGAAGAGCATTGATATATATACGGACTTGCACATGCCTCCAATGGCTTCACATCTAGAGGTTTTCATCATTTTCTGGCGATGGGTGGAAAAAGACAGAGGCAACAAAGGAAGGAAAATTATCCTTCATCATCGACGGGAGCAATAGCCGAGTGGTTAAAGCGTTGGACTTTCAATCTGAAGGTCCCGGGTTCGAATCACGGTGACGGCGCCTGGTGGGTAAATGGTGGAGATTTTTACGAACTCCCAGGTCAACATATGTGCAGACCTGCTTAGCGCCTGAACCCCCTTCGTGTGTATACGCAAGCAGAAGATAAGTACGCACGTTAAAGATCCTGTAATCCATGTCAGCGTTCGGTGGGTTATGGAAACAAGAATATACCCAGCATGCACACCCCCGAAAGCGGAGTATGGCTGCCTACATGGCGGGTTAAAAACGGTCATACACGTAAAAGCCCACTCGCGTATATACGAGTGAACGTGAGTGGGAGTTGCAGCCCACGAACGCAGAAGAAGAAGAAGAAGATCCTCCATCATCATCAATATGAACAAAACAGTCTCAAAGACTGTGGCCTTTCATGCCCTGCTCCCATGGTGACCTCAGTTTCGATACCCCGCCACTTCCGTGCTTGGGGTGAGTCCTGTCAATGTCTTCAGTGTCAGCAGATTCATGGGGGGGGTGGGGGGGCTGTTGTTTGAGGGACGTGGTGGCAGTCTCTACTCTGGCAGGGACGCTCACTCAGTCTGGCTCCACGACAAAGCCATTATTTTCGTTAGTAGGGGGTTTAGTAGGTGGTGACCTAAGTACGTTGAATCAGAACAGGCACCACTGAACACCACCGAAGCGACTCAGCAGCAGTGCAGGGTCTCCTCTGGTGTGTGGCCTCCTGACGATCTAATATCGATGGTTCCCTGCGGACTGCCGACGCTGGAACTGTGACGGACGAACCCGGGTGTGGCCGTGTATGGGGGAATCTAAATGAGCGGCGTGGGAGTAATGCCACTGAAACGGTGCAGATGATGGAGCAGAAAAAAAAAAAAAAAAAAAAAAAAAACGGAAGGAAAATTAGGGAAGCTGGGTGAGGGATGGAAAGGGAAAGAAGAGAAGGCAAAAAAAAAAAAAAAAAAAAAAAAAAAAGGACGTTATTGGAGTTCAGTCTGAACCATTCAACGGGAGTTCACTCTCTACTGTAGGTGGCTCCATTGCAATGAGAAATCATTTACAGCTTCGTCTTTTGTGAAGGACTAAGACTCTCAAAGTAGGAGGCAAGATTTCACTGGCTCTTAGTGCTGCAGCCTGGGGGGGGCTAGTTGGCGTTAGGGAACCATCCCCAACGCCGACTGTCCTGAAACCCTCTAGGCCGAGAGAGTGGGGGATGTAAATTGGGCAAAACACTCTCCACTATGATCAAATTCTAGCCCAGATAGTCGGGGACAGCAGTTACCTCCTCTGCTGTTCTGGTGGTCATAGTCGGACGCGACTATCATACATACATACATACATACATTATGATGAGGTGGCAGTAATTTGAAATATAGCAGTGACTGCTGCAGGTCAGTGGTTACTGTCTCTGGTCACGTGACTGTCTTCTTCTTCTGCGTTCACTCGTATGCACACGAGTGGGCTTTTACTTGTATGACCGTTTTTACCCCGCCATGTAGGCAGCCATACTCCGTTTTCGGGGGTGTGCATGCTGGGTATGTTATTGTGTCCATAACCCACCGAACGCTGACATGGATTACAGGATCTTTAACGTGCGTATTTTTATCTTCTGCTTGCATATACACACGAAGGGGGTTCAGGCACTAGCAGGTCTGCACATATGTTGACCTGGGAGATCGCAAAAATCTCCACCCTTTACCCACCAGGCGCCGTCACCGTGATTCGAACCCGGGACCCTCAGATTGACAGTCCAACGCTTTAACCACTGGGCTATTGCGCCCGTCGACTGTCTGTCTATTGCTGATATGGTACCACAGCCACTGTCCCTTGATGCCAGTGATGCTGCTTCTGTGTTTACACACACACACACACACACACACTGACATACACGCACACTCACGCACGCGCGGACACACACACACTCACACACGCGCGCGCGCACACACACACACACACACACACGCGCGCGCGCACACACACACACGCAGACACACACACACCACACCTACGCGGGCAAACACACACACACACACACATATATCTATATATAGAGAGAGATAGATAGATAACACACACACACACACACACACACACACACACACAAAGCATAACTCACCACTGGAATAAACGGTCGTTTATTTCCATTTTGACGAAAGTCGTAAATGGGAATCTACAAGTTAAAGTTCACTCAATTTCACGTGACATATACCTATTTCACACGACACTATAAGTCACACCAGAGTAGGTACCATGTTCATATCACGTACATTGTTCATATGTCATGGTATGTGGACACAATCAACAGGCTATTCGTTCTACATGACAGGTGAGGAAAGACCTCCAGCCAATTCTACACCACACACCTCTATTCACAAGACAAAACGAATGTAACAAGTCTTGCTATTTCGCAACAACACAAAAAAGGTGCTTTCTTATCTTGCAACTACTTGAAAAGCCACACTGTTGATTTCAGATATATTTTTCACAAAATATAAAACTGTAACACTATTATTCAAACGACGGGGAGTTAACGTAAGTCTTACGACTGCCCAGAAGTAAAAACACTATTTATTTTTACAGAAAATGTAAAATGACATTTCTCATGAAAACACGAACTGAGGTGGGTTGTTTGTCCGAACTTAGCAGCATTAAGTTTGCTTATCGGTAAGAATGTTTCCAACTCCACAGAAAATTACATATACTTAGGAACATCCTTAGCTCTAAGCAAACACAGCGCTGCAGAGATCGACTCATGTATTCCGGCCCTGGTTCTCGATCTACCTTAACTTCGTATCCTATGAGAAACAAAGAAATAAATGGAGCGGAAACTTCAAAGCACTACTGAGGTGATGGAGTCTCCCGTCGGACCGACGGATGAGTAGGCAGGCAGGCTTATCTGTCGGTGTGTGTCCTCATATGGGAGAAGAGGCCGATTTTGGATGCGCAGCACTTCCCACAGGTGTTGCAAGGGAAAACGTCTCCAGAAGTTGAGCCCTGCTTCCTTCGCTCACGCTTCTCCTTAATGGCCACCGTTTTCTTGTTTTCATACGTCTTTATATTACTAGAGCACAGCATCCTCCAGCGAGAGCGGTCAAGGGCATCAGTTTCCCAGGAAGCAATGTCTGTGTCACAGGCTTTGAGGTTTGTCTTCAAGGTGTCCTTGAAGCACTTGCAGGGTCTTCCAAGTTCGCGGTAGCCTTCCTTCACCTGGCCATGCACTAGCATCTTCGGGATCCTGCTGTCTGTTATGCGGACAACGTGTCCTGTCCAGCGTAGCTGGCACTGGATCAGCGGGCTTTCGATGCTGGGCAGGCCACTCCTCTCTACTACTGTACTGAGGTAATACACCAGAAAACAGGCAAAGGAAGGAACGGAAATGATTCATTAAAATGAATAAAGATAAATTCGTATAAGACTAACCCGCATAGTTCGGGGGTGCTTTTTGCCCTTCTTCAACAGCTAAAAACGACTTTTAACCCTTTCACCCCCAAGCTCGCATTTATGCACACGCGTGGTAGAGGACCCATGTCACTGAAAGGTGATCATTCATTGGTCTGTTATCCATGAACCTACTGCTCTTAATGTTCGGTGGCAGGATAGGCCATAGTTTCTATACATCGCAGGGGAAATCCCCAGGTATTCTTAGCCACTGCCTTTTCTGTGTTTATGCCGCAAGGGCATTTTGTACTCTAAATTGACTGGCGGTGAAAGGGTTAATGAATATGGACAGTCTAATATCGTTTGGAATCAAAGGCATAAAACCTAAGATCATGAACGACTTGAATTCATCAGCATTCTTATGTGTTTGAAGATTCAGTTTCAGTTTCAGTAGCTCAAGGAGGCGTCACTGCGTTCGGACAAATCCATATACACTACACCACATCTGCCAAGCAGATGCCTGACCAGCAGCGTAACCCAACGCACTTAGTCAGGCCTTGAGAAGAAAATAAAAATAAAAAATAAAAATATAAAAAATAAAAAATAATTTTAAAAAATAATAATAGATAAATACATAAAAAAAGAACTACTACTACTAATAATAATATGTATAAGGCGCAAAAACTTGATGAAGTCAACTATAAGCGTACAAAAAAAATAAATAAATAAATTGAAGAGTGTTTGAAGAGAGAAAGAAAAACCGGACACAAGACGACTGAACATTAAAGCTGACAACGACTACGACGAAAAGTATTAAATATCAATCAATCACGAAGAGAATTATCAATATCAATCAATCACGAAGAGAATTATCAATATTAATGACAATCTTTTTCGTGCGCAGAAAATAAATGTTGGTCTTCCTGTGGAACCATTCTATAATGTAATACTGACCACCTCTTTGGGTGGTGTACACGCAGAATAAAATTATCTACAATCTGAAATACGTTCAGATTGATTACGATCAGATTCAAAAGAGTTAAAACAAGAACAAAACCCAAACCCAAAGGAAAGGAATGACTGGTAAAAAATGAATCAAAAGGGGTGAAAGAAACGAGGGGCGGGGGGTTGGGGGGGTGGGGGGGAGACAAACAGGAAGCGGAAGCGAGGAATGACGTGGGGGTAGAGGGAGTGTATGAGTGAGAAAGACAGACTGGTTGGTTGTTAGAGACAGGCACAGAGAGACAGACAGACAGAGATAGGAAGAGAGAATGAATGAAGGAATGAAGGAATATTTTTATTCAAAAAGGCATGGGGAATTTTGAACAGTAAACACAAACTGATGACAAAATTAATAGACAATGAAAACAAGACTACGAAACGACTACATCTCTAAATCTGAAAGCTTTGTACAAAAATAGAAAGAGATTACGTATAATATCAGATTCTGTGCATGACATCAACAAACTCAGTTTGAATGGACAAGGATCTCTGTAATATTTAGGATTAAATAATAGATTAAACCCTAATATCTTTAAGTTTTGGACAACAGAGGACAAAGTGTACATCATCTTGTTCTGATGTCCTGCACAGTGGACATAACAGTACACAGTCATTATATGATTTATATTTGATTCGGTGCACGTTCAAGTCGGAAAGAGATAAGGGGACAGAGACAGAAAGGGAGACAGAGAGAAACAGAGAGAGAGAGAGAGAGAGAAACAGAGAGAGACAGAGGAAGGGGGAGAGAGAAACAGGGAGAGGCGGAGAGAGTGAGACAGAGAAAGAGACAGGAAGAGAGAGAAACAGTGGCAGAGAGAGAGAGAGAGAGAGAAACAGTGGCAGAGAGAGAGAGAGAGAGAGAGAAACAGTGGCACAGAGAGAGAGAGAGAGAGAGAGAGAGACAGTGGCAGAGAGAGAGAGAGAGAGAAACAGTGGCAGAGAGAGAGAGAAACAGTGGCAGAGAGAGAGAGAGAGAAACAGTGGCACAGAGAGAGAGAGAGAAACAGTGGCACAGAGAGAGAGAGAGAAACAGTGGCAGAGAGAGAGAGAGAAAAAAAAAAAACAGTGGCAGAGAGAGGGAGACAGAGAAACAGTGGCAGAGGGAGACAGAGAAACAGTGGCAGAGAGAGGGAGACAGAGAAACAGTGGCAGAGGGAGACAGAGAAACAGTGGCAGAGAGAGAGACAGAGAGAGAGAAACAGTGGCAGAGAGAGAGAGAGAGAAACAGTGGCACAGAGAGAGAGAGAAACAGTGGCACAGAGAGAGAGAGAAACAGTGGCACAGAGAGAGAGAGAGAAACAGTGGCAGAGAGAGAGAGAGAGAGAGAGAGAGAGAAACAGTGGCAGAGAGAGAGAGAGAGAGAGAAACAGTGGCAGAGAGAGACAGAGAAACAGTGGCAGAGAGAGAGACAGAGAGAGAGAAACAGTGGCAAAGAGAGAGAGAGGGGGGGGTGTAAGGAGAGAGAGAAACAGACAGACAGACACAGGTAGAAGGGTGGATGTGGGTAGAAGGGGAATGGAAAAGACCCTGAATCCGTCAGACTGGCAGTGTGGACACACTCTGCTTGTGGAAGGTGAAGGCACTGAGAGGACCTGCAAACAGCCCTCAGAATATGGACAGTGGCTGCCTATATGGTGAGGTAAAAGCCCTCTAATACAGGATGGTGTTCCCGCTTATCAACGCGGAAAAAGATGATGTTGAGGACGAGGAGGAAGACGACAAAGAAGAAGATGACGGTGATGATGATGATGATTTTGATGACGATGATGATATTGATAAAGAAGAAGATGAGGAGGAGGATGACGATGATAATGTTGTTGATGATGAAGATGATGATGATGGTTATTTTGATGACGATGATGACATTGATAAACAAGATGATGATGGTGACGATGATAATGTTGATGATGATGAAGAAGAAGATTACGGTGATGATACTGATAAAGAAGAAGATAAAGGATGAGGATGACGATGATAATGTTGCTGATGATGAAGATGAGGAGGATGGTTATTTTGATGACGATGATGACACTGATAAACAAGATGATGATGATGACGATGATAATGTTGATGATGATGAAGAAGAAGCAGAAGAAAGAGAAGACGAGGGGAAGAGGAGGAGGAAGAAGAAAAAGATGAAGATGACGACGACGACGATGATGATAGTGCTCTTGATGAAGTAGAAGAAGGAGAAGGAGGAGGAAGAAGAAGATGATGATGGTGATGATGATGATATTGTTGATAACGTTGAAGAAAGAAGGAGAAGATGATGATGATAACGATGACGACGACGACGATGATGATGAAGAAGATAAAGAAGAAAGAGGAGGAGGAAGAAGAGGAAGATGATGATGGTGATGATGGTGATCATGAAGATAAAGAAGAAGGAGGAAGAAGAAGAAGAAGATGATGATGATAACGTTGAAGAAAGGAGAGAAAGCTGATGATGATGACGATAACGACAATGATAATGAAGCAGAAGAAGACAGGAAAACAGCAGAAGAAGAAGAAGAAGCAGAAGAAAAAGTAGAAGAAGAAGAAGCAGAAGAACCCAGTGCAGTCATTGCCCATGGCCCCTCACACCCTGGTGGCGAAAGTCACAGCCCTGTTCTCATTGGCCTGAAGCCTCGCATGCCGCGCCTGGGACAGCACGTCCTCGCGGATCTTCTCACGCATCCGGCTCCTGCGAAGGTCACGCGCCATGCTCAGCGTGTACAGGAAAGGGTTTAACGCCGAGTTGAGCGGAAGGACGAGGAGGGCGAGGACCACCTGCATCTCCCCGGTGGCAGTGACGCTCATGCAGCCCGTGACGCTGAGCAAGCCCAGCAGGCCGATGGGGAACCAGGACAGGAAGTCGGTCATGACGACGGTCACCAGTCGGCGCGCCACGATCAGGTCCATGGACTTCTTGGACTTGTCGGCGATGATAGCGTGTCTGTGGGGAAGGGGGAAGGGGAAGGGGGAAGGGGGAGGTGTGGAGGGGTGGGGGGTTGGGGGGGGGGACAGGAGGTAACGTCGGTTAATTAACATAATAATAATGGTGTCTGTGTGTGGGGAGCATGAAGTTACGTCAGTTGACATAACTATTTATGTGTCTGTGTTGAATATCCAGAGTAAAGGACCAAGATCACACCAAACAAATATTAGCTATAGACATTACATTGTTGAACCAAATAATTGTGTCCATTGATGGATTTACTTGAACAGGGGGGGAAATTGTATTGTGAACGACTTTTCAGGAGTAATCCTGAATTGTTTCGGCAAAGCTTTGGACTTTGTTCGAGGTTTCCTCTGAGTCCGAGTCAACCAAACTCCGGATATATTCCAATATTCCACTAGGGTTAGAAAAAAACATTGCTAACATCTTAATCGTGACGTAGATCTTTAAAATAAAATTAAAACCAAAACAAACAAAATGTATTGCTATCATCTTAATCGTGACGGTAAATTTGAAAATAAATAAATAAATGAATAAATAGATAAACCAAAATACGCTGGTTATTTCACATTCTACATCATGAACCCCAAACTAGAGTTAAAATCATTAGTGTCCATGCTATTGCAAAGGATGCATAAGCAATCGAAGAGATAAAAAAAAAAAAAAATAAAAATTGTTTAAAGCCTCACTTCGTGCTCTTGATGGACAGGTAGATCATGCCCTGGGCCACGCCCACCGCCACGAACAGCAACAGCTTGACAACGTTGAACAGGAAGAAGCTGTAGGCGTGGCCAGGGGCGTGGCGCCGGCTGACGGGCAGGGGCACACACAACGCCGTCTGGCTGTAGAAGTCCCAGTGGGATAGGGACGGGTACAGGGGCACCGAGGCCAGCACGAACCCTGTCAGCCACACCCCCAGGCTGGCGGCATGGGCACTCCACTTCTGGAAGGCCAGGGCGCTGAGCGGACAGCGGAGGACCAGGTAGCGGTCAGCGGTCATCAGGCACACCAGCAGCACGGACACCTCGTTGGACAGCACGAACAGGAAGCCCGCCAGCTGCCGCACGTGTTGTAGTAGTAGTAGTAGTAGTAGTTGTGATAGTAGCAGTAGCAGCAGCGGTATTTACTAGTAGCAGTAACAGCAGCAGTAGTAGTAGTAGTAGTAGCAGCAGCAGCAGTAGTAGTAGTAGTAGCAGCAGCAACAACAACAAAAACAGCAACAACAGCAACAGCAACAACAACAGCAGCAGCAAGAACAACAACAGCAACAACAACAACAACAACAGCAGTAGTAGTAGCAACAGCAGCAGCAGCAACAACAGCAGCAGCAGCAGCAACAACAACAACAGCAACAACAACAACAGCAGTAGCAGTAGTAGTAGCAACAGCAGCAGCAGCAACAACAACAACAACAGCAACAACAACAACAGCAGTAGCAACAACAACAACAGCAACAACAACAACAGCAACAACAACAACAACAACAGCAACAACAACAACAGCAGTAGCAGTAGTAGTAGCAACAGCAGCAGCAGCAATAATCTCGACAGCAGATGTTGCAGACATCATCATTGCTACAGACATGAGAGGAAGCGCGTGCGCGTGCACACACACACACACACACACACAACCACACTCACAGGTTCAAGCATTCACACTCATCAGCCCAAAACACAGCATCCCCCCTCCCACATCCCCTACACCCATCCACCTGACAGACAGAGGTCCACGTGGTCACCCATGCGCACTCATCTGCCCGAAAATACTCGCACGTGCATACCCCCACCCCCACCCCCCTCCCCCACCCATCCACCTGACAGACAAGAGATCCACATGGTCACACATGCGCATTATTCCACCCCCCCCCCAAAAAAAACACACGCACGTGCATCCTTCCTACCCCCACCCCCATCCCCAACCACCCAGAGATCCACAGGCTCACGCAATGCCCATTCATCAGTCCGAATTCACGTTCATGATCATCCTCCCATCTCCCCAAACCCCCTACCACCCATCCAGAGGGTTACGCACGCGCACTCATCAGCCCCAAATACACGCGCACGTGCATCCTCCCCTCTCCCCAACCCCCCCCACCACCCATCCACAGGCTCACGCACGCGCACTCATCAGCCCCAAATACACGCTCACGTGCATCCTCCCCTCTCCCCAACCCCCCCTCCCCCACCCATCCACAGGCTCACGCACGCGCACTCATCAACCCCAAAAACACGCGCACGTGATCCTCCCCTCTCCCCAACCCCACTTACCATCCATCCACAGGCACACGCACGCGCACTCATCAACCCCCAAAAACACGCGCACGTCATTTCCTCCCCCCCCCCCCCCCCAATCCCCAGCCCCTTCCCCCCCCCCTCCCCCACCCACCTGACAGACAGATCCATGTCGCCACTCCTCATCCCACCACACGAAGGAACCCTTGTAGCTCCAGTCCGCGGCGGCGATCATCACTAAGTACAGCCCCATGAGAAAGTTAGCCACGGACAAATTGGACACGAAGACACTAGCCGTCTGCGTGCTGTCCCGCCGGTTCACGCAGGTCCTATACCCCATGCACAGAACGTTTCCGGTCAGGGCCAAGGCAGCGAAGAGGTAGACGAAGAGTCTGTAGTAGGTGGACCTCAGCAGAGACTCGCATGACGACAGCTGGTTGTCAGGGGCGACGCAGCGTGACGCGTCAAAGCTGATGGGCAGCACCCCTCTACAGCACAGCTTGTAGTTCTCGGCGAACACTGTTCTCAGATGCTGCAGCTTGCGGAACACGCTAGACGGCGGGAAGTGGTTCAGGGGGCAGCCCCGGAGGTCAAGGACGCGCAGTCTGGGCAGCTGGCTGAACGCCTCTTTCACGCGCTGCAGCCCGCTGTCCGTCAGGTTCACCACCTCCAGGCCCACGCCCCCTAGTGACGTCAGTGTGTCGTCACGAAGCTCCGTGACGTAGACGCGGGACAGGTCCAGAGTACGGAGGCCGGGCAGCCGCACTGGGGAGGAGGAGGAGGAGGAGGAGCTGTCCACTGGAAGGACCAGGGGGTTCCCCGCCAAAGACAGGTGCTGGAGGTTCTCCATACGGGAAAAGCCGTCAGCCGGGATGACCCTCAGGACATTGTCGCTCAGGTCCAACTCGCGGAGGTTGGGGAGGCTGGGGGAGGCTGCTGAAAGATGGTGATGGTCGGGGTGGAGCTCCCTCAGCCCGCACCTGGCCAGACTCAGGTACACCAGAAACCAGGCGTCGGTCAGGTTGGACAGACTCATCCCGGACCCGGACCCGTCCAGGTAGCGCACGTCGCGCGCCCGCCACGTGTGGAAGACCGCCTCGCACCGCGCAGCCAGGCCCTGGCACGTGCAGCCCGGAGGGCAACTGAGGGAGCAGAAGGCCTCGTCGTCCTGCTGGGGGCACTGGAAGAGGCCGTCGCACAGGTGCTCGGGGTGCACGCACACGTTGGAGTCCCGGCATCGGAAAAACCCTGGGCACGTGTAGTGGCGGCATCCCTCTTCATCCTCACCGTCCGGGCAGTCCCGAACCTGCCCGCGGCACAACGTGGAATGATTATTATACTGCGGGAACAGAGTTCAGTTTCAGTTTCAGTAGCTCAAGGAGGCGTCACTGCGTTCGGACAAATCCATATTCGCTACACCACAGAGTTGAAAAAAAACCCCAAGGAAATACACAGTGGATGAGAAAGAGAGAAAAGGGGAGAGTGGGAGTTAGCAAGAATCGTGAGGGGTGGAGACAACCTCTATCGTGAAGTACAAGAAGAAGGAGAAGGAGACGGAGGAGAAGGAGGAGAAGAAGAAAAAGAAGGAGAAGGAAGAGGAGAAGAAGAAGGAGGAGGAGGAGGAGAAGAAAAAGAAGGAGAAGGAAGAGGAGAAGAAGAAGGAGGAGGAGGAGGAGAAGGAGGAGAAGGAAGAGGAGAAGGAGGAGGAGGAGGAGAAGAAGAAAAAGGAGGAGGAGAAGGGGAAAAGAAGGAGAAGGAGGAAGAGGAGAAGGAGGAGGAGGAGAAGAAGAAGGAGGAGGAGGAGAAGGAGGAGGAGAAAAAGAAGAAGGAGGAGAAGGAGAAAAAGAAGGAGAAGGAGGAGGAGGAGAAGAAGAGAGGGGAGGAGGAGGAGGAGAAGGAGGAGGCGGAGGAGGAGAAGGGGCAGAAGAAGAAGAAGGAAGAGGAGAAGGAGAAGGAGGAGGAGAAGAAGAAGAAGCTGATGATGATGATGGTGTTGATGATGATGATGATGATGAAGAAGAAAAAGGAGGAGAAGGAGAAGGAAGAGGAGAAGGAGGAGGAGGAAGAGAAGAAGAAGAAGCTAATGATGATGATTACGATGATGTTGACGCTGATGAAGAAGAAGGATGGGGAGGAGGTGGCGGAGGAGAAGGAAGAGGAGAAGGAGGAGGAGGAAGAGAAGAAGAAGCTGATGATGATGATGGTGATGATGATGATGAAGAAGAAGAAAAAGACAGAATACAAGAAGGATCAGAAGGAAGAAGAGAAAGAAAAAGATGAAGAGGACGAAAAAAACAACAAAAAAACTGAATCCGTGTCACACACACACACACACACACACACACAGAGAGAGAGAGAGAGAGAGAGAGAGAGAGAGAGAGAGAGAGAGAGAGAGAGAGAGAGAGAGAGAGAGAGAGAGAGAGAGAGCAGAAGAAGCACTTCGAAGAATTCATCAAAAAGAAGGTTCCAGAAAAACAAAGGGACCAAGGAGAGAGTTTCAGTTTCAGTTTCAGTTCTTCAAGGAGGCGTCACTGTGTTCGGACACATCCATATACGTTTCACCACATCTGCTAAGCAGATGCCTGACCAGCAGCATAACCCAACGCACTTTGTCAGGCCTTGAGTGCATGGTTTTATATTTGTGTACCTATCAGAGAGGATTTCTTTTTACATATTTTTCCCAGAGGACAACACTCTCGTTGCCATGGGTTCTTTTCCAGTGCACCAAGTGCGTGCTGCACACGGGACCCCGGTTTATCGTCTCATCCGAAAGACTAGACTCTCAGTTTAATTTCCCAGTCAATTTCACGAGAAAGGGCGACAACGGGATTCGAACCCACACCCTCACGGACTCTCTGTATATTGGCAGCTGAGAGTCTTAACCATTCTACCACCTTTACTCCAAAGTGAGAGAGAGAGAGAAAAGAGAGAGAGAGAGAGAGAGAGAGAGAGAGAGAACTGCTGACTGACCTGGTTACAACGCAAGAAGACAGGGACACAATCCTGACTGCTGGCGGAGCACGTGAAATGCGTGGGCGTGCAGGACAGGGAGCCATTGGCCAGCCCTCCCGAAGCCTGACGATCCACCACCAGGCTGCCTGAGCCGTCCAGGCGGAGGAAGAGTGGAGGGGGAGGGGTATGAGCTGGAAGGAGGAGGGGAGTCTCACACTGGCTGCCCTCATCAGACCCATCCCTGCAGTGTCTTTGCCCGTCGCACAGTTTGTCGCGTGGTACACATTGCTGAAACAGGTAATGTATAACACGTGGTAGGTATACACCTTGCTGAAACAACATCAATGACGGCATCACAGGTAACATAGAACACGTGGTAGGTATACACCTTGCTGAAACAACATCAATGACGGCATTACAGGTAACATAGAACACGTGGTAGGTATACACCTGGCTGAAACAACATCAATGACGGCATTACAGGTAACATAGAACACGTGGTAGGCATACACCTTGCTGAAACAACATCAATGACGGCATCACAGGTAACATAGAACACGTGGTAGGTATACACCTGGCTGAAACAACATCAATGACGGCATCACAGGTAACATAGAACACGTGGTAGGTATACACCTTGCTGAAACAACATCAGTGACAGCATCACAGCTAACATAGAACACGTGGTAGGTATACACATTGCTGAAACAACATCAATGACGGCATTACAGGTAACATAGAACACGTGGTAGGTATACACCTTGCTGAAACAACATCAATGACGGCATCACAGGTAACATAGAACACGTGGTAGGTATAAACCTTGCTGAAACAACATGGCGGCACAACAGGTAAAATAGAACAACGTGGTACGCATTGCTGAAAACAGATGGCTGCATTACAAGTAAAATAGAGCACATAGTAAGTATACAAATTGCTGAAACAACATGGCAGTTAAAATAAAACACGTGGTACAAGTTGCTGAAAGGAAATGGCGACATAGCGCGAACCACAGATAAAATAAAGCACCTGGTACACCTACACATTGTTGTAAAATAAAACATGTACATGATACACGTTGCTGAAAAACAACAACAACAACAAAAATCGGTACATATTGCTGTCTTGCTGAACTGCAAGAAAGGGAAATACGTGTGAAAGAATGCATCCAGTTTGTAAGTATTTTTTGTTACTCTGATATGTCTGTATGTCTGTGTGTGTGTCTGTCTCAGTGTGTGTGTACATATTGCTGCCGTGCTGCACTACAAGAAAGGGAAATACGTGTGAAAGAATGCATCCAGTTTGTAACTATTCTTGTTACTCTGATATGTCTGCGTGTCCGTGTGTGTATCTGTCTCAGCGTGTGTGTGTGTGTGTGTGTGTGTGTGTGTGTGTGTGTGTGTGTGTGTGTGTGTGTGTGTGTGTGTGTGTGTGTGTGTGTGTGTGTGTATCTCTGTGTGTGTGTGTGTGTGTATCTGTGTGTGTGTGTGTGTGTGTGTGTGTGTGTGTGTGTGTGTGTGTGTGTGTGTGCTGGATATGGGAAATATAATCTGAGTGAATATGTGTGTGTGTGTGTGTGTGTGTGTGTGTGTGTGTGTGTGTGTGTGTGTGTGTGTGTGTGTGAGCGTGTGTGTGTGTGTGTGTGCCCGACATGGGAAGTATGGCCTGAGTGAATATGTTGAGCGTGTGTGTGTGTGTACATGTGTGTGTGTGTATGCGTGCGCGCGCGAGCGTCCAACAGCCCACGCATCGTCCACCACCACCCCCACATCCCCACCACCCCACCTGATAGGAGCTACAGGGGAACCAGGCTGCCCCTGTGCATGCCGGGAAGACACAGAACTCCTCGTCGCTATTATCCTGACAGTCCTTCCGGTGGTCACACACTGAGGTATAGGAGACACGCTCGTCCGCGCAGGCGCAGCGATACATGGGCGGAAGTGGCGTCAGGGGTGCGGAGCACGTGACGTGGTCCTCCGCGAAGCACGCGCTGGCTACGTCACAGGCCAGGAAGGCGTGGGTCATATGGCCGTTGGGGCAAGCGATCAGGCGGTTCACCAGTTTGCCTGTACACATCGTGGTAGAAAAAAAACAAAATCCCCACCAATCTCCTTAAAATCAACATGCATGGTTTAGAACATGGGCTAACTTGTGTACTCAGTTTCGGCAAGCACGTGCTTGCATAAACCTAAATGAATTAGCGCAAATGCGCGCGCGCTGGCACACACAGACACAGAAAACAGACACAGACAGGCACACACACACACACACACACACACACACACACACACACACACACACACACAGTGATGAGAGACTAGATGACCTAAACTCTAACCTAAAAACAAAAAAACATCATCGTCATCATCAACTGAAACATAAACCCCAACGTTGCTGACTCAGTCTCTAACCTAACAACAAAAACAATATCATCAACTAAAACCTAAACCTAACATATCAGCTGACCCTACCAACATCATCAACTAAATCCTTGCCCCAATATATCAGCCGAACCACACTTTAACTTAATAACAATTACATCATCACCGTCATCATCAACTAAAACGTCACGCCAACACACCAGATGACCCAAACTCTAAACCATCAGCACTAGAGACCTCCTCGTCATCATCAACTGAAATCTAACCCCAACATTTCAGCTGACCCAAACTCTAAGCTAACATCAAAACCATCGTTATCTTTAACTAAAATATTGCCCCAACGCATTCGCTGACCAAACCTCTAACCTAAAAACAAAAGCATCATCATCGTCAGAAACCTAATCTTAAAATATCAGCTTAAACAAACTCTAACCTGACAACAAAATCACCGTCATCGACTAATCTAACCAAAAAAAAACACCCCAAACAAACAAACAAAAAACAACCCCCCCCCCCCCACACACACACACACACACACAAAACACACCATAATCGACTAATCTAACAACAAAAACCAACCACACACGTACACAAAAAAAACACACCATCATTGACTAAAAACCCAAATCCCAACAAATCAGCAGACCAAGACTCTAACCCAAAAAACAAAAATACTGTCACCGACTAAAAACCTAGCCCCCAACATTATCAGCAGACGTAAGCTCTGACCTTTGACCCGGCGCCATTCCAGGTGAGACGCAGGTGACAAGGCAGGCACACCGACGGACGACAGGGGCCAATCTGAACGCTTCCCTTTTTCCCCCTCACACAGCACCTGGGCACGGTACGCCCTGGTGCAGTGCACTGACGTCAGAGGGGCCGCGCGGTCGGCGGATGTGCTCCGCCCATAATGCATGGCGGCACACGTCATATCCGGTTCCGGCACCAGGTGGAGGTAATTGGCCACAGTCCCGTCCGACCAGACCCACGAGTGTCTGTACCTGGTGGGGTGGAAAGACGGGAGGGGTGAGGTGAGTGGGGGGGTGGGGGGGGGGAGAGAGCGGTTGGATCTCTATTCAGAGTGTTTCTGGTGAATAATTTTTTTTAATCATTATTATACAGGAGCAGCAGCAACAGAAGCAGCAAACAACGTATTGTAGAAGCAGCAACATATAATATTATACAGAAATAAGTCTGTTCATTCAAGTCGGCATGTGACCTAATTTGAACGGCACGAACATACATCAGGTCTCCCATTCAAGAAGTTTAAAACAGAAATCAGTTAGGCGAACTAAACCTCGCATCGATACAGTGACCCGAACTGTGATATAAGCGACCGACGCCTACTTGAAGAGAAGCTAACTCTATACTTAAAGAGAAGATATCTGCCTAGTTAAAGATAATATAATCATCTACTTAAAAAGTGGATAACTGTCAACTTAAAGAGAAAATAAGTGGCAACTTAAAGAGTAGATAACTGGCTACTTATAGAGTAAAAGGCAACTATCTTCTTAGACTACAAGGTAATTGTCAATTTGAAAATAATATAATGTCTACTTAAAGAGAAGATAACTGTCGACTCAAAGAGAAGATAACTTGTCCACTCACATGGAGGGAAGACTGGAGCTGGCAAGCTGGAGCCCCACAAACGCCAGATCCTTCCAAGGGCGAAGCCTCAGCAAGGATCTGACGTCATCCGCCTCTTCAGGGGTGTTAAGGCTGACCGGATATCCGCCTCGTGCCGCGCATGCCTCGTTGGCCTTGAGCCACGTGAGGTGGTGAGGGGAGTTGACCGTGAAGTAGCACGAGCCACGTTCTGCGGTCTGTCTGGAATCGCACAGCTGGGAAGAGTAGTAACACTGGGATTCATCTTCCCCCTTCCGGCACTGCGGTTCAAGGTCGCAGGGAAAATGCTGCCGGAAGTGACGCCAGTTGGGCACTGCGCAGTCCCAAGTCCCCTCCGCAGTCTTCACTGGAGCTTCTGTTTCCTTATGAACGGAGAAAACGATACTCACCACGTTAGACTCCCGGCCAGACTGTTTCCGGACGGCCATGTAACGGACGAACACAACATCAGCGCTGACCACCACAGGGAAAACGACGTCACTTCCGCAATCGAGTTGTCGAAACGTGTCCGCTGTTACGTTGTCACGCGCGGACCTGTTTTGGTCGGAGAGCGTCCGGTTGGTGTCGGCCGTGTCTCCGTCCTGCGGACTGCCCCGTGGGAGAGAGGAGGATGACAGGTTCCCGTAGTACACGACAAAGGAGAGGGTCGTGTTGACGTCACAGTGAAAGGGGTGGGCGTGGTGGCGCAGGGAGGAGGAGGAGGAGGAGGAGGTTTGCTGTAGACTCAGCATGACTCTGTGACGTGGGGGAACGTTCAGCATTGCCCATGGAGGGGAGAGGGGGCCAGGTGGGGTTGTTGGGGGGTCTGCAGGTCTGACGAAGCCTTTGGGGGAGGGTGTGGGGGGGGGTGGGGGAGGAAGACATGGTAAGCACATCATGTGAGTCAGTGCACTTCTTTTTGTTGTATTGTATTGTATTGAATGGTGTTGCATTTGTATTGTATTGCATTGCATTACGTTGTGTTGTGTTGTGTTGTATTGTATTGTATTGTATTGGCGGCTGTCCTGACCTTCATACTGTTCCCATAGGAAGAGTAGGCCCTGTACCATGTATCATATTGTATTGTATTGTATTGTATTGTATTGTATTGAAGTGCAGTTCAGTACAGTGAAGTGCAGTGCAGTGCAGTGCAGTGTATTGTATTTGTCACTCTTTCGTCACAACAGATTTCTCTGTGTTGAAATTCGGGCTGTTCTCCCCAGGGAGAGCGCGTCGCTACACTGAGAGCGCCACCCATTTTTTGGGTTGTTGTTTTTTTCTGCCTGCAATTTTGTTTTTCCTATCCATGTGGAGTTTTCTACAAAATTTTGCCAGGAACAACCCTAAAATGCGAAACATAACATTGTATTATGCGGTTTCGTGTTGATTTTGACAGATTGTATGGCATTGTCTTGTCCTGTCCTGTCCTGTCCTGTCCTGTCTTGTCCTGACCTGTCCTGTCCTGTCCTGTCTTGTCCTGACCTGTCCTGTCCTGTCCTGTCTTGTCCTGACCTGTCCTGTCCTGTCCTGTCCTGTCCTGTCCTGACCTGTCTTGTCCTGTCCTGTTCTGTCCTGTTCTGTCCTGTCCTGTCCTGTCCTGTCTTGTCCTGTCCTGTCCTGTCCTGTCTTGTCCTGACCTGTCCTGTCCTGTCCTGTCCTGTCCTGTCCTGACCTGTCCTGTCCTGTCCTGTCTTGTCTTGTCCTGTCCTGACCTGTCCTGTCCTGTCCTGTCCTGTCCTGTCCTGTCCTGTCCTGTCTTGTCCTGACCTGTCTTGTCCTGACCTGTCTTGTCCTGACCTGTCCTGACCTGACCTGTCCTGACCTGTCCTGACCTGTCCTGTCCTGTCCTGTCTTGTCCTGACCTGTCTTGTCCTGTCCTGTCCTGTCCTGTCTTGTCCTGTCTTGACCTGTCCTGTCCTGACCTGTCTTGTCCTGACCTGTCCTGACCTGTCCTGTCCTGTCCTGTCCTGTCTTGTCCTGACCTGTCTTGTCCTGTCCTGTCCTGTCCTGTCTTGTCCTGTCCTGTCTTGTCCTGACCTGTCCTGACCTGTTCTGTCGTGTACTGAACTGAACCGTTCTGCACTTAACTCCTGTGAACTGTACTGCGCTGCACTGCACTGTACTGTACTGTACTGTGCTGTACATCACAGTACTGAACTGTATTTACTATAATGTACTATATTGTATTGTACTATTTTCTACAATACTGCACTGTACTACACTGTACTGGAAGTCTATATACTATTCTGTGCTGTATTACACTGCACTGCACTGTACTGTACTGTACTGCATTGTACTGTACGTCTATATACAATACTGTGCTGTATTACACTGTGATGCATTGTATCATTGGCTACTGTGTTGTACATTGTACATTTATGGCAAATATTTGCATAGGGGGAAAAAAAACAAGGAAATTCAAGCTTAAAACGACAACATTATTTTTATTTTATTATGCACGTACATAGTTGACATGGCATACATGTGCAGACACACACTTTGTTATAACACCACGTCATTCTTCTTCTTCTTCTTCTTCTTCTTCTTTTTCATGACACGTAATATAATATACAGACGTACCAACGAAGGCAGAAAGCAGAAAAAACAACAATAAAAACTGAAAATTATTTTAAGCTAGAGATGAAAACATAATTACGTAGATAATTAAAGTGATATACACGTGCATGTACAGATATTTTTATGACACAATATCTTCTTTTTTCTTTTCTTTTTTTTTTCCTTTTTTTTTTCGTGACATACGTAACACACACACACACAGACGTACCTGCAAGGGGAGAGAACAACGCCATCACCACGCTGCCGGAAGCTGTGACGCTGAGCCAATCACCGTCCTGGGAATCCTTCACCTCCAGAACCAAGATCACCTCCCCCTCTTCCCCTGCACTGACGAAGAAGGCGGCATCGGCGCCACAATACATAACCAGCTCTTCCGCCCCCTCACTCTCCATCACTCCCCCTGACCCCAGACAGAAGGAATACTCCGTCTCTGGCACCGTCACCTTGGAAACCATTGTGTCGGGGACGGTCAGGGCCAGGGTGCACGTGCACCCCACACCTAAAGCCAGAGTCTCACTGTCCGTGGCAATGCCCTCGTTGTTGTTGTCTGTTGTGATTGTTGTTGTTGTTGTTGTGTCTGTGTCATTGCTGAGTGGTTTGGTTGTGTTCAAGCCTTCGCTTAGCTCGTTTTTGTGTCCGGTTTCGTTAACGGTAGATACCAGATCATCAGAAGTATATGTATAAGTATAATCTTGATGTTTGAAGGTATTTGTTGTAGTAGTGGGGTCTGTATCCTCTGTATGGGCACTGGATGATCCTGTTTTAACGCTGTTCTCGTTTCCCTTCCTGACAACACGAACACGTGGTAAGTGAACCATGGTATCCACAGCCACAAACGACAACGTACTATTCCGCAAAAAACAATCCGACACACGCCCCGCAGACAATGTGACGCTGCCCATCACCGACTCAACGAAAGTGACGTTGGAGGACGGGAGTGTCTTCCTGTCAACAGTTGATGCTGGCTGGGTATGGAGGTCCTCTGTATGTCCGTTTTCACCTGGCCGGTTTCCACTTCCGGCCAGCGTGAGAGCTGTGGTGTGGTGGTGGACGGTCAGTACGCTGACCAGGAGCAAGGTGGTGCGCTGGACACCGCGAGGAGATGGGGTCGTTCTGTCCCCCGCGGCTTTGCTCTTCCTCGTCATCGTGGTCAGTGTGGGTCAAATCTGAGAGGGGCATGGGGGTGAAGTGGGGTTGGGGGGGTGAGGGGAGGTGGTTAGAGAGGGGGGGGGGGTGAGCATAGTTATTCGGGAGTTTTTTTTACACACACACACACACACACACACACACACACATATATATATATATATATATATATATATATATATATATATATATATATTCGTACATGCGACACTTGCACACGTCACCCCACCCCCACCCCCATCCCCTCGCTCCTATTTCTCTTTGTCTGTCTGTCTGTCTCTGCTTGTCTGTCTGTCTCTGTGTCTCTCTGTCTGTCTCTGTCTCTCTGTCTGTCTGTTTGCCTGTCTGTCCCTCTTTGTGTCTCTGTCTTTCTGTCTCTGTCTCTCTCTTACTCTGTCTGTCTGTTTCTGTGTCTGTCTGTCTGTCTCTGTGTCTGTCTCTGTGTCTCTGTCTGTCTGTCTGTCTGTCTCTGTCTCTGTCTGTCTGTCTCTGTCTGTCTGTCTGTCTGTCTTGTCTGTCTGTCTCTCTGTCTCTGTCTCTCTGCCTGTCTCTATGTCTGTCTCTCTTTCTCTGTCTGTATCAGAATCAGAATACCTTTATTATCTCGTAGAGAAATTAAGTGTGGTGAAGTCTGTGATATGAAAACGGTAAAATTGGGTAAACAACATATACATAACAAAATAACAATCAATTCTGTCTGTCTGTCTCTCTGTCTTTCTGTCTGTCTGTCTTTCTGTCTGTCTGTCTCTCTGTTTCCACAAGGTTCGTATCTCACCTTTTCACCACAACATGCAGATTGTGCGTCCTGTGAGCCCCATCACAGTGACACCACAGAATGTGTCAGCACTTATTATAACTCCACAGACTGTGTCAGCACTTAATAAAAACTCCACAGAATGTGTCACCACTTATTATAGCTCCACAGACTGTGTCACCACTTATTATAGCTCCACAGACTGTGTCAGCACTTGTTATAACTCCACAGAATGTGTCACCACTTATTATAACTCCACAGACTGTGTCACCACTTATTATAACTCCACAGACTGTGTCACCACTTAATAAAAACTCCACAGACTGTGTCACCACTTATTATAACTCCACAGACTGTGTCACCACTTATTATAACTCCACAGACTGTGTCACCACTTATTATAACTCCACAGAATGTGTCACCACTTATTATAACTCCACAGACTGTGTCACCACTTATTATAACTCCACAGATTGTGTCACCACTTATTATAGCTCCACAGACTGTGTCACCACTTAATAAAAACTCCACAGAATGTGTCAGCACTTATTATAACTCCACAGACTGTGTCACCACTTATTATAGCTCCACAGATTGTGTCACCACTTATTATAGCTCCACAGATTGTGTCACCACTTATTATAACTCCACAGACTGTGTCAGCACTTATTATAACTCCACAGACTGTGTCACCACTTAATAAAAACTCCACAGAATGTGTCAGCACTTATTATAACTCCACAGACTGTGTCACCACTTATTATAACTCCACAGATTGTGTCACCACTTATTATAACTCCACAGACTGTGTCACCACTTATTATAACTGCACATAATGTGTCAACACTTACAAAAAACTCCACAGAATGTGTCACCACTTATTATAACTCCACAGACCGTGTCACCACTTATTATAGCTCCACAGATTGTGTCACCACTTATTATAACTCCACAGACTGTGTCACCACTTATTATAACTGCACATAATGTGTCAACACTTACAAAAAACTCCACAGAATGTGTCACCACTTAATGTGCCACACAGATAGTGTCACCACAGATTATAACGCCACAGACGGTGTCACCAAAGACTGTGTCACTCGTCAATGTGTCACACAGATTGTGCCACTACGAATCGCATCACCATACCACAGAACTGGGTCACCACACCACAGATTGTGTCACCAGAGTGTATCACCATAGACTGTATCCTCACAGAATGTGTCACCACAGATTGTGTCACCACAGATCGTGTCACCACAGCACAGATTGTTTCACCGTACCACAGGCTGTGTCACCATGTAATCAATGTCACCACAGATTGTGTCATTACGGATTGTGTCTCCACAGCACAGATTGTGTCACCACAGCACAGAATGTGTCACAACACCACATATGTGTCACCATACGCATATTGAGTCACCAACCAATACAATGTGTCACCACACCACAGAATGTGTCATCACAACACACAGAATGTGTCACCACACCACAGAATGTGTCATCACAACACAGAACGTGTCACCACGTATCAGATTGTGTCACCACACCACAAAATGTGTCACGATACCACAAAATGTGTCACGATACCACAAAATGTGTCACCATACCACAAAATGTGTCACGATACCACAAAATGTGTCACCAACCAAATAATGTGTCACCGCACTACAGACTGTGTCACCAACCAGATAATGTGTCACCGCATCACAGAATGTGTCGCCACACCACAGATTACGTCACCACAAATTGTGTCGCTGCTGCACAAGTCTTGTTGCTGCTCAGCTAACTGCTGTCATGTGACTGTTTTTTTTACTAGACCTGTGAAGAAATGAAATGCGCAAATACCTGAACGAAACAATGGAAAAAAAAAAACCACAACACTGTGGATAGTTCACAGTAACGCTCTGTCACTTATCCATTACTGCTGTAGGCTACTTCGTAATTTCTTCTTCTTCTTCTTCTTCTTCTTCTTCTGCGTTCACTCGGATGCACACGAGTGGGCTTTAACGTGTATGACCGTTTTTACCCCGCCATGTAGGCAGCCACACTCCGTTTTCGGGAGTGTGCATGCTGGGTATGTTCTTGTTTCCATAACCCACCGAACGCTGACATGGATTACAGGATCTTTAACGTGCGTATTTCATCTTCTGCTTGCATATACACACGAAGGGGGTTCAGGCACTAGCAGGTCTGCACATATGTTGACCTGGGAGATCGTCAAAAATCTCCACCCTTTACCCACCAGGCGCCGTCACCGTGATTCGAACCCGGGACCCTCAGACTGAAAGTCCACCGCTTTAACCATTCGGCTATTGCACCCGTCACTTCGTAATTTCAAAAGGGCTAGGCTCGAACATTTGAACTAAAACTAAAAACCATGTTGACTTTGCTGAAAAAACAACAACAAAAAAACAACAACAACAAAAAAAGACCCATCAAAAAACAACTTATGTATGAGTTAAAATCAGATTGGCATTTTCCTGTATAAAGCAATCACAATTTTTTTCTCTCTCAAACATTATCTGAGCAATTGTTGACAAAATCGAAAAGATGGAATCGTTTCATTTCTCTGTTTAAAACTTTCAATATTTCTGTTCAATGATGTACGTAGTAGGTGTGGCATTGAAGCTTCTTTTAGAAACGCGCAGCCATTGATTGCTTCATAGCATGGGTATTTCTCTGCAGAAAAGAAACCGTGCTTGTCTAATATCTTGATCACAACTGAAAACACACTCTCTCCAGGTAATGAATGTATTTTCTGTTGGGTTTTTTTTTTTTTTTAAAGAAAGAAAGAAAAAGAAAAGGAAAGAAGAACAACAACGACAACATCAACGACAACATCAACGACAACAACTACATTCAATCACAGTGTAAGACCATTTACAATCTCCTTATCACAATGCAATTATGTTTGTTTTTGGAACAGTTTCGGTGCAGTCGAAAATCTCATCACCACTGACTTTTCATTCTGTCAGAGATAAAATTGAAATAAACTTACATAAAATAAAACAATATTCTTCACAGTCGCAAACTGGCTGTTTCATGTCGTGAACAATTTGACCCAGACAGAAACATCGTTAAGCTGATTATGATATAGATACTTATATTGCGCCTATCCTCGGTCGGAGACCAAGCTCTAAGCGCTTTACAAACACAGAGTCATTTTTCACAAAAGGGTGCCTACCTGGTTAGAGACGACTGACTTTGACAGCTGCTCATCATTCGTTTCCTGTGTCATTCCGTCAGGCTTCTGTCACAAACACGCATACACACTCAGACAGAGGTCAACAAGAAACAAAAGCAGATAAAGAAGTTCTCACAGTGTGCACAGTCCTGACATCACACCTGGTGGAACAGAGCGCAGCCAGTGACGTGTACAGAAGAAACGAGAGGTGGGGGGGTGGGGGTGGGGGTAGGGGGGTGGTGGTGGTGGTTCAGTATTGATTAGGAAGCCAGGGAAAGCTGACGGCAAGGCGCTTCTCCAATGCCGCCACGGTATTCACAGGAAAACACTGGTACACGTCACATTATAAACACATCAATATCACACTATACACAGGTATACACTGGTACACGTCCCATTATAAACAGGCCTCCAATGTTATATTGTACACATATATACATTGGTACACGTCACATTATACACATATCTCCAATGTCACACTATACACAGGTATACACTGGTACACATCACATTATAAACATATCAATATCACACAATACACAGGTATACACTGGTACACGTCCCATTATAAACATATCAATATCACACAATACACAGGTATACACTGGTACACGTCCCATTATAAACAGGTCTCCAATGTTATATTGTACACATATATACATTGGTACACGTCACATTATACACATACCTCCAATGTCACACTATACACAGGTATACGCTAGTACACGTCCCATTATACACAGGTATACACTGGTACACGTCACATTATAAACAGGTCTCCAAAGTCACATTGTACACAGATATACACTGGTACACGTCACATTGTACACAGGCATACACTGGTACACGTCAAATTATAAACAGGTCTCCAATGCCACAGTATACACAGGTATACACTGGTGCACGTCAAGTAATACACATGTGTACACTGGTACACGTCACGTAATACACAGGTATACACTGGTACACGTTACATTATACACAGGTATACACTGGTACACGTCACGTAATACACAGGTATACACTGGTACACGCGACATTATACACAGGTATACACTGGTACACGTCACGTAATACACAGGTATACACTGGTACACGTCACGTAATACACAGTTATACACTGGTACACGTCACGTAATACACAGGTATACACTGATACACGTCACATAATACACAGTTATAAACTGGTACACGTCACGTAATACACAGGTATAAACTGGTACACGTCACATTATACACAGGTATACACTGGTACACGTCACGTAACACACAGGTATACACTGGTACACGTCACATAATACACAGGTATACACTGGTACATGTCACGTAATACACAGGTATACACTGGTACACGTCACATAATACACAGGTATACACTGGTACACGTCACGTAATACACAGGTATAAACTGGTACACGTCACGTAATACACAGGTATACACTGGTACACGTGACATAATACACAGGTATACACTGGTACACGTCACGTAATACACAGGTATACACTGGTACACGTCACATTGTACACAGATATACACTAGTACACGTCACATTATAAACAGGTCTCCAATGCCACAGTATACACAGGTATACACTGGTGCACGTCAAGTAATACACATGTGTACACTGGTACACGTCACGTAATACACAGGTATACACTGGTACACGCGACATTATACACAGGTATACACTGGTACACGTTACATTATACACAGGTATACACTGGTACACGCGACATTATACACAGGTATACTCTGGTACACGTTACATTATACACAGGTATACACTGGTACAGGTCACGTAATACACAGGTATACACTGGTACACGTCACGTAATACACAGGTATACACTGGTACACGTCACGTAACACACAGGTATACACTGGTACACGTCACATAATACACAGGTATACACTGGTACACGTCACGTAATACACAGGTATACAGTGACATACCTCACACTACACACATATTAACATAGATCTGCGCTGAGAACGTAAAGTCCATGGCGACAGGGAATAACTGCATACAAGGTTTCTTCCTCCCTCTGTCTCTCCCTCTCTCCCCTTCTGTCTGTCTGTCTGTCTGTTTTTGTCTTTGTCTGTCTGTCTGTCTCTTTGTCTCTGTCTGTCTGTCTATCTGTCTGTCTATCTGTCTCTCTCTGTTTTTGTCTGTCTGTCTGTCTATCTGTCTCTGCTTGCCTGTCTGTCTGCCTGTCTGTCTGTCTGTCTGTCTCTGTCTTTGTCTTTCTGTCTGTCTATCTGTCTCTGCTTGCCTGTCTGTCTGCCTGTCTGTCTGTCTGTCTCTGTCTTTGTCTTTCTGCCTGTCTGTCTGTCTGTATCTGTCTCTCTTTGTTTGTCTGTCTGTCTGTCTGTCCCTGGCTTTGTCTGTCTATCTGTCTCTGACTCTGTCATTGTCTATCTCTGTGTTCAGTTTGTCCCAGCCTCTCTCTCTCTCTGTCTGTCTATCTCTGTCTATCTGTTTCTGTTTTTATCTCTGTCTGTCTGTCTGTCTGTCTGTCTGTCTGTCTGTGTCTTTGTCTGTCTGTCTCTGACTCTGTCAATGTCTCTCTCTGTCTATCTGTCTCTGTCTGTCTGTCTGTCTCTGTTTTTATCTCTGTGTCTCTCTGTCTATCTGTCTCTGACTCTGTCAATGTCTGTCTGTCTCTGTCTCTGTCTCTCTGTCTGTCTCTGTCTCTCGTCTACCATATCTGCTGTTCGTAGTGCGTGTTGCCTTCTGCATTTCTACTTACTTAACTACCAAACTGGGTATTTATTACTTCTTTTTTTTTTCTTTTTTTCTTTCTTTTTTTTTTTTTTTTTTTTTTTTTTTGTTTTGTTAATGAAGTTAAATTAAAATCGTGACAGCTGAAACGACACGACAACAACCCTGGCTTGTCTCCCTTCAGTTATCCGGGTCCTCACTCAAAGATGGCAGCCGCCAGCAGCACGAAGACGCGTGGTGTCATATTTCACCAGAAACCTTTTCTCCAACTTCTCAGTGGCCTTTGCACACAGACTGGCTGCGCTCTAAAGCTCGCGTCACACGAATCGTCTCGTCGAGCGGAGGGTTTCAAGCGGAAGTATAAAGCGTCTGTGGTGTGTGTGTGTGTGTGGGTGGGTGGGTGGGTGTGGGTGGGTATGGGTGTGTGTGTGTGTGTGTGTGAGTGTTAAGAACATATTTCTTTTTTTGATATATATATATTCCTTTTCGTATGTGTTTGTGTGTGGTTAGGTTTTGTTTTTGTTTTTTGTTGTTGTTGTTTTTTTGTTTTTTTGGGGGGTATTAAATTATGAAATAATCATTCCTTCGTCGCCTTCTCTTTATTAAATAGAGTGTCAGCGTGTCTAGTACGTAGACCATCTTTGTGGTTGGGTGTTAACGGTTTGCCATCTTGTAACAGAGACAGACAGACAGAAAGAGACAGAGATAGAGACAAACAGAGAGACTGACATGACACAGAGAGAGACACACAGAGATAGAGAGACAGACAGAGACAGAGACACAGAGAGAGACAGACAGAAAGGGAGACAGACAGACAGAGACGTAGACATACAGACAGATAGACAGAGGGAGAGAGAGAGTGTGTGTGTGTGTAGGGGGGGGGGGGGGCGTGCACGACTCTGTGTGTGTGTGTGCGCGCGCGCGTCAGTGTGTGTGTGTGCACGCACGCGCGCGCCCGTGACACTGTACACACACGTACGCTGGTGAGAACACAAGCGCACGCGGTACGTCAGTCAAAAAGAAGCTTTAGCAGCCAGTGGCATTTGACGATCAGCGGCGTGGTTTACCGATCCCTAGTGAAATCGATGACATCTCGTGTCATGTGCACCAGCCCCCTATCAGGTTAACCGACCTCACATTGTCAGCGTCAGTAGATCGTGACGTCCGTCCAGGACTGGAGAGAGGAGGCTGAGGGTGGGATGAGGGGGAGGGCGGGGGGGAGGGGAGGGGGGGTGGTAGCGAGGAAATGGTTGTGTTACAGAAGGAATCGGAAAAAACAAAAAACAAAACAAAACAACAACACCCGAACATGAAAATGCCAAGTTGCAGAAATCCAAAAACATTAGAATGCCGTGGATGACGGGTGGAATGATGTCTGAGTTGGTAATAAATGAATGAGGAATAAACAGACATGTACACGATTTTTTTTTTTTTTTTTTTTTTTTTTTTTTTAAGAGAGAATAATATTGATTATGAATAACGAAGAATAGTCAGACAAACATGCACACAAACCATCAAGTGAATAATCTTGATAATGAAGAATGTGCAGACGTGCATACGAAGAAATGAGTGATCTTGATAATGAATAAATGATGACTAATCAGAAGGAAAAAAATATGTACATGTGTGAGTGTGTGTGTGTGTGTGTGTGTGTGTACAGAAAGAGACAGAGAGAGACAAACACACCAATCTATCATGTAATCCGAATTTTTTGGAACGCTCTCGTTTCTTCCTCAAAGGATCGATTTTTTTTTTTTTTTTTTTTACATGTTACCATGGTCACAGAAAACCAGTCTGACACAGTGTCTTCTTCTTCTTCTTCTTCCACTTAACGACCAACATCAGTATGTTGATGAAACTGTCGTGTTGTTGGAGGTTGCTGTTGGGGGCAATTCAGCTGGGCTACCGAGGGATGTATGTTCTGTGAACTGATAGGGGAAATGGGGCGCAGTCCACTGGTGTGTTCGCATCTCCAGCAAGGCCAATCCGGCTACCGTAGCGGTCCCCGGGAATACACCCCGACTGGCACAGCCCTAGCCTTCTACGACACTACTTACCAGTGGGGGGGTGGGGGGGGGGAGGGGGGGAGTGGACTTGCTGGCAGATGTGTGTGTGTGTTGAGGGGGAGTCTACTCTGTTGTGTCACAGGCAGGAGGCGAGTCTGGACTTGAAGCAGTCCAGCGACCCTGCTGTGAGAGAGAGAGAGAGAGAGAGAACACACACAGAAAGACGAAGATAGGTAGGGGAAGGGAGAAAAAAACAACAACAAAAACTTCCTGTTCAAATCAGTACCTGTGGCAAGCTTTCTTAAAAGGGGATAGACAAATTTTTGTCTCTTAATCAGGGGTTTCATTCCATAACTACCGGAATAGATAAGTGATGACATATTCCGATCACTTGTGAGAGAGAGAGAGAGAGAGAGCAATGTATACACGATGAAACACGTATGACATTTGATTTGACGTCATAGAAATGGCGTAATAAAAGTCGCGTGACGTCATTCTGCATACTGTTACATTGTCTACACCAGCAGCGAACAACGCAGTGTCCAAGTGACAGGCGGTTTGTGCTGTGGCTGCCCTCACTCCCCACACTATGAATCACTTCCACAGATCTGTTCATCTGCGCGACAGATTGTTACCATCTGTCATCTTTGCCGTTCTGCAGATTTGATTTTACTCCGACAACTGTCTGCGTTGAGTCCACCCCAGCAACAACTGCCCACGTCTCCACAGGAATGGCCGCCAAGGCAGGGTCAGAAGCATGAGGATCTCTGCACTGTTTTGATACATGTGTTGGTCATGCTTCACATTCTAACGCGGCTCTGGAACGCCAAATGAAGCAGATCAGCAACAGATGTGCTATTGAATTGTTCAACAAAGCCACAGTACCGTGTTAACTGAGGCCAGGAACGCTTCAGATCGATCAGTCCGTCCAAGGCAACGTTTTTCTTCTGGACAAGGTAGACATCTTTGTCATCCTTCAGTCAAAACAGGAGACGCCTTGATCTGTTGACAGCTGTCCTATCACAGCACCACCTAACTTGTTCTTGGAGAGTGTAAAAGCTCCCTCCTTCCTGCATTCGTTCACAGGAAACAAGCGACGGCTTTGAGTCACCCAGCCGAATACAGTGTGTGAACATTTACAAATTAATAACCCATTGATAATCCTTGAATACCAAAACGTGGTTGTGGAATCAAGTTATTAATTGACTGTCCTCACATGCACGGGATACCTAATAGGGAAGGTGACCGTTGTTATCAAATAAGACTTTTGTGCAGTCCACAACATTCAGTTCAGAATTGACGTCAGCTGCAAGTCTGGTCCACAGAAACGTCACACCACTCTCTGCGTGGTAGGGGGACACAGATTCATCGGGAGAGGGTTTGAACTGTGGGCCCAGAGTCTGCTGTCACTCAGCCAAGTGCGGAATCTGGGTCAAGCATCTCTCCAGTCTGTCAGATCGTCCAGCGACCGCGGGTCAGAACACAGAGGTTGAACCGGGTGTTGTTTACTTTTCAACCTTCAACAGGGTGTCATTTACCACCAGTGTTGTTATACAGCCTCGTGGGCTTAGGTCTGAAGCAGCAATTGTCTTGAATTCAGGATTATCAAGTCGAGAGTCGTGGAAGGTTTGTGCTTCAACGTGAAGGAAATCATTGATCCTCCATCCCCACACAAATGCACACACACAAATTACCCCCTGTGGTCTACATTAACGAGACTTTTGGATGCCAGAAAACCATTTGAACACAGCACTGACACACCCACTTTGTGGAAACGTGCGCACTTTGTGGTGATACACGGTATCTAGTGTATCTCTCACTGTCCAGTCCTGTCCGTTCTTCAGTTGACAGTTTCTAGGTAGTTGTGAAATTCTTCCATTGCCCAACGTTCACAATACGTTACGTATTCGCAGTTCCTCGATATACTGACGCACTGTCTTCAACGCGTGTTCTTTGGAATCAACACAGAAGAGTATCAGCATTTAATGCTGGACTCTTGCACAGCCAGCAGTTCACGACCAGTTCCACTGTAAGCAGTGTCCATCAGGTCAGTCTTTGTGGTCTGCGGATCCCTTGTCATCATACGGTCAACCATTGTGCTGATCCAGCAAGCTCTATTTGACTTCTCACACCGTGTGAAAAACACAATCTGTGGAGTGTTTGTCATCCACTGAATAATTCTAAATCACATTCATCAAAAATATCTCTGTCTTCCAACGAATCAGCTGACAGTCACTCCCTACGGTTATCAGTGAAAGTAGGCGTTCGTTCTGATCCCGTGAATCAAATTTTCACCTCACTGCTGTGTCAGCTGTACATACCTTGACCTCATTGCTGTGTCAGCTCAACAAACCTTGACATCATTGCTGGGGTAAGCTGTACAAACCTTGACCGCACTGCTGTGTCAGCTCAACAAACCTTGACATCATTGCTGGGGTCAGCTGTACAAACCTTGACATCACTGCTGTGTCAGCTGAACGGACCCTTACCTCATTGCTGGGTCAGCTGAACTAACCTTGACCTCATTGCTGTGTCAGCTGAACTAACCTTGACCTCACTGCTGTGTCAGCTGAACGGACCCTTACCTCAATGCTGGGTCAGCTGAACTAACCTTGACCTCATTGCTGCGTCAGCTGAACAAACTCCATCATCACGGTTTTTGAAACAAAGTCTTTTGTGTGTGTGTGTGCTATCGGAGAGTATCAGCTTTTGAAGTCCCCACGTTCTGAATGTGACCATTCCATGAAGGCATAGCAGCAGATTGGTCAGATCAGATCAGTGCCTCACTATATCATTTCTCCATGTTCTGTTGTTCGTGGTGTGTTGAGAAAGACACTGACAACCTTGGAGAGTGACCTGTTCTTTGTGTACTGATAGTTCTGTGCATTGTGCGCTGAGCAAGTCCATCATGCACTAAGTCCATGTGTTTCAAAATATCAGTTTGCCTCAACACCACTGGGAATCAGCTGTGAAGGTCTCTTTCTGGGAATATACAGTGAGCCGATCAGCTGAAGAATTTATGCAAACTCCACAATAAAGTCCTATCTTGAAGAGCGGCTCGCCATTTCCATGCTCACTTTGTTCACGCTAGAATTCTAAACCAGTGTGTGCTTTCACAGATTAGCAAATAGCATTCCTGAAAGCATGTGACAATTGCAAAAGGTAATGCTGTGAACATATCAGCAATACAAACATTTTGCAGCAACAAAACGAAGTCTCAGACACCACGCCTCCACGTGTGTTACCGTCAGGGCGGGGCCGGTCAAGTGAAGTATTGTGAACAGCACATCACGCCTTGACCTTCAGTGGTGTGGGGTTCTGTTGGTGGTGTAAGAAGAGCGTCACCAAGGGCGGTGACAACACATCACATCTCCGGTAGGTTTGTTGGTGTATGGCCTGTCCCCAACCGTTCTTTCTGACCGGATCCCCCATTGTGTTGAGACTCCTCCTAGCCATGCTGCGGAAGCTGAGCACCCAGGGAAGCGTGATGATGAGCAGAATGCGCACGGTGATGGGCACGGCCACGGGCCTGGCGCTGACCTACGCTGCCTACAGGACCTACCAGCAGGGAGACTCCTTGGTCAAGCAAGCAGAGTGTAGACGAAAAAAGACCAAGAAGATGATGATTGATGCAGACGGGCATCTGGTGGAGTTTCAGCCCCGGGATGGACTGAAGCCTCGCCCTGACGACGCCTATTACCTGAACCTTGCTGGCGCCACTGTCAGACCGCAGCCCTCCGTGGCGGCCAATGACCGGGCTCACGCGCTCTTTCTGTGGATCAAAGTCAAGGACGGGGCCAATGCCCGGGACGTGGCCAGCAGCGTGGCCTGCCTCCAGGCCTATTGTCAGGAGGTGGCGGCTCCTGCAGAGTCCGTGTGCGGGGACATTAATATCATTGCAGGGGTGGGTTTTGGGCCGGAGTTCTACAAGCAGATCAACGGTGCCCCTCCTCAGCCTTTCAGCAACGACAAGCACAACCTGATCACCAGCAGCACTGTGGGGGGCGACATCCTCCTCCACGCCAAGTGCAACAGCGAAGAGATGCTGCAGAAGCTGAGCAAGAAAATACTGTCCAACCTTCCCCCCAACAGCGTGCAGAACTATGAGGAGACCTACACCCAAACCCGCTACCAAGAGGAGCTCCAAAACATAGCAACACAAGTGAACAGCGAGAATGACCCCACCATCATCAACTTCCAGTACACTCAGGGAGACTTGGAGCTGTTCCCGCCCAACAAGCCCTTGCCACAAAACAAGCCCCGCGTCATGATTGTCTCCGACGCCGGCACTGACAACGCGCCGCCCAGAAGGCAGGAGGTCGCTGTCGACAGCGGGACTGGCGGCAGTTACGTCATGACACAGCGCTGGGTGCATGACGCCAAGCTGGTGGAAACCAAGGGCGAACTCATCATGAACCAGTGGGTGGACAAGGCCTGGGAGGAGTGTGCGGGGCCACCCGGGGAGAAGAAGTTCAAAACCGAGTCCATGCTGGAAGCGGAAATGGCCAACGTGTCGATGGACCAGTGGATGGCCGACGCCTACGAGCAATGTGTGGCCATGCAGCAGAAATACCCCGACAGCCGGATCGTCTGCACTTCGGGGATACTGCCGTCGAAGTTCCACATACTCCGCCAGTCGCTGCCCTATAAGAACAAGGCGGGAGATAACGGACTCTTTTTCGTCAGCTATGCCAGCACACCCAAGTACAATGAGATGCTGTTGGACCAGCTCATCAGCTCGGCCCTTGGCGGCAGCAAAGTGAGCAGCACCATGACTCAGAACGTCTTTCTTCTGTCCAGCAACGTCCGCAGTGCCTCCTGGTACTTCCCGGGACAGCAAGAGCTGGAGGATCTGGAATAAACATAACTGCTGGGACTTACTGCCACTGCAGGATCTAGAGTAAAAAAAAAAATTAAAATTAAAATAAAAAATTAAAACACACACACACACACACACACACACACACACACACACACACACATGGCTGCTACTTCCCAGGGCTGCAAGAACTGCAGGATCTGAAGTAAACACCATGGCTGGTACTTTCAAGGGCTGCAGGATCTGGAATAAACACCATGGTTGGTACTTTCTGGGGTGGCAAGAATTGCAGGATCTGAAGTAAATACCACAGCTGGTACTTACAAGAGTTGCAGGATCTGGAATAAACACCATGGCTAGTACTTCCAAGAGCTGCAGGATCTGAAGTAAACACCGTGGCTAGTACTTCCAAGAGCTGCAGGATCTGAAGTAAACACCGTGGCTGGTGCTTCCAAGGGCTGCAAGAACTGCAGGATCTGAAGTAAACAGCCAAGGACTGGTGCTTTCCAGTGTGGACAGAATCTCACAAGCCGTTACAAACATGAAACTTTCTGGGGTTTTCTCTGATGACAAGAACTACGCAGGAACTGAAACAATGGCGTGACCCAGGACAGGAAGAGGTGGTTCTTTGTAGATTGCAAAAGCAGCACGAACTTGTAGAAGCTTTTCTTTTTTTTCCCAAGATTGTAGGACTTATTGGAGTGTGGAAATACGTACCTGCAAAATGTGAATTTTGCTGCTGAAACAGAGATGGACAAAACTGTTAACACGTCTCCAGAAATTAAAAGGGTTGTGGATTGAACAGTGCATCGGCTATAACGACAAAATGTTTAAAAAGCAAACAAAACAAAAACGAAATTGTGTTCTTTTTTTTGTTCTTTTTTTTTTCTTTCTTTTTTTCTCAAAGCAAGTGTCCAGTAACTGAGGATGAATCTTGCTGTGACTTTTGATAAACATTGTGAGAATATCGAACGGGGGTATAAGAAGAAAACAAAAACGCTGTATTGGCTTGTTGAAAAAAAAATTAATAAAAGTCAGCAAACATTTTTTATTCCTTTTCGCAGAAAGGCTGAGAGTGGAGTATAAAGAATGCTTGCTGTAAGTATAACACTGAAGACATAGTAATGCCAGTTTGGATAAATTGAAAATGCTTTAACTTATATAAAATAAACAAATAACAAAATTATAAATGAAGTGGATTGAAATGAGTGACGAGTTGAACATAAACATCAAATGTCTTGTGTCTTACATGAACACCCATATGAATTCTTCTGACATAAACACTTGCTTATTTCCAAAACACATACACACACGCGCGCGTGCGCGCACGCTCGAGAAAAAATGTCTCAAGTCTGGAAATGTCTGAAGCCTGGCGTTTCAAACCATTGTCAATCTTCGGGGCCTGTGTTATTGCATGGTGTGTCTTCAGGGACTAAGCGTATTTTCTGAGACGTTGGACACCTTGTCAAAAATAAGTACCAACCGCCGTGGCGAAGTGGTTAACGTCGCGGACTGATGGCTGGGAGGACGCGGGTTCGAATCTCAGCGGAGGTGGGTTTTTCGGTCCGTGGCCGGCTCCAACCCAGAGTTGAGTGTGCTGTGGGCTTAACTGGGGAGACTGGGACCACACAGTCGAGTGTCATCTACTTCAAGGATGCGTCTTTGGGTGTGTTGCTCTAATTACCTGACCAACACTGCAAGTGTCTGTATCTCTCGGGCCTGGTTAACACCGGGATATCATTATGACAGGAAGCGTAGAGTACAGCCTTGTCACGCAGTCCCAAACCAAAATGGACCTCCATAGCAACATCGTCATCGTCATCCTCCTCCTACTCCTCCATCATCATTAATATAAACAAAACAGTCTCAAAGACTGTGGCCTTTTATGCCCTGCTCTCATGGTGACCTCAGTTTCGATACCCCTCCACTTCTGTGCTTGGGGTGAGTCCTGTCAGTGTCTTCAGTGTTGGCAGATTCATTGGGGGCTGTTGTTTGAAGGATGTGGTGATGGTCTCCACTCTGGGAGGGACGCTCACTCAGTCTGGCTCCGCGACTAAGCCATTATTGTCGTTAGTAGGGGGTTTAGTAGGTGGTGTCCTAAGTACGTTGAACCAGAACAGACACCACCGAACACCACCGATGTGACTCAGCAGCAGTGCAGGGTCTCCTCTGGTGTGTGGCCTCCTGGCGACCTAACATCGATGGTTCCCTGCAGACTGCCGACGCTGGAACTGTGACAGACGAACCCGGGTGTGGCCGTGTACGAGGAAATCTAAATGAGCGGCGTGGGAGTAATGCCACTGAAATGGCGCAGATGATGGGGCAACACAAAAAAAAGAAAAAAGGCTTGCTTTACAAGGTAGTTTTAATGATACACTTTCTCCATTTCTTACTTTGGATGTTTTTCATTGGTGGACTAATACAGCGGACGTTTTTCACTGGTGGACTGGGCTGACAAACTGGACTTTTTCATTGGTAGGCTGATACTATATGGACAGATAAAAAGTGATATTGTATACGTTTTTTATTAGTGGATTGACACTGTGGACTTTTTCATTGTTGGACTGATATTGTAGACGTTTTTCATTGGTGGACCTGCTGATATTGTGGACGTTTTTCCTTGGTGGACTGACATTGTGGACGTTTTCACTGGTTGACTGATATTGTGGACGTTTTTCATTAGTGGACTGATACTGTGGACGTTTTTCATTGGGGGACTGATACTATGGATGTTTTTCATTGGTGGCCCGATATTTGTGGACGTTTCGTCATTGGTAAACTGATACTGTAGACGGTTGACTGATATTGTGGACGTTTTTCCTTGGTGGACTGATATTGTGGGCGTTTTTCATTGGTGGACACACATTGTGGACGGTTTTACTGGTGGATTAATATTGTGCACGGTTTTCATTGGTTGACTGCTGATATTGTGGACATTTTTATTGGTTGACTGATGTTGTGGACGTTTTTCATTGGTTAACTGATATTGTGGGTGTATTTCATTGGTGGACTGATATTGTGGACGTTTTTCATAGGTGGACTGATATTGTGGACTTTTTTCATTGCTGACCCGATTTTGTGGACGGATTTCATTGGTGGACTGGTACTGTGGACGGTTTTTATTGGTGGACTGATAGCCTGCCGTGGACGTTTTTCATTGGTGAACTGATACTCTAGACAGTTGACTGATATTGTGGACGTTATTCATTGGTGGGCCGATACTGTGGACTTTTTTCATTGGTGACCTGATTTTGTGGTCAGTTTTCATTGGTGGGCTAATACTGTGGACGTTTTTCCTTGGTGGGCTGATATTGTGGACGGTTTTTTTTTTTATTATTATTTTTTTTTTTTATTGGTGGACTGATTCTGTGGACGGTTTTCATTGGTGGACAGATTGTGTGAACGTTTTTCATTGGTGAACTGTTGTTGTGATATTCCAGAGCCACAGAGCAAGCTTCTTGTTTTCCTTGAACCATTAACACAGGGTAACATTCACCTTGCGGTGTTGCCACAGCATGTTAAAACAGTGTGGTAAGTCACTATGCGGTGCTTCTGATGGTAAGGTGAACCTTACCATGGCAAGGTAAAACTGTGTGGTAAGTTACTGCGCTGTGCTGGTGATGGCAAGGTTAATCTTACCACGGCATGGTAAAACTATGCTGTTTACAATGTTTAAAAAAAATAAAAAAAAAAAAAAAATTTTTTAAGAAGACAAAGAAAAAAGGCAAAAGAGAGAAAAATGAAAAATTCTTTAATTTTTTTTTTAATTAAAAGGAGAGTGGTGGTGAAGAAAGAATGAAATAAAAAGAACACGGAAAGGGGGGGGGAAAGAAAAGAAAAGATCAGTATCAGTAGCTCAAGGAGGCGTCACTGCGTTCAGACAAATCCATATATGCTACACCACATCTGCTAAGCAGATGCCTGACCAGCATCGTAACCCAACGTGCTTAGTCAGGTCTTGAGAAGAAAAAAAAAGGAAAAAAAAAGTAAATGAATAAAAAAAAATATATATTTATACATATAATTTTTTTTTAAACCCTAAAAAGAAGATTGAAAAATAAATAAGTAAAAGAAAAAAGAAAAAAAAAAAGAGAAAGGATAGACATGCTTCTCTCACTCTTTCTGACCAAGTACTCTGACAGCCGAGCTTTTTACAAACTTGTACAAAGAGCTTTACTTCAGATCAAGGAATAGTGAGATACTTAACAAATGAACGCAACTGCTATGAGGTAATCTTGTCAACATAACTGCAAACCAAAATGCATTCCCTACAGCTCCGTAAAGAAACCAGTCAAAACTGCACAGCATCAGATTACGTTACTTGTCGTTAAACGATTAATAATAATACTAGTACAGTTTCCCAATATAAAAAGCAATAAAGCAGACAGGTCGATAAATACACCGATAAAAGATTAGATGGTCAAGCCATACTAAAACAGTCTCCTTTCAAACACTGACACATTCTCAGCAAACAAGAATCATTTACTATCACTTGCATTATGGCCCTCAACTTTCTGCTCCGATTTCAGTATTCTATTAACAGTGCTTATGCTCATTCTCAATGTTTTTGTTTTGTGTTTTTAACTCGCAGATTTCTTCAAAGTTCTTGAAGCAAAGGCATTCTTGCCCATCGTATTTCCTCTATAAATTTTGCTTTGAAGGACAAATTATAAACTGATAAATTAATCAATTTTGCAAAAACACCAACAACAAAAAAAACAGGTGATGATTTCTTTGATGCTTTAAACAAATCTTTATTTGACCATCCATTTATCATAACACTCCTTTAAATTAAAGTAGTTATTTACCCTTTTCATAAGTTGTTTCTTTTTGATTCATAGTTTTCTGTGCATAATGAGGATCCGTCTTTGCACTCACACACACATATATAAATCTTTTTAAAAAGTGAACATTGTCTCCTTTAAAAAGATGCATATCATCCAACCTCTTTCCAGCGCGCGCACACACACACACACACACTCCCCACCATCACCACAGCCTGATCTGATCATGTTTACCCACCTAAAAAAAAACCCAACCCAGTAAACAATAAAAATGATCAGAGATTTCTATTTAATGGTTATGTCTGCTGCCTATAATCTATAGCCTAACAATAACGTGTAAAATTAATACAAACTGTCGACAAAGAGAGGTAAACGTGCAAAATATAATAATAATAATAATGATAATAATAAAAATACCAGTTTGAAATTTGTGCACAAACCCAAGACAAGGAGGAAGCTTTGACCCGTACAAAAAAAAGAATCTGTGCAACAGATAATATGTGGTCTACACTCATGCACGATGCCTTCAATAGCAATCTTTACACATTCCCTACACGTGAACGTCATCGACTGCATTCAGGACACCTGTATTCCCTACACATATAAGTCATCGATTTGCAGAAATGACACATCCCCCACACAACAGCTGCAGTTAGAACTCATTCCCTACACATGTAAGTACCTTGGGCAGCACTGTGTTAAGGAGAAAATCAGCACCATTCTGTACAAGAATAAAAAAAACAAAAAAAAAACACACACAAAAAAAACAACAACAACATCATTTGAATTAAAAAAAAAAAAGTAACAAACAAGAATAAATACATTACTTAAACAAATAAAACACCAAGGGGAAAAACTGCAAAAACATACGAATAATATTACAATTACGCTGATGCATAGAAAATGGACATACAAGCACAACCTCATCAAGTAAACATACACAAAAAAAAATAACCATAAAATCAGATCATTTAACATTTAACAAAACAAAACAGTCAACTAACTGGACAGAAAACAAGAAAAACTAGTGTTTTTTTGTGTGTTTTTTCACACACGCACATCCAGGTTGTTCACAATCCATCCAAGTTCAAAAACTTTCAGCCCTGAAAGTGTAATGGGGATAAAAGTCCTATCAGATTAGATATGAAGTACACATCACACACACACACACACACACACACACACAGAGCAGCACAGGTCAAAAAGGTCAATGTTATGGCAGAAACAAGAGGTCACCACGTCCACACAAACATCACTGATTCAATTCTCCAACAGCACACAACACACACACAACTGTACTATCTGTGATCTATCCATCTCCAGCCCGTTTTAGCTTTAATCGATATCATACAATTTCTAAGGGTCTCGCAACACTGCCGGAACTTGTGCCAATACGCTACATCGATATCATACAATTTCTAAGGGTCTCGCAACACTGCCGGAACTTGTGCCAATACGCTACATCGATATCATACAATTTCTAAGGCTCTCGCAACACTGCCGGAACTTGTGCCAATACGCTACAGTACTAAGGCAATGGCATACCAGTGAAGAAGCACAAAGTCTCAACAAATGTTACAATTAATACTAACAAAGAGGTACAACCTGTCCCAAAATGTTACAACTATCTTTTCAAAATAGGTTCCCAGTGAAGAAGTGTAGGAAGTGTCCAAAAATGTTACAACTGTCTTTCAAACCCTAGCACAATAAAATACCAGTGCACTGGTACAGAGTGTCCACAAATGCTACAAATATCTTTTAAGCTGGTACAATAATTATCAAATACCGGTGCAGTGGTACAAAGTGTCCACAAATGCTACAAATATCTTTTAAGCTGGTACAATAAAATACCAGTGCGGTGGTACAAAGTGTCCACAAATGTTACAATTATCCAATGATGTGGTACAAAGTGTCCACAAATGTTACAATTATCCAATGATGTGGTACAAAGTGTCCACAAATGTTACAATTATCCAATGATGTGGTACAAAGTGTCCACAAATGTTACAATTATCCAATGATGTGGTACAAAGTGTCCACAAATGCTACAATTATCCAATGATGTGGTACAAAGTGTCCACAAATGCAACAATTATCCAGTGAAGTGGTACAAAGTGTCCACAAATGTTACAATTATCCAATGATGTGGTACAAAGTGTCCACAAATGCAACAATTATCCAGTGAAGTGGTACAAAGCGTCCACAAATGTTACAATTATCTTTTAAACCTGGTACAATAAAATAACAGTAAAGTGGTATAAAGTGTCAACAGCCACTATAATCATCTCTGAACCCTCACCACGCTTCTCACTTTACGAGATTTGAAAACAAAGTAAGCCAATCTCTCGATGAAATAACACACAATGATAAAAAAAAAACCCAAAAAACCCCCAACAAACAATAACTATGATATAAGAATGTAAATTTAACTTTAAAAAATGTTAAACTTGTTTGTCAAAGAGATTTGTCACACAAGGCCTGTTCCAACCAGTGTTCAATTTGACTGCCTTATTAAAAAAATTTTAAAAAAAGAAAGAAAAGAAAAGAAAAAAAAGCAGCAACTGTTGTAGCAATAACACAACATATTGATAAAAAAAATTCATGGTTTTTATCTGCCTGTTCAACAGAAGTGTATCTGATCAATTTCATATGGCTTTGATATATACCAGCACCTTCCTACTGGTATGCTGAAAAAAAAAAAGGACAAAAGTATGATCTCAGCTAAAAGAAAAAAAAAAGTGACATCTGCTTTCAAATCTTAAAATATCTGCTGAAAAAACAACAAAAAAAAAACTGTTTTAAGACAGTGCCATAGCCGAATGGTTAAAGCGTTGGACTTTCGATCTGAGGGTCCCGGGTTCGAATCACGGTGACGGCGCCTGGTGGGTAAAGGGTGGAGATTTTTACGATCTCCCAGGTCAACATATGTGCAGACCTGCCAATGCCTGAACACCCTGCGTGTGTATACGCAAGCATAAGATCAAATACGCACGTTAAAGATCCTGTAATCCATGTCAGCGTTCGGTGGGTTATGGAAACAAGAACATACCTAGCATGCACACCCCCGAAAGCGGAGTATGGCTGCCTACATGGCGGGGTAAAAACGGTCATACACGTAAAAAGCCCACTCGCGTATATACAAGTGAACGTGGGAGTTGAAGCCCACGAACGCAGAAGAAGAAAGAAGAAACTGTTTCCCAAAAAAATGCAACAATGACCGCTCCCACCCCACCCCTATAAAGGTCAAACTGCATGTGTGACACAGGAGATATGTAATTTACATGATCATGCATGAACAATAAACGCAGAAGAAAGGCGTGGCAATGCAATGAACATGGTACGACGCCATGAACACCGTGCAACCATCGTGGTGTCGTTGCATCACCATACATGTACGCAAACAGAAATACCATCCTCTCCAACCATGTTTTTTTTTTGTCAAATCCTCTTTCCATTATTGCTTTGATTATAAGAAGACCATTTGATATGTGTCAGAAAATAACATATTCACATGTGGGGTTCCTTACAATACCTAAACCTGTTCACGATAACCGACAGTCACAAAAGTGAGATTCACTGGACATAAACTTCTAGATCCATGTATTTCCAAATAAAGATTCACCACACATCACCTTTTTGATCCATATTTCCAATTGAAGGTTTTTTTTGTTTTTTGGTGTTTTTTTTGTACATTAAGTTCTAGATCCATACTTCCAATTAAAGATTCACTATAAATTTTCAGATCCATATTTTCAATTAAAACCATCACAAAAAATAACAAGTCAAAGTTACACAATATAAAATGCCCCGTATGTTGACTGTATAAAAAAAAAGAAGAAAAAAAAAGTGGACCTCCGCTCACGCATCACAACTGCTGATGTTCAATGATATCAAAACTGATATAAACTGAATAAAAACTGATATATATATATATATGTATATATATATCTAAAACTGTATCAAAACTGTACAAAATTCCATGAACTGGAAGTCACGAGATCTGCAGAGGGCAAACGTGTACCCTCTTAACACTGGGGCCTGATTCACACAAACGTCCTGTGCACTAGGACTTTCACAACTTCATTCTGTGTACCTCGCTCTTGTTCTTGTTCTTGCTGCTTAAGAGTCCAGCTGACCGCACAGGCCCATTATCAGGACTGTCAGTTTCAGTTTCAGTAGCTCAAGGAGGCGTCACTGCGTTCGGACCAATGCATATACGCTACACCACATCTGCCAAGCAGATGCCTGACCAGCAGCGTAACCCAACGCACTTAGTCAGGCCTTGAGGAAAAGAAAAAAAAAAAAATAAAAAGGACTCTCAAAAGGACTGTCAAACCACACAAATGCTCAACCGCGTCAACACTAAACTGTCACATCGACAAAAAGACAAACCCACAAAACACAGTTCATGACCCAGTATCCCAACCATTTAGCTCCTTAAGGCAAATAAGACTAGGCCATGCTGAGGACGCCAGCCCTTCTGCTTAATTTATCATCCCCAGATTACAAAAAAAAAAAAAAAGAAAAAAAAAAAGTAAAGGAAAAAGCACTTCAAAGCCAAACAAAAAATGCATTAAAAAAAGGCCATGTAGGCAAATAACACTGCAGAATGGGAAGCTAGTGCCCATCCCAGTGTTTACATCTCACTACCTAATTGCCAGAGCAAAACAGCACAGATACTACACCACAGACTGCGGAAAAGATTAAAAAAAAAAAAAAAGTGTTAAGGCTTGCTTGAAAAAAAGAAAGGGGAATGGACTGGGAAGGCAGAAAAAGAAGACAACAGTGAAGAAGGAAAAAAAAAAAAAAAAGGCAGAAACAAAGAGAGTGACAGAAAAGAGGAAATTTCTAGCACAGAATTTCCAGAAGGCGGGGATGCTATTTATACTGAGACCCCCAGCAGGGATGCTATTTATACTGAGAGACCCCCGGCAGGGATGCTATTTATACTGAGAGACCCCCGGCAGGGATGCTATTTATACTGACCCCCAGCAGGGATGCTATTTATACTGAGAGACCCCCGGCAGGGATGCTATTTATACTGACCCCCAGCAGGGATGCTATTTATACTGAGAGACCCCCCCGGCATCCCCACAGGGAATCTCTGTGCCTTACCTCCCCTGACATAAGCAGCTGAAAACATCTTCAGATGAAAACATCTGAAGACACAGCTGAAATCACAATTCAAGTTACAAATGAAAACATACTGAAAATAAGCTGAAAACATCTGAAGATAACAGTGTTGCTGAAATCATACTCAAGTGACAACTGAACACATACTGACGATACAGCTGAAAACATCTGAAGGTCTACAGCGAAAAAAAAATACTGACTGAAAATACCTTCATTTCTGGCCACCTTGTTAAAATTGTGTGTCTAATTCACGCACACAGAGACTGAAATATTGACACATACAAAATGATACGTGCATACACACACACACACACATTGGTACCCACCCTCAATCACACACACACACACACACTTCTTTGGAGTGCAATATTTCAGTGAATAAACTACTGTCCTATTCATGCGATCAATAATCAGATTACATGAAATATACAGAATTAAAAAAGGAAAGAAAAAAAAAAAAAAAACAACCACCCAACATTGCCTGCATATCTTGATGCAGAGTGTGGTGTGTGACTGTGACTGCCTTCCAATATCCGTACTCTGACTGATTCCTGAAAAAAGGAAAGGGGAATGGACTGGGAAGGCAGAAAAAGAAGACAACAGTGAAGAAAGGAAAAAAAAAAAAAAAGGCAGAAACAGACACTGTTCTAAGGGTGGAGACTTATCCCTTCTTCTTCTTCTTCTGCGTTCACTCGTATGCACACGAGTGGGCTTCCACGTGTATGACCGTTTTTTACGCCGCCATGTAGGCAGCCATACTCCGTTTTCGGGGCTGTGCATGCTGGGTATGTTCTTGTTTCCACAACCCACCCGAACGCTGACATGGATTACAGGATCTTTAACGTGCGTATTTGATCTTCTGCTTGCATATACACACGAAGGGGGTTCAGGCACTAGCAGGTCTGCACATATGTTGACCTGGGAGATCGTAAAAATCTCCACCCTTTACCCACCAGGCGCCGTCACCGTGATTCGAAACCGGGACCCTCAGATTGACAGTCCAACGCTTTAACCACTCGGCTATTGCGCCCGTCTGGAGACTTATCCCATCTCCCAGGTCAACACGTGCAGACTTGCTACTAGTGCCTGAACATCCTTTGTGTGTATATGCACATGCAAAAGATCAAATACGCATGTTAAAAATCCTGTAATCCATATCAGCGTTCGGTGGGTTATGGAAACAAGAACATACCCAGCATGCACACCTCCGAAAACGGAGTATGGCTGCCAACATGATGATGGGGTAAATAAGCAAAATGGTCATACATGTAAAATGTTACAGTCATTGTCTGTCTGAGTTATGTATGTGACTGAAACCTGATTGTATGACACTGGAAACGAATGATGAGCGCCCAACTGCAACTGCCAGTCGGCTCTACCCAGATAGGCAACAAGTTGTGCAAATGACTCCATGTTTATCATGTACTTAAAGCTTGGTCTCTGACTGAGAATAGGTGCAATGTAATGATCCATATCATCATCATCATCATCATCATCATCACTTAGACAAAGAGAGACAACTGTGACAGCGAGAACCTCTGGGCATACTGGGACTGACGGACTGAAAAAAAAAGAAGACATCCTTTGGGAGAAATGTCACAACATATACCTATAATCAAATCTATTTTCCAACAAGACAACGAGTTATGGCCAATATAGAGAGTCACAACATATTTGATCATATATTCACACCTATTTTCCAACCAGACAATGAATTATTGCCTACACAACATATTCAATTATATCTAAATCTAATTTCCAATCAGACAATGGTATGGCCTATGTAGAGGGAGACATAACATATGTTAAAAAATATATCAAATTCAAAATCTATTTTCCAACAAGACAATGAGTTTGGCCTACGTAGAAACTAAGAAAGAGTCACAACATGATGATGGAGTCTCCTGTCGGTCCGATGGATGAGTAGGCAGGCAGGCTTATCTGTCGGTGTGTGTCCTCAAGTGGGAGAAGAGGCCGTTTCTGGATGCGCAGCACTTCCCACAGGTGTTGCAAGGGAAAACGTCTCCAGAGGCTGAGCCCTGCTTCCTTTGCTCACGCTTCTCCTTAATGGCCAGCGTTCTCTTGTTTTCAAACGTCTTTATGCCACTAGAGCACAGCATCCTCCAGCGACAGCGGTCAAGGGCATCATTACAAATATCTAAATTTTCCACTAAGACAATGAGCCTACGCAGAAAGAGGGAAACAACAGACTGATATACAACGCGAGTCACAAGATGAGTTCACAACAGCAGCATCAAAAATTCAAAGGATCGAACCATCAGCAATGTGGCCACACAGTGACCGCTACAAGCAGCCGCCGTTCACCTGACTGGTTACACAGAGTTCTACAAGGCACAGAGCACGCATGGTACTGTTCTTAGATCATCACAAACCACAGTTCACATCTTAAATCAAAGAAAAGAAAAGAAAAAAAGAACACCACCGCATCCACACAAGCAAAAAAAACAACAACAAAAAAAACAAAAAACAAAAAACAAACCCTGTTATCGATCATTCACCCTGTAAAGTTATTCAAAACTACATGGTCACATCTTATATGAAGATAAGAAAAGAAACGTCACATGCACACAAGTGAAAAAAACCCTGTTATTCAACCATTCACCCTGTAAAAGTTATTCAAAACTACATGGTCACATCTTATATGAAGATAAGAAAAGAAATATCACACGCATACAAGTGAAAAAAAAAAACCCTGTTATTCAACCATTCACCCTGTAAAAGTTATTCAAAACTACATGGTCACATCTTATATGAAGATAAGAAAAGAAACATCACATGCACACAAGCGAAAAAAAACCAACAACCTGTTATTCAGTCATTCATCCTGTAAAAGTTAAATTGAAAACAATGGCCATGCTGAACCAAAACCATCCAAATTTCAGGCTGTTATTAATTCACCCTGTAAAGTTATTTAAAGCTAATGTTATCATGAACTAAAACCATTTTAAATTTCAGGCTTTTATATTTATATATATATATATATATATATATATATATAATTCACCTTGTAAAGTTTTTCAAAGTTAATATCATTCCAAATCAAAACCATCTAAATTTCAGCCTTCACAAGAAAGACTAAATGATATGAGGCAAAAACCATTCTATACCACCACAAAAAAAAACCATTCTATACCACCACAAAAAAATCTATACCACCACAAAACTACAAACAAAAGACATCTATCTACACAGGTCTGTAAAAGCTTCATCACCTGTGGCTAGTCAAAAGCATTACAGGTCTAACAAATCTGTCAATGACAGGACGGTTTAATCAGGTCTGTAAAAAGCTTCATCACCTGTGGCCAGTCAACGCTTTACAGGTGTAACAATTCTCTGTCGATGGCAGGATGGTTTACACAGGTCTGTAAAAGCTTCATCACCTGTGGCTAGTCAAACGCTTTACAGGTGTAACAAAGCTCTGTCAATGGCAGGATGGTTTACACAGGTCTGTAAAAGCTTCATCACCTGTGGCTAGTCAAACGCTTTACAGGTGTAACAATTCTCTGTCAATGGCAGGATGGTTTACACAGGTCTGTAAAAGCTGTCTTCACCTGTGGCCAGTCAAACGCTTTACAGGTGTAACAATTCTCTGTCGATGGCAGGATGGTTTACACAGGTCTGTAAAAGCTTCATCACCTGTGGCTAGTCAACGCTTTACAGGTGTAACAATTCTCTGTCGATGGCAGGATGGTTTACACAGGTCTGTAAAAGCTTCATCACCTGTGGCTAGTCAAACGCTTTACAGGTGTAACAATTCTCTGTCAATGGCAGGGTGGTTTACACAGGGTCTGTAAAAAGCTGTCTTCACCTGCGGCCAGTCAACGCTTTACAGGTGTAACAATTCTCTGTCGATGGCAGGATGGTTTACACAGGTCTGTAAAAGCTTCATCACCTGTGGCTAGTCAAACGCTTTACAGGTGTAACAAAGCTCTGTCAATGGCAGGATGGTTTACACAGGTCTGTAAAAATCTGTTTCACCTGTGGCCAGTCAACGGTTTACAGGTGTAACAATTCTGTGCCGATGGCAGGATGGTTTACACAGGTCTGTAAAAAGCTGTTTCACCTGCGGCCAGTCAACGCTTTACAGGTGTAACAATTCTCTGTCGATGGCAGGATGGTTTACACAGGTCTGTAAAAATCTGGTTCACCTGTGGCCAGTCAACGCTTTACAGGTGTAACAATTCTCTGTCGATGGCAGGATGGTTTACACAGGTCTGTAAAAAGCTGTTTCACCTGCGGCCAGTCAACGCTTTACAGGTGTAACAATTCTCTGTCGATGGCAGGATGGTTTACACAGGTCTGTAAAAGCTTCATCACCTGTGGCTAGTCAAACGCTTTACAGGTGTAACAAAGCTCTGTCAATGGCAGGGTGGTTTAACACGGGTCTGTAAAAGCTTCATCACCTGTGGCTAGTCAAACGCTTTACAGGTGTAACAAATCTCTGTCAATGGCAGGATGGTTTACACAGGTCTGTAAAAGCTTCATCACCTGTGGCTAGTCAAACGCTTTACAGGTGTAACAAAGCTCTGTCAATGGCAGGGTGGTTTAACACGGGTCTGTAACTAAAAGCTTGTCTGTGTCCAGCTACCGGTGTGCAGTTGTCACAATACTCCGGAAACAGCTTGTAATCAAATCATCAACTGATTGAAGTTCAACGCTGCGTCGCCAACAACGGAACAGTCACTGTCCAGACAGAGAACACCTGGAGTGAATGACCGCCCCCCCCCCCCCCCCCCGCCCCACACACCCCCCCCCTTCAACCCCTGGTGTCACGACAACCATAAACTGATCACAACGGCTTCATCAGGCTAAAAGCTACCACAAAGTGACAATGTGATTTACATCTATCATGGTCATACAACTCTTCAACTTTGGCAGTTTGATATATATATATTCGTCTCGTCTAACCACAAAATACAAATGGTCTTACAGCTCATCAGCTTTGGCAGTTTGATCAATTCGTCTCAGCTAACCACACGATATAGCCTAAAAATCAAAACCACAACAACATTTTCAAGTCAAAGGAAGTTTTTGTTTTGCAAGCAAGAACATTATCACTTTAAAAAAAAAGAAAAAAAAAAAGGGGGAAAGTAAAAGAGCAGGTTATCTAAGTGGATATGTGATGGTCCCCCCCCCCCCTCCTCCCCCCGAAATGGCTGTCCATTAAATTCATTTTATAATGTACTGACACTGTCAACATCCCTAAATTCTCCGTTAAAATTCACAATGTAGTGATACTGTCAAAATTCCTAACACAGGTCTCCCGTCAAAACTCATTTCATAATCCTCTAATCCACGTCAGAATGTAAAATGTACTGTGCATTATACCTGAGTGTCTAAAAAAAAAAAAATGTATAATGATGAACATGTAGCAGTTCTCAATACTTTTGTCAGGTAAAAAAACAAAAACAAATAAGGGAACAGCCAGACTGTCAATGCAAACAGTGTGCATGGGAAGGGAAGTTTAGGTCAGATCGTACAGAAGAGAAGTGTCCTAAGTACGTTAAAACAAAACGGGCATCACTGAACACCACCACCGAAGTGACTCAGCAGCAGTGCAGGGTCTCCTCAGGTGCGTGGCCTCATGGCGACCTAACATCGATGGTTCCCTGTGGACTGCCGATGCTAGAACTGCGACGGACGAACCCGGGTGTGGCCGCGTATGGAGGAATCTAAATGAGCGGCGTGGGAGTAATGCCACTGAAACGGTGCAGATGATGGGGCAGCAAAAGAAAAAAAAAAGTGCACCATGCTGCAGTGGATTGGTCACTGTGCTTTGATCCATGGACTTACTCTTTACTTTACTGTTTATTGTTGCTTATAGTCCGATCAGTTGTGTTAACAATAATATTAAAAAAAAATATCAATAGTGTATATGATTTTGATGTGTTCACAATAAGAATAATAATAGGTATAATGTATGCGTCAACAACAGTAATAATAGTTATCATGATCCGATGAATCAGCATTAGCAACAATAACTATAAATGTATCAGCATTAATAATGATAGCAGATAATACGATCCAATGTGTTGTCATTACTGATAAAAATGAATATGTGTTGCTAGTATCAACAATAATAAAAGATGATTCCAACGTTTTTTTGTCAATAACAATATAAAAGATAATGCCGATTATGATCCAACGAAATCAAACAATCAGAATCCTGCCCTCTTCACTAAAACCTGAAGAATTCGTAACAGTATTGGTCCTGACACTCCATGCACATTTCTCTCCCATCCCTTAATACCCATCAACACAAACATTGTCCATGGTCACAGAGGTCATCAGAGGACTGACAAAAAAAATATGGAGGCTGACAGAAATGATCAGAGGCTGCTACACCAGGACTGCCCAACGATATATATGTAAACATTCAACCGCGTCAAACACAAAACTTGTCACTTCTATCGGAAAGGAGAAAAAAAAAAGAGAGGGAAAAACCTGCAAAACACAGTTCATCATGACACATTACCTTAACCATTAAGCTCCTTAAGACAAATAAAACCAGGCTGCCCTGAGGAGCCCAGGCCATTTCCAGCAGAACAGAATTTCCAGAAGGTGGGGATGCTATTCATACTCAAAAGACTCCCAGCATCCCAAAGCGGAACTGAAGAAGGAATTATTACGTGTCGATTCTGTAAACCTGATAGCACCAATGAAGGAAATTTTCTATTTAAAATTATGTTTAAATAACATACTTACCGTGACCCAACTAGAGCAGACTCCGGCAGGGGTCTGACATTCCTGTCCTGTGCAAACTACTATCCGCCTATGCGGAGAAAATGAAAGCAACTACAGCCGATAACCTCCCGGAAGTAGGTAACCTCCCCTTTGTCCCCCTCGCTAGCGCCCTCTTTTGACGGCAATATGCCATCACCAGCGCAGCGAGCAGGGAGAACAGGAAGCGGGGAAGCCAGAAGAGGGCGCTAGCCAGGGGGACAAAGGGGACGTTACCTACTTCCGGGAGGTTATCGGCCATAGTACTCTCATTTTCTCTGCATAGGCGGATAGTAGTTTGCACAGGACAGGAATGTCAGACCCCTGCCGGAGTCTGCACTAGTTGGGTCACGGTTAGGTATGTGTAATAAAAATATGTTTTCATTGTTATGAAGCCCACTAACAGTGTCTAATTCAGCTGACAACACCGATAGCGTCTAATCCTGCTAACAGCGAACGGGAAACGAACCAGACAGAAGTGACAGGGTGTGTCTTAACGCCACAAAGGAAACAAACCACAGAATAATTTCCATACATGGCTCCAGTCAAGACATGACGCATCACATGACGCATCACATGATGCATCACATGAACGTCACATGATGCCCAAGCTTTGCACATCACACACACGCATCTGCGATGGTATTCACACCTGGCCTCATGACAGTGAATCCAATGATATGTACACATGACAACGTCACCAGGCATCATGACACAATGATATATTTCACACATGACTAAGCAACCAGTTCAACACCACTGGCAGTCACTTCGCTGTGTTGTTGAATTCACTGACATTTCATGGACAAAAGAACAAAAGAAAGTGAAAAACACTGAATCTGTAACAAGTGAAGCAACACCCACGAACACACGCACAAGCAATACGACCTGCTGTCAGGAATAACACATAACCACATGCAGTGTCAGGCATGAGATTGGGAAATTGTGATTGAGTCTGAAAGGTCATTCACTCCTTTATCGATCTCTGCTGCAAAAATCCTCTAATCCTTTGTGAGTTTTCTCATTTTGTCAGTGACTGAAGACGATCGACGAAATCTTTGTAAGTCATGAAACCTGCGAGCGAGTTTTGTAATCCCGACCGAATACGGATAAGCTGAATGATGACAGAGGAGCAACGCAACACTTATTCTCAACTGGTTCGCTTATCCAAAGATGGGGTATTTTAGCAAACGCTGTGGGTCTGTTTTGTCGATCGGTTGGAAAACGTTCGTGCAACCTTCGTGGGTCAGAAAAAAACCTCCGATTTTCTCAACGGATTTACGCGAATCACAAAAAATAGCCTCTGGAGCCAATTTTCAGTCGGAAATCCGACTATAGTCGGAAAAATCTCATGCCTGACAGTGTTATTTACTGTCACTAGTGTCACTTACGAACATGAAACACAAACATGTACAAGACCTAAAGAAATCCCACATGCCCCAAATCAGCACTCCCTGGACTTGCTGATAATCCTGTCACGATAATCTTGTCATGATAATAATCAATTCACTATCATCTCCTGTGATCAAGAAATACTACAGGTCAAGTTTCTAGCATCGCAACCAAACACTACAGGCACAATTTTAAGCATGATAACCTGAATCAACGCAGGTAAAATTTCCAAGCATCGCAACCTAAACGCTTATAACCAAAATACGTTGGTTTTTTTACGTCAACACAGTTTTACACTTAAGTGCACTGTTACATACATATATACATGTACACTGAAGCCATCAAGAAACATCTAAATTGTTTGGCAGTGAAAACTAAAACAAAAACCTGTATATGCTGATCTATATACGAAATAGCAATCATATAATTATATGCATCAAAATTACATATTTATACATTTCTTTTCGAAGTTAGCGTGTCCTTTTGACTGTTAAAAGAGTGGCTGCAGAACGTTACGGAACAGTCAACTGCAGGAGTACAACACTGCAAGCGACATCCTCTTCACTAAACGTCACGTAGACAACGCACCACTTCCTTCTTTCCCCGTCGGTCTCAAAGCGTGTTGTCAGCGACAGAGAGCAGACGGACACACCCACCAACGAAAAGCACAAGTCCAGTGTGTTCTGTCCACGCCACTATCACCAAGCGGTCACTTCCCACAATGCACTTTTCATTCCTGGTCACATGACGTCACTCCTCGACTCGTCGGATCGTGTGTGTGCGAGCAACGGTTCCCTGCCCTGACGCGTGTTGAAGCAGCAACGGCACACGTGTGTTTGACGACGCAACACACACACACACACAACACACACACCTGATGCCTTCAGTGCCAGTCCTACTTCACCACACATCATTACCGTCACATGACAGTCACATGACGACACAACACACACACCTGATGCCTTCAGCGCCAGTCCTACTTCACCACACATCCTTACCGTCACATGACAGTCACATGACGACACAACACACACACACACCTGATGCCTTCAGCGCCAGTCCATCAACACACACCACGGTCATCACATGACTGTCACATGACCACATCCATCCAGTCAAGGGTCATCATGCAAGGGGGCGCTCCCTGATAAAAAAGAGTCAGGAAGGTTGTCGTTGATTTTCTGTTGGGAGTTTGTTTCGTTTGTGGCGTAACTCACTGGTACTGTAACTGGCTTCCTGGTCAACACTGGTGCTTTCCGTCAGCGCGGTTTTCCACACCTTTCTCTCACCCACCCACCCCCCCAACCCTCCCCCCACCCCCTGCCCCCCTCCCTGACAGAGAAGCAGATCTGAATATACCATCTCACCAGTGTGGACAGTCTCTTGACAAAAACGTTTTGTGGTCGATCAATCCAGGGCTTTCACTTGCATGTGCTGAAAGTAATTCCAAACTCAAACTGTTGTGTCCCGGTGTTAGATCTTTGCCCGACATAGATCTAAATCTAATCAGAAAATCCACTCACAAAACAGGATCATGTCAGATGTCAGCGGTATGTTTTTACCTCTGCCCGACACAGAGATCTGAACCCATGCATCAACATGACCAGTTTACAGCATGTTTTTTTTTTTGTTGGTTTTCTTTTTTTTTTTATACTTTGCCTGACAGAGAGAAATCGATTCGTCAGCAGGATTACGTCTAGATGCCAGCACCTTCGTGTTTACCTTGTCCAACAGAGATAAAATTAATTCACCAACTCAATGAAAGCCATGGACCTAAGTGATGCAAGCCATGTGCTCAGGTGGACAAAAATGCGCTCACATTTTTTTCTTTTCTTTTTTTTTTTAACCATGCAGATCTTAACTCACTCAGTATGGCCAGTCCTCTCTTCTCCTCTACACAGACCCCTCGGATGTCCAGTGGGTGTCTGAATGACCCAACCTTTAGCTTCCGTCGTCAGAATTGTGGTATTCTTTGTCAACATTCACCTCTTCAGTATAAGAGCCTTCCGCTTGCAATATTTTGATGATGGTAATTGGGGTGAAACGCTGTTAACATCGTCACTGTCGCTGTTCGTATGGAGAGAGTTAAACCATGCAGATCTTAAGTTAGACAATGGTCAGGTGCAACAAGAAATCATTTGAGAGTTACAGCTCCTGATCGTTGTTAAAAAAAAATTATTGCAAGTGGTTGTAGATACCCTCTGGGTACAACAACAACAACAACAAAAAAAAGGAGGAGTTTGTATTATACTCCATGTTTGGTGTTACATATACTTACCATGTCAAACTGATGCAAACTAGGCCTATCGGTTTGCTCTGCTTGGCCAAATTTCGCACGGCTAACAGTGAAAAGACGAGCAGTCTTGCCCCGGTCCGCTCTCAGCCAATCAAACGCCTCTAAAAGCTATAAGCGCTGAATCATTCCTTTGGCCAAGGCTCTCCACGCCATCTTGTCAGATTTTCGCTCTGTCTCGTCTTACGCTTTTTTTTTTGGCTATTAAGCGTATTCATTTGGCCTTATTTTGCTGCGTGCCGCTTGTCTGTATTGTATTCTTACATTCTGTGTACTCGATTCGACTCGGCACCCTCGATTCGTTCGTTTTTCTCTACCTCTAAGTCGATCCTAACAATTAACAGGAGAACCAGGGTGATGTTATAAATTTCTTAACTCTCTCCATACGAACGGCGAAAGAGACGACGTTAACAGCGTTTCATCCCAATTACCATCATCAAAATATTGCAAGCGGAACGCTCTTATACTGAAGAGGTGAATGTTGACAAAGAATACCACAATTCTGACGATGGAAGCTAAAGGTTGGGTCATTCAGACACCCACTGGACATCCGAGGGGTCTGTGTAGAGGAGAAGAGAGGACTGGCCGTACTGAGTGAGTTAAGACACTGACAACACACTTTGCATCGGTTTTCCGTGGTGGTTGTGACAGGAACCAGGAAACCACAGTGATGGCATCAGGCACCGAATCCTTCCCCCCCCCCCCCCTCCCAACCCCCACCCACCCCCTCCCCCACCCTCATCACCCCACACCCTCACTGCTGTCTGAACCACCTGCCAAAACCACCGGTGGCAACACCACCACCAACACCTGATGTACACAGGTGTGCTGCTTTCAAAGTCACCTGGGACAACTGCTGTGTCTATCTACCTGAAACCAGCAATGGTGCCTGTCCTTAACCACATCAACTGATGTCTCAGGTCAAAAACAGGTGAAAAAAAAAAAAAGGAAAAAAAAAAAAAAAAAAGGATAAAGCCCAAGCCAACAAGTTGATGACAATGACCATCAGTGTCACCAGTACAGAGTCAGTGGCATCAGTTTTTCGTGGGTCGCGTTCAGTGTGTTCACATCAACACTGCCCTGCACTCCGTTCACCCAATTCTGTCGGCACGATGAAGGTTCCAACCAATTCTGCTGGCACAATGTCAATGTGCCCTTAGCGTCGTGGCTTGCACACTGCACGATGTCGTTGTGCCTTTAGCGTCAGCGCTCTGTACAACACAATGTCGTTGTGCCTTTAGCGTCAGCGCTCTGTACAACACACGATGTCGTTGTGCCTTTTGCGTCACTGCTGTGTACACAGCATGATGTCATTGTACCAACAGCATCAGTTCTCTGTACACACCCCCACCCCCTACCCAACCCACCCAAAATGTTGACCTGTCCCCGTGTCCACACCACACCGCACCCCCAACAACTCACCACACCCCCCTACACCACACTGCCCCTAAAACCCCCACCACCACCATCACCAACGACACAGTCCAGGAAGCTGTGTGTACCACTGAACCACCCTTCGGCTCTTCCTTCTCGGGTTTGGTCGGTTTGCGTTCTCCGCCATCATAGGGCGGCCACACTTCGGGAGGTCGGCGGGTGGGGGTGATGGGGCGAACAGTGACTTTGGGCGGGGTGTAGTCGATGCGGATGTCATCGTCAACATCGTCGACCGATGACGCTCCGCTGCCTGATCCGCTGATGGCGTCGCCACTTCCTGATCCGCTCATAGCCTCGATTTCTGCAAAAAGACAGTTACGGGTTACAGACATTGATTTCTGCAAAAAGACAAGTCATCAGTTATAGACATCGATTTCTGCACAAAGACAGTCACAGGTTACTGACATAAATTTCTGCAACATTGATTTCTGCAAAAAGACAGTCAGAGGTTACTAACATCAATTTCTGCAACATTGATTTCTGAAAATGACAAGTCACTGATTTAGGCAAAAAGACAGTCACAGGTTACTGACATTAATTTCTGCAACACTGATTTCTGCAAAAAGACAGTCACAGGTTACTGACATTAATTTCCGCAAAAAGACAGTCACAGGTTACTGACATTAATTTCTGCAACATTGATTTCTGCAAAAAGACAGTCACAGGTTACTGACATCAATTTCTGCAACATTGATTTCTGAAAATGACAAGTCACTGATTTCTGCAAAAAGACAGTCACAGGTTACTGACATCAATTTCTGCAACACTGATTTCTGCAAAAAGACAGTCACAGGTTACTGACATTAATTTCTGCAACATTGATTTCTGCAAAAAGACAGTCACAGGTTACTGACATCAATTTCTGCAACACTGATTTCTGCAAAAAGACAGTCACAGGTCACTGACATCAATTACTGCAACACTGATTTCTGCAAAAAGATAGTTGTGGGTTATAGGCATCGATTTCTGCAACAGACAGAGTCACAGTTTATTGACACTGAGTTCCGCAACCTGTATAGTCATGAGTTATTGTTGGATATAGTCACAGGTTATAGACATTGATTCCTGTATAGTCATGGGTCATAGTCAAACATAGTCACAGGTTATTGACATTGATTTCTGCAACATATCATGGGTTATAGACACTGATTTCTGCAACACATATAGTCATGACTTATAGATATTTGATTTCTGCAACACGTTTAGTCATGGGTTATACACATTGATTTCTGGAACATATAAGAGTCGCAGCTTATAAACATCGACTTGTTTCCGTAACCCACTAGAATGCTGACATGAACTGATCTGGGAGATCGGAAAAATCTTCACCCTCTTCCCACCAGGCGGCGCTACCGAGATTCAAACCGAGGACATTCAGATTGAAAGTCCGCTTTAACTCACTCAGTACGGCCAGTCCTCTCTTCTCCTCTACACAGACCCCTCGGATGTCCAGTGGGTGTCTGAATGACCCAACCTTTAGCTTCCGTCGACAGAATTGTGGTATTATTTGTCAACATTCACCTCTTCCGTATAAGAGCCTTCCGCCTGCAATATTTTGATGGTGGTAATTGGGGTGAAACGCTGTTAACGTCGTCTCTTTCGCCGCTCGTATGGAGAGAGTTAACCACAAGGCCACTGCACCCGTGAATGAAGAATCAATGACGTGTGTGCACACACCACTGACAAACCATGACAAGCGACGGGCGCAATAGCTGGAACGGTTAAAGCGTTGGACTTACAATCTGAGGATGTGTAAAGGGTGGGGATTTTTCCAATCTCCCAGGTCTTCTTCTTTTCTTCTTCTTCTTCTGCATTCACTCGTATGCACACGAGTGGGCTTTTACGTGTATGACCGTTTTTACCCTGCCATGTAGGCAGCCATACTCCGTTTTCGGGGGTGTGCATGCTGGGTATGTTCTTGTTTCCATAACCCACTGAACGCTGACATGGATTACAGGATCTTTAACGTGCGTATTTGATCTTCTGCTTGCATATACACACGAAGGGCGTTCAGGCACTAGCAGGTCTGCACAAGTTGACCTGGGAGATCGTACCACCCTTTACCCATCAGGCGCCGTCACCGTGATTCGAACCCGGGACCCTCAGATTGACAGTCCAATGCTTTAACCACTCGGCTATTGCGCCCGTCCAATCTCCCAGGTCAACATATGTGCAGACCTGCTTGTGCCTGAACCCCCTTTGAGTGTATACGCACACAGAAGATCAAATACGCATGTTAAAGATCCTGTAAATCCATTTCAGTGTTGGGTGTGTAATGGAACAAGAACATACCCAGGATGCACACCCCTGAAAACGAAGTATGGCTGCCTGCATGGCACGGAAAATAAACAAAACCATCATACATGTAAAATGTTACATGTCTGTCTGAGAGTGTATGTGAGTGTGCCTGAAATGTGACTGAATGACACAGGAAATGAATGATGAGCGCCCAATGGCAGCTGTCAGTCGGCTCTACCCAGGCAGACAGCCTGTTGTGCAAATGACTCCGTGTTTGTAAATCACTAAGGGCTTGGTCTCTGACCGAGGATAGACGCTATATAAAGACGGGCGCAATAGCCGAGTGGTTAAAGCATTGGACTGTCAATCTGAGGGTCCCGGTTTCGAATCACGGTGACAGCGCCTGGTGGGTAAAGGGTGGAGATTTTTCTGATCTCCCAGGTCAACATATGTGCAGACCTGCTAGTGCCTGAATCCCCTTCATGTGTATATGCAAGCAGAAGATCAAATACACACGTTAAAGATCCTGTAATCCATGTCAGCGTTCGGTGGGTTATGGAAAAAAGAACATACCCAGCATGCACACCCCCAAAAACGGAGTATGGCTGCCTACATGGTGGGGTAAAAACGGTCATACACGTAAAAGCCCACTCGTGTGCATACGAGTGAACGCAGAAGAAGAAGAAGAATCAGAAGAAGACGCTATATAAGTATCCATATCAATCAGTGACTCTGTGTTTGTAAAGCGCAGAGAGCTTGGTCTCCGACCGAGGATAGGCGCTGTGTAAGTATCCATATCCAACAGACCCACCTGTGTCGATCCAGTCGACATCCTCCCCGTTGTAGGCGGAGTTGAGACGACTGGTGATGAGTCGCAGCTGTATCACCTGCCGCGTGAAGAGCGTGTCGGCTCGAGACACATCCACCTCAACCTCTGGGTTGTTGATCTGGTTCATCACCCCGTCCTTTTGCACACCTGGCACATACCTGCACACACAGTCAGCTTTGGTTGTAATACACCTAGGACACACCTGGGTATATCGGGTGTCCCCCCCAAAAAAAATGAACCACTTTTTGACAAGTATTTTCTCAGTGACAGAGAAACCGAATTCAATGAAAATTTTCACACAGTAATCTTAGGGTATCATCAACAATTCCGCAAAATATCTAAAAAGTTTGAACTCAGATTATGCGAGCATTGTCAAATTCAAAACAGCATGTCAAAAAATCCAGTATCAGAGCTGTGCAGTGTGACCTTCATCATGTTCATGCCCGCTGCCAGGTGTTGGCATCTGTCAGTCAGTGTCAGTCTAGAAATAGCCTGTCTTGATTGTATTTTTTATTGTCGTATGCATCCTTCTTCTTCTTCTTCTGCGTTCACTCGTATGCACACGAGTGGGCTTTTACGTGTATGACCGTTTTTACCCTGCCATGTAGGCAGCCATACTCCGTTTTCAGGGGTGTGCATGCTGGGTATGTTCTTGTTTCCATAACCCACCAAACGCTGACATGGATTACAGGATCTTTAACGTGCGTATTTGATCTTCTGCTTGCATATACACACGAAGGGGGTTCAGGCACTAGCAGGTCTGCACACATGTTGACCTGGGAGATTGTAAAAATCTCCACCCTTTACCCACCAGGCGCCGTCACCGTGATTCGAACCCGGGACCCTCAGATTGACAGTCCAACGCCTTAACTACTCGGCTATTGCGCCCGTCGTCGTATGTATCCAAAATCAATTCCGTCCGAAGTTTCAGTTTGGAAGGATCAACCATGCCTTTGAGTGAAAGTGATAAGGTTACCATTGAAAACTGTTTCAAGGAGAAAGGCTGGGGTGGAAGAAGGATCGTAAAGGAATTTCCAGGCAAGGGGTGGAGTCATGTCACTGTAAATAGACTTATCGCTAAAATACACACTACAGGGTCAGTAGCACCTAAAACTGGCAGTGGGAGACCCAAGACTGCATGTTCGGAGGAGAACAAGGACCGTGTTGAGGAACTGATTCAATCCCAGGAGGAGAACCCAGGGACCCACAAATCTCTTTGAGAAGTTGCAAGCGATTTACAAGTGAGCAAGTCTTCTGTGCAAAGAATGGTGAAAGAATTTTGGATTTTGGATACAGACGACAATAAAACAAAAATCAATAGACTTGACACCCAGACAGGCTGTTTTCAGACTGACACTGACTGACAGATACCAGCACCTGGCATGAACATGATGAAGGTCACATTGCACAGCGATGATACTGGATTTTTTCACTTTTTTGGGTGACACCCGGATATAATAACCAGTCATAACAAGTACACCCAGTACATACCTGAACACACAATGACCAGTTATAATACACCTGGTGCGTACCTGGACACCATCGTGAGACAACCACCACCACCACCACCCTCTCATCGAGGGCTGTTCAGTCTATTCCAGCAGTTGTCATCACCATCACGACACAAGCGAGTGATGGCCTAGAGGTAACGCGTCCACCTAGGAAGTGAGAGAATCTGAGCGCGCTGGTTCGAATCACGGCTCAGCCGCCAATAATTTCCTCCACCTCCACTAGACCATGAGTGGTGGTCTGGACGCTAGTCATTCAGATGAGACGATAAACTGAGGTCCCGTGTGCAGCATGCACTTAGCGCACATGTAAGAACCCACAGCAACAAAAG
>NC_134905.1:2262182-2272182 GCF_041734735.1 Babylonia areolata | reverse complement strand
GTACACCCCAATCTATTTGACATGCAGAACAGCAGACACTTACCTCTCATAAACGGAAGAACAGCTAATCCCATTTGACTGTCGTATTTAGTCTTTGCAATTCACGTCACTGTAGGCTAGGCCTAAGCAAAGCAAAGCAGCAGCAGGCGTGACTCACAGCCACTGTACCACGCTTCGCGTCTGCCACCGAGCAGAAAGCGCACTACTGTTAGGGCCTAGGCCTATAGGCTGTATCCTCCTACAGTAAGTACTGAGTTTCAGACGATCGCGTCAGCATCTTTCAACGCGCTTTGCAACTTGCGGTTTTGGTGTCGAAGGTGTTTCAGTTTCGTTCTCAAGTCTCTTTCTCTTCATAAAACAGGACTTAACAGTACCTTTCAAAAATTAAAAGGACCTCCTGATGAGTTAAAAGGACCAACTTGCTGAATCAAAGCACTTAAAAGGCCTTTTGACCAAAATCCAATTCCTAAGGACTTAAAAGGACTTGAAAGGACCCTACGAACCTTGCTATCTATTAGTATTAGACTAAACAGTTTGAATAAGAAAGAAAGAAAGAAAGAATGAAAGAAATGGAAGAGAGGGGAGAGGCAGGGATGGAGGATAACAAAGAAAGAATGAAAGAAATGGAAGAGAGGGGAGAGGCAGGGAGGGAGGATAACAAAGAAAGAAAGAAAGAATGAAAGAAATGGAAGAGAGGGGAGAGAGAGGCAGGGAGGGAGGATAACAAAGAAAGAAAAGAAAGAATGAAAGAAATGGAAGAGAGGGGAGAGAGAGGCAGGGAGGGAGGATAACAAAGAAAGAAAGAAAGAATGAAAGAAATGGAAGAGAGGGGAGAGAGAGGCAGGGAGGGAGGATAACAAAGAAAGAATGAAAGAATGAAAGAAATGGAAGAGAGGGGAGAGAGAGGCAGGGAGGGAGGATAAGAAAGAAAGAAAGAAAGAATGAAAGAAATGGAAGAGAGGGGAGATAGAGGCAGGGATGGAGGATAACAAAGAAAGAAAGAAAGAATGAAAGAAATGGAAGAGAGGGGAGAGAGAGGCAGGGAGGGAGGATAAGAAAGAAAGAAAGAAAGAATGAAAGAAATGGAAGCGAGGGGAGAGAGAGGCAGGGATGGAGGATAACAAAGAAAGAAAGAAAGAATGAAAGAAATGGAAGAGAGGGGAGAGAGAGGCAGGGAGGGAGGATAACAAAGAAAGAAAGAATGAAAGAAATGGAAGAGAGGGGAGAGGCAGGGATGGAGGATAACAAAGAAAGAATGAAAGAAATGGAAGAGAGGGGAGAGGCAGGGAGGGAGGATAACAAAGAAAGAAAAGAAAGAATGAAAGAAATGGAAGAGAGGGGAGAGAGAGGCAGGGAGGGAGGATAACAAAGAAAGAAAGAAAGAATGAAAGAAATGGAAGAGAGGGGAGAGAGAGGCAGGGAGGGAGGATAAGAAAGAAAGAAAAGAAAGAATGAAAGAAATGGAAGAGAGGGGAGAGAGAGGCAGGGAGGGAGGATAAGAAAGAAAGAAAGAAAGAATGAAAGAAATGGAAGAGAGGGGAGAGAGAGGCAGGGATGGAGGATAACAAAGAAAGAAAGAAAGAATGAAAGAAATGGAAGAGAGGGGAGAGGCAGGGAGGGAGGATAACAAAGAAAGAAAGAAAGAATGAAAGAAATGGAAGAGAGGGGAGAGAGAGGCAGGGATGGAGGATAACAAAGAAAGAAAGAATGAAAGAAATGGAAGAGAGGGGAGAGGCAGGGAGGGAGGATAAGAAAGAAAGAAAGAAAGAATGAAAGAAATGGAAGAGAGGGGAGAGAGAGGCAGGGAGGGAGGATAAGAAAGAAAGAAAGAAAGAATGAAAGAAATGGAAGAGAGGGGAGAGAGAGGCAGGGAGGGAGGATAACAAAGAAAGAAAGAAAGAATGAAAGAAATGGAAGAGAGGGGAGAGAGAGGCAGGGATGGAGGATAACAAAGAAAGAAAGAAAGAATGAAAGAAAAGGAGGGAGGGGAGAAGACACTCAGAGAGAAAGGAAGACAGTTAAAAAAAAAAAAAAAAAAATGAAAGAATACGGGAAAGAAAGATGGGAGGGAGGGAGAAAGACAGTAAGAAATAAAAGAAAGAATGAGGGAAAAGAAAGGCAGAAAGACAGACAGACAGAGGGAGGAGAAAAGGGGGAGGGAGGGAGAAAGAGAGTAAGAAATATAAAGAGAGAGAGAGAGAGAGAGAGAGAGAGAGAGAAAGGAAGGAGGAAAGTATAGAGGAAGGCAGTAAGATAAAAAAAAAAAAAAAAAAAAAAAACTTTTTAAAAAAGGAAAGGAGAGAGGGGAGAAGAGAGAAAGGGAGAAAGACAGTCAGTAAGAAAGAAAGCCACACTACACCACACTACACACCACACACCACTACACAGTACACCACACTACACACCACACACCACTACACAGTACACCACACTACACACCACACACCACTACACAGTACACCACACTACACACCACACACCACTACACAGTACACCACACTACACACCACACACCACTACACAGTACACAACACACCACACCACTACACAGTACACAACACACCACACTACACACCACGCACCACTACACAGTACACAACACACCACTACACACTACACAACACACCACACCACTACACACTACACAACACACCACTACACAGTACACAACACACCACTACACAGTACATAACACACCACTACACACTACACAACACACCACACCACTACACAGTACACAACACACCACACCACTACACAGTACACAACACACCACTACACAGTACACACCACGCCACACCACTACACAGTACACAACACACCGCACCACTACACAGTACACAACACACCCACTACACAAACACAGTACATAACACACCACTACACACTACACAACACACCACTACACAGTACACAACACACCACACCACTACACAGTACACAACACACCACACCACTACACAGTACACAACACACCACTACACAGTACACAACACACCACACCACTACACAGTACACAACACACCACACAACTACACAGTACACACCACACCACTACACAGTACACAACACACCACTACACACTACACAACACACCACACCACTACACAACACACCACACCACTACACAGTACACAACACACCCACTACACAAACACAGTACATAACACACCACTACACACTACACAACACAGTACACACCACACCACTACACACTACACAACACACCACTAAACACTACACAACACACCACACCACTACACAAAACCCCACCCCACCCCACCCCACCACATCACACCAGACCCGCCACACCACACCACTACACAGTACACAACACACCGCACCACACCACAACACAGTACACAACACACCACAACAAAGTACACAACACACCACACCACACACACTACACCCTACAACACACTACACAACACAAAACCCCACCCCACCCCACCCCAAAACAACACTCCACCACACCACACCCCACCACAGCAAAAACCTCCCCCACCCCACCCCACCCCACCCCAAAACAACACCCCACACCACTCCCCCCACGCACCTCCATGATGTTGAGGATGACGTCTCGGCCGATGGCCAGGCCCTGCACGAAGGTCCTGGCGGCGATGAAGGCCCTCTTGATCTGCATGGACAGCTTGATGGGCACATCCCCAAAGGGCTTCAGGTCCGACATCCGCTCCGTCACACACTGCAGGTAGTCCTCGTCAAACTCGTACTGAGCGTTCAGCAGTTCAAACATCTGTCGGGAACACGCGTCTGTTCTGATACGGACTGCTGAGCTAGCCCTCTTCACGACAGCATTATCTATCTCCCTTACCCTCTTCGCACAAAAAGCATGATCTCCCCTACTCTTGGCACGCACGGCATTATTTGCCCTACTCGCTGCTGCAACGTAGCGTTGTTTCCCTTACCTGCTCCACACGCAGCATAATCTCACCTACCCTCTTCACGCACACAAGGAGCATTACCTCCCCTATCCACTCCACACACCCACACAAAGCATTATCTCCCCTACCCTCTGCACACACACACACACACACACAGTATTATTTATCTCCCCTACCATCCACACACACATAGCATAATCTCCCCTACCATCTGCACACACACACACACAGAGTATTATCTCCCCTACCATCCACACACATAGCATAATCTCCCCTACCATCTTCACACACACAGCATTATCTCCCCTACCCTCTTCACGCACACACAGAGCATTACCTCCCCTATCCACTCCACACACACAGAGCATTATCTCCCCTACCCTCTGCGCGCGCGCACACACACACACACAGTATTATTTATCTCCCCTACCATCCACACACATAGCATAATCTCCCCTATCATCTTCACACACACACACACACACAGCATTATCTCCCCTACCCTCTTCACACACACAGATCATTACCTCCTCCATCTGCTCCACACACACACACACACACACACACACAGAGAACATGATCTCCCCTATTCACCACACACACACACACACACACACACACACACACACAGTATTATCTCCCCTACCCTACATAGCATAATCCCCCCTACCTGCTCCACACACACCGCATTATTTCTACCCAATCCGCTCCACACACACACACACACACACAGACACACACACAAACAGCACATTATCTCCCCTACCCTCTTCACAACAACAGTATTATCTCCCCTACCCTCTGCAGCAGACGACTGAAAAAGGTATCCATGACGTCCACCAGGTTGCGGTCCTTGCCCTTGTAGTACGCCCGGAGGTCGTTGAAGAGGTCAGCAAAGATCTCCGCATTCTGCTGGTACAGGAGGCCGTACGTCTTCACGAACATTTCGTGCATTTCGTCGCGGGCGTTGTCCAACAGCTCTGTGAAGAACTCTGTGGAGAACAGAGAAAGGCGGAACTGATGTGAGGCGTGGAAGTGGTCAGTGTGTTGTGTGTGTAAGTGTTTCCTTGTGTGTGTATGTGTTTGCATGTGTGTTCCCCAGGGGAACTGAATGCAGCTGTCCAGCTTTGTTAGAATGCTCAAAAAATGGTTTTATCAACATGACCCCTTGATGTCAACGAAAGTCATCTACGGTGGTGCACTGTCTAGTCAACTTCAAGGGGGGGATACAGCAGTGCAAAAGAGACCAAAATAATGATTTTTCATGGGTTTTTGATGGATTTTGATTCTTGAACATCTCTTCTATCATATGCATAAGGTTTTTTTTCCACTGTAAAGATGTCTTTAACAATGAAAAAATTGCCAATAAAGATTGCTTGCTGAATCACGAAAGTGTTTATTTTGTTCAATTCCGATGCAAGTCGTCAAGTTTCTGGCCTTGACAACATACCTTGGACTTGCTCAATGATGAGTAAACCTACAACCATGAGATTTTGCATGATTGTTTTATAACATGTTATTGAAGTTTTGTCATGAGTATGTATGAAAATATTCTCTGGCTTTTAATTCATAGCAGTTCCAATCTTTTTAACCATTGTAAATTTTGAGGATTTCGCAATACCAAAATTTCAAAAATTCATAAAAAGTACAATAATTGAAGAATCAACACAATCTCACGTGAAAATGAAGATAATATCATTGTGTATCAAGTCCACATAACAAAAAGTGTCTGCATGCACCACGTGGACCACAAACCCGATTTCTTTGATACATTGTTTGGCGGCCATTTTATTTGTTTCCACAGCAAAGGGTATTCACAGAAATCAAAGAACACTTTTTTTGTGATCCCCAAGTGATGATACACCTAGCTGACAAAAAAAAAGAAAAAAAAAAGAGATATAGTCGGAGAGGAAAAAAAGGTCGTTTTTGACTGTAGTGTCTGTCCTTAAAGTCTTCTAAGGTCGTGAAAGAGTGAACACTGTCAGCATCAAGTTTAGAGTAGCCGTGTACCCGAGTGGTTTTATCTATAATGAAAGGGTACGGTACAAAAGAACGAACAGTATCTGAAGCCTAAGAGCGCTATCTGAAGCGGTATCTGAAGCTGAGCGCTCGGCTACATTAATGTCCACAATTCTTTTGTTTCGTTAGCACTACATTAATACTTTTTTTTTTCTTTTTTTTTTTTTTTTAGTGGCAGCAGAACTAGTAGCAGTAGTAGTAGTAGTGGTGTTGGTAGTGGTAGTAGCAGTAGTAATAGTAGAAATAGTAGCTGTAGCAATAGTAGTACTACTAGTAGCAGCAATTCTGTTGTTACCTTTCCTGTGTCACTGGGGTCACACAGTCAGTCGTGTCAAAAAAACAAAAACAAAAAAAAACATGATCAGTAGACACCACAGCAAACCTCATCCAATCAACCAAACCAAACCACTGTTCAACTCCCTCCCTACCCCCTCTCCCCCACACACATTCCCCTGTGCCCCCCCCCCCCCACCTGTCCAGCCAGTGACCACCAGGTCTGATTAATGACCAGTGGGTTTCTCTCTTCCTTCACATCTGACTGATTTATCTCCCTTTATACCCTCCCCCCCCCTCCCCCCCCCCCCCCCACAACCTCCCCCTACCATACACACTGCCCCCCCACCCCCACCCCCCAAAAAAGCCAGTACTGATCTATCAGTCAGAATGTTGAGAAACATTAGCTGGCTACTCTCTCACACTATGATTGTATTCCTTCCGCTGTTTCTGTCCCTTTCAAAGCATGTTCAGAGTGTTTGTTACTACTCTCTCACACTGCGATTGTAAAACTACTACTTCCACTAATCGTAACAGACATACTTACATCACGCAAACTCCCCCTATAATCAGCTCTAAGCGCTTGACACGAAACAATACATTTACAACAGCGCATAGTATTAGTAACATACCTATGCACATGAAAACACAACACATATATATATATGTGTATCTATACCTCGAGACAATACTCTCTCTCTCTTTCTCTCTCTCTCATAGCGACAGATCTGATTAATATTGAATTATTTGAAAACACAACACATATATATGTGTATCTATACCTCAAGACAATACTACAAATCAACATATTCTTTTTTCCCTTCGTTCATTCATTCACTTGAAAGCGTGCATAGCTCTCTCTCTCTCTCTCTCTCTCTCTCTCTCTCTCATAGCGACAGATCTGATTAGTATCGAATTATTTGAAAACACAACACATATATATGTGTATCTATACCTCAAGACAATACTACAAATCAACATATTCTTTTTTCCCTTCGTTCATTCATTCACTTGAAAGCGTGGACAGCTAGCTCTCTCTCTCTCTCTCTCATAGCGACAGATTTGATTAGTATCAAATTATTTGAAAACACAACACATATATATATGACGTGTATCTATACCTCAAGACAATACTACAAATCAACATATTCTTTTTTCCCTTCGTTCATTCATTCACTTGAAAGCGTGCATAGCTCTCTCTCTCTCTCTCATAGCGACGGATCTGATTAGTATCGAATTATTTGTCATATACCTTATAATATGCCTGTTTATAAGTCAATGAAACTTGATAGACATCTGAAATATACTTTGACAAGGTTTAGACTGGGTGTTACTGAAATATTTACCCATTACTATTGGTAGCGAAAATCATGTGTCTAAAATCTGATTTGTCCAATGTGTCAAGAATCTAAAGGCGACGCAGTTCACTTTGTGCTGTGTTGCCCAGTATTAACTCACTCAGTACGGCCAGTCCTCTCTTCTCCTCTACACAGACCCCTCGGATGTCCAGTGGGTGTCTGAATGACCCAACCTTTAGCTTCCGTCGTCAGAATTGTGGTATTCTTTGTCAACATTCACCTCTTCAGTATAAGAGCCTTCCGCTTGCAATATTTTGATGATGGTAATTGGGCTGAAACGCTGTTAACGTCGTCTCTTTCGCCGTTCGTATGGAGAGAGTTAAAAGACCTCAGAGAACCAACTGATTCCAGTTAAATACTGTCAATACCCTTGCCTGATTAGACTTATCATGTTAACATCACCAACAAATGAAAAGACAGCCCAGGAGTTCGTTCTTTATCTGTAAAAAGCACCCAAAAGGAGGAGTGTATGTTACATCATGAAGACTTTTGAATGTGACCAGCATTTTACTGTATATCCCCCTTCAAACGGGCTGTGGCCTATATGAATAAACCATCTCAATCTCAATCTCTCTCTTACAGACACATACAAACTGTACACACTTACACACACACACACATAGAGTTCAGCAGACACTTTCAACCCCTCCATTAACCTGTTTCTGCAGAATCCATCAGTGTGGGATGCCTTCCAAAACCCTCTGCTCAAAAACATACACTCTCCTGTACATCAACACTCATACACACACTCACACAAACACACACACACACAAACACACACGCAACACACACACTCACAAGCAACACACACGCACTCACAAGCACCACACACACTCAAAAACACACGCACCACACATACACACACACACGTACACACACACACACACTCACATGCACCACACACACTTAAAAACACATGCATCACACATACACAAACACATGTACACACACACACACGTACACACACACTCTCTCTCTCTCTCTCTCTCACAAGCACCACTCACACACACTCACCACACATACACAACCACATGCACAAAACTCACTCATCCACACACACACACACACACACAAACATACAAACACACACCACACACACATTCACAACCAAACACACACATCCACGACACACACACACACACACACACACACACACATCCACCTCACACACACACACACACACACACAACCAACTCCTCCCCCCTCCCCCCCACACACTTTCTATTCATATTCCCATTTATTTCTCATTCATCCACCCCCCCCCCCCCCTTCTTGTCAGCTACTGCCGTACACTACAGTATCACTTACAGTTGAAAAAGAGGTCAGCGGGGAGAAAAAACCGCCACCACCACCACCAACCCCCCCCCAACCCCCATCCCCTCCTCCCCCCCCCCCCACACACACACCCTTCCCCCCTCCCCCTCCCCCCCCACTTTTCCCTGCAGGCAGAAGTAAAGAGAGAGATAAGGGGTTAGTATAGCGAGTCGAGTATATAGGAACTGTGCTGTGTAGTGTGGTGAAGTGTAGTGTAGTGCTGTGTTCAGTTGTGTGGGGTGGGGTGGAGGGGGAGTAAACAACAAGTGAAGGGAGGCCACTCCCCCCCCCCCCGCCCCCACCTTGTTCACGGGTCATACTCAGGTCACGCCACCCACATTACCTTACCCCCCCACCCCCACCCCTCTCTCTTTCTCTCTCCTCTCTTTCTGCCAGATTAGTTTGAAAAACATTCCACCAAGTGCATGACAGCGGCAAGGGAGTAAGAGAGAGAGAGAGAGAGAGGGAGAGCGTGTATGTGAGTAGGTGTGTGTGTGTGTGTGTGTGTGTGTGTGTGTGTGTGTGTGTGAGAGAGAGAGAGAGAGAGTGTGTGTGTGTGTGTGTGTGTGTTCGCGTGCATATATGTATAATGTACTGATGATAGATATGTACCGGCACGATGACTTGTCCCTGTTATTTCCGCACATACCATGTATAAAACATTCAGTTAAGAACATGAAAACTGATGTTTTCTTTTATCAATGTAAGTTGACCTGATGATGGGTTTGTGTGAGCCGAATGCTTAATTCTTCCACTCTCTCTCTCTCTCTCTCTCTCTCTCACACACACACACACACACACACACACACACACACATACCTACACACACAAAAACACAGCCGTCTAATAACACTTATAGTGAACTGACGTTAAACTGAAGATCTACAAAAAACAACAACAAAAACAAAAACAACACACACACACACACACACACACAAACAAATACACACACACACAACCCCCCCGCCCCCCCAAAAAAAAAACAAACAAAAAAAAAACAAAAAAAACAAAAACAAAAAAACAGCCGTCTAATAACACTTATAGTGAACTGACGTTAAACTGAAGATCAACAAAACACACACACACACACACACACACACACACACACACACACACACACACACACACACA
>NC_134905.1:2257182-2259682 GCF_041734735.1 Babylonia areolata | reverse complement strand
ACAGCTCTAGCTCTAGACAGACAGAGAGACAGCTCTAGACAAAGACTGAGACAGCTCTAGACACACACCGAGACAGCTCTAGACAAAGACTGAGACAGCTCTAGACAGACACTGAGACAGCTCTAGACAGACACTGAGACAGCTCTAGACAGACACTGAGACAGCTCTAGACAAGACACTGTGACAGTTCTAGACAGAGAGACAGCTCTAGACAGACAGAGAGACAGCTCTTGACAAAGACAGCTCTAGACAGACATTGAGACAGCTCTAGACAGAAAGACAGCTCTAGACAGACACTGAGACAGACAGAGAGACAGCTCTAGACAGACACTGTGACAGCTCTAGACAGACAGAGAGACAGCTCTATACAGACACTGTGACAGCTCTAGACAGGGAGACAGCTCTAGACAGACACTGAGACAGCTCTAGACAGACACTGAGACAGCTCTAGACAGACACTGAGACAGCTCTAGACAGACACTGAGACAGCTCTAGACAGACACTGTGACAGCTCTAGACAGACACTGAGACAGCTCTAGACAGACACTGTGACAGCTCTAGACAGACACTGAGACAGCTCTAGACAGACACTGAGACAGCTCTAGACAGACACTGAGACAGCTCTAGACAGACACTGTGACAGCTCTAGACAGACAGAGAGACAGCTCTAGACAGACACTGTGACAGCTCTATACAGACAATGTGACAGCTCTAGACAGACACTGTGACAGCTCTAGACAGAGAGACAGCTCTAGACAGAGACTGAGACAGCTCTAGACAGAGAGACAGCTCTAGACAGAGACTGAGACAGCTCTAGACAGAGAGACAGCTCTAGACAGACACTGTGACAGCTCTAGACAGACACTGAGACAGCTCTAGACAGACACTGTGACAGCTCTAGACAGACAGAGAGACAGCTCTAGACAGACACTGAGACAGCTCTAGACAGACACTGTGACAGCTCTAGACAGACACTGAGACAGCTCTAGACAGACACTGTGACAGCTCTAGACAGACAGAGAGACAGCTCTAGACAGACACTGAGACAGCTCTATACAGACACTGTGACAGCTCTAGACAGACACTGAGACAGCTCTAGACAGAGACAGCTCTAGACAGAGACAGCTCTAGACAGACAGACAGCTCTAGACAGAGACTGAGACAGCTCTAGACAGAGAGACAGCTCTAGACAGAGACTGAGACAGCTCTAGACAGAGAGACAGCTCTTGATAGACACTGTGACAGCTCTAGATAGACAGAGAGACAGCTCTATACAAACACTGAGGCAGCTCTAGACAAAGACTGAGACAGCTCTAGGCAGAAAGACAACTCTAGACAGACACTGAGACAGCTCTAGACAGACACTGAGACAGACAGACACTGAAAGTGAGACACAGAGACACACAGAAACACAGACACAGACGCTGAGACATACAGAGACAGACACTGAGACAGAGATCTATACACACTGCAGTGATACACCTGTAGACTAGTGAGACAGTGAGACAAACAGATCTATACGACTATAGACACAGCAGTGATACAGTTGTAGACAGTGAGACAATCAGAGATCTATAGACACAGCAGTGATACAGTTGTAGACAGTGAGACAATCAGAGATCTATAGACACAGCAGTGATACAGTTGTAGACAGTGAGACAATCAGAGATCTATAGACACAGCAGTGATACAGTTGTAGACAGTGAGACAGACAGAGATCTATAGACACAGCAGTGATACAGTTGTAGACAGTGAGACAGTCAGAGATCTATAGACACAGCAGTGATACAGTTGTAGACAGTGAGACAGACAGAGATCTATAGACACAGCAGTGATACAGTTGTAGACAGTGAGACAGTCAGAGATCTATAGACACAGCAGTTATACCACTGCAGACAGACAGACAGACAGAGATCTACAGACACTGCAGTGATACAGTTGTAGACAGTGAGACAGACAGACAGAGATCTATAGACACAGCAGTGATACAGTTGTAGACAGTGAGACAGACAGACAGACAGACAGAGATCTATAGACACAGCAGTGATACAGTTGTAGACACTCAGAGACAGACAGACAGACAGACAGAGATCTATAGACACAGCAGTGATACAGTTGTAGACAGTGAGACAGACAGACAGACAGACAGAGATCTACAGACACTGCAGTGATACAGTTGTAGACAGTGAGACAGACAGACAGACAGACAGAGATCTACAGACACTGCAGTGATACAGTTGTAGACAGTGAGACAGACAGACAGACAGATCTATAGACACAGCAGTGATACCGCTGTAGACAGACAGTGAGACAGACAGACAGACAGATCTACAGACACTGCAGTGATACAGTTGTAGACAGTGAGACAGACAGACAGAGATCTACAGACACTGCAGTGATACAGTTGCAGACACTGAGACAGACAAACAGACAGAGATCTACAGACACAGTAGTGATACCGCTGTAGACAGACAGTGAGACAGACAGACAGACAGAGATC
>NC_134905.1:2237182-2247182 GCF_041734735.1 Babylonia areolata | reverse complement strand
AACACCACCGAAGTGACTCAGCAGCAGTGCAGGGTCTACTCTGGTGTGTGGCCTCCTGGCGACCTAACATCGATGGTTCCCTGTGGACTGCCGAAGCTGGAACTGCGACGGACGAACCCGGGTGTGGCCGTGTATGGGGGAATCTAAATGAGCGGCGTGGGAGTAATGCCACTGAAACGGTGCAGATGATGGAGCAGCAAAAAAAAAAAAAAAAAAAAGTGGTTTTGAGGGGAAGAGAGTTCTGAGCACTTACAGTCAATCTTCCGCGTTTTTGAGCACTTACACTGTTACAGTCGAAATTCTGCAGTTTTGAGGTTAAAAGAGTTTTGAGCACTTACGGTCAAACTTCCGTGTTTTTGAGGCGAAGAGAGTTTTGAGCAGCTTGAAGGCGTCCTCCAGTCTCTGGCTGTGCTCCTTCTGGCTGAGCGACTTCAGTTTGTCCTCCATGGCCCGTGGGCAGCACGTCTCCCGCTGGGGGCAGATCTCCAGGCTTTCTCCTGCAAACAGCACACAAGTTGCAGAGCTCTCCAGGTTCGATCCTCTGCTGTACTGCCCTTACATTATTTTCAAACTGTTTAAAAGAAAAGGAAAAATGATGCAACCAGCTGACAAACTGAAACAAAAGGAGGAGTTTGTATTATACTCCATGTTTGGTGTTACATATACTGTACCATGTCAAACTGATGCAAACTAGGCCTATCGGTTTGCTCTGCTTGGCCAAATTTCGCGCGGCTAACAGTGAAAAGAAGGGCCCGCCCGCTCTCATCCAATCAAACGCCTCTAAAAGCTATAAGCGCTGAATCATTCCTTTGGCCAAGGCTCTCCACGCCATCTTGTCAGGTTTACGCTCTGCCTCGTCTTACGCTTTTTTTGCAAAATGATTTTTTTTTTTATATATAAACATATGACATAATGCTATCTATCTATGGCAAATATACACAAAAATGAATAAATGTGATACCACAGGCAGATAATGATCATAAACACAATGAACAAGCGTATGATGTAACAAGCAAGCAAACACAATGAATAAAATAAATAAACTTTATTGTAATACTTTAGACCACACAAAAACAAAAAAAAAGAAAGCATGATATAACACAGGGAAATAAACACAAAAATGAATTCAAACATATGATGCCACAGGCAAGACAATCACAAAGAATAAATCATGTATGTTGCAATGGGCAGATAAACACAAAAAAAGAACATATAAGGCAACAGAAAAACAAACACAAAAATGAAATTTGGTATGAATCCATAGGCAGAATTTTATAAACAAGTGAATAAATCATTAAATGTATGCTGCCAAAAGCAGATAAACATTATGAACAAGCGTATGATGTGACAGGCGGACTAACACAAAGAATAAAATTAATCAAATGTTATGTATGATGCAATAGGCAGATTAACACAAAAATGATTTCAAACAAATGATACAATAGGCAAATATACACAAAAATGAATTTACACATATGGTGCCATAGGCTGACAAACGCTGTGAATAAATTTATCGATGCCATAGCTAGATCAACACAAAATGCAAATTCATGTATGATGCAATAGGCAGATTAACACACAAATGAATAAATCAAACGTATGACAAAATACACAAAATACACACAAAAATGAACAAACAAATAACGCCGCAGGCTTATCACACAATGAATAAACTTATCTATGATGCGACGGGCGCCATAGCCGAGTGGTTAAAGCGTTGGGCTTTCGATCTGAGGGTCTCGGGTTCGAATCACGGTGATGGCGCCTGGTGGGTAAAGGGTGGAGATTTTTACGATCTCCCAGGTCAACATATGTGCAGACCTGCTAGTGCCTGAACCCCCTTCGTGTGTATATGCAAGCACAAGATTAAATACGCACGTTAAAGATCCTGTAATCCATGTCGGCGTTTGGTGGGTTATGGAAACAAGAACATACCCAGCATGCACACCCCCGAAAGCGGAGTATGGCTGCCTACATGGCGGGGTAAAAACGGTCATGCACGTAAAAGCCCACTCGTGTGCATACGAGTGAACGCAGAAGAAGAAGAAGATCTATGATGCAATAGGCACATAAACACAAAACATGATGCTATTGGCAGATACAGTTACACACAAATGAATTTACACATAAATTCATAAACAAATGACACGAGACAGAAACAGGAACTGAGAAAGACTGAGATCTTTGGCAGAGAGAGAGACGGGCGCAATAGCCAAGTGGTTAAAGTGTTGGACTTTCAATCTGAGGGTCCCGGGTTCGAATCACGGTGGCGCCGCCAGGTGGCTAAAGGGTGGAGATTTTTACGATCTCCCAGGTCAACGTATGTGCAGACCTGCTAGTGCCTGAACCCCCTTCGTGTGTAAATGCATGCAGAAGATAAAATACGCACGTTAAAGATCCTGTAATCCATGTCGGCGTTTGGTGGGTTATGGAAACAAGAACATACCCAGCATGCACACCCCCGAAAGCGGAGTATGGCTGCCTACATGGCGGGGTAAAAACGGTCATGCACGTAAAAGCCCACTCATGTACATGCGAGTGAACGTGGGAGTTGCAGCCCACGAACGCAGAAGAAGAAGGAGAAGGCAGAGACAGAGACACTAAGAAAGATCATACTGAGACTAGTCAGAGAGAAACTAAAAAAAGCTATTTTTTTTAAAAACCTGGTATCCAGCATAGATACCCTTTGTTGGCAGTGCCAGCATTTAATCTTGTGCTGATGATAGTGCTGGTGTAAACTTATCTTGCACTGCTGTTGTCAGTGTACTGTCAGTGTATCTTGTGCTGATGACAGTGTTGGTGTAAACTTATCTTGCACTGCTGTTGTCAGTGTACTGTCAGTGTATCTTGTGCTGATGACAGTGGTGGTGTAAACTTATCTTGCACTGCTGTTGTCAGTGTACTGTCAGTGTATCTTGTGCTGATGACAGTGGTGGTGTAAACTTATCTTGTGCTGATGATGTCAGTGCTAGTGTTTATCTTGTGCTGATGATGTCAGTGTCAGTGTTTATCTTGTGCTGATGTTTATCTTGTGCTGATGATGTCAGTGTCAGTGTTTATCTTGTGCTGATGATGTCAGTGTCAGTGTTTATCTTGTGCTGATAATGTCAGTGTCAGTGTTTATCTTGTGCTGATGATGTCGGTGTCAACATTTATCTTGTGCTGATGTCAGTTTCAATGTTTATCTTAGGCTGATGCCCAAAACTTAAAAAGTAAAGTATTGAATACTTCATACAATCTAAGAAATCAAAATGTTACTGCACACAATGTACATGTTCATAATCGAAACTAAACAATGAGCAGAAACAATACAGTGACAGACAGACAGACAGACACACACACACGATGAATACATAAGGAGGAAGGTGGCAGAATGGTTAAGACGCTCAGCTGCCAATACAGAGAGTCCGTGAGGGTGTGGGTTCGAATCCCGCTCTCGCCCTTTCTCCTAAGTTTGACTGGAAAATCAAACTGAGCGTCTAGTCTTTCGGATGAGACGATAAACCGAGGTCCCGTGTGCAGCACGCACTTGGCGCACTGAAAAAGAACCCATGGCAACGAGAGTGTTGTCCTCTGGCGAAATTACGTAAAATGAAATCCACTTTCATAGGTACACAAATATGTAAGCATGCACTCGAGGCCTGACTAAGCGCGTTGGGTTATGCTGCTGGTCAGGCATCTGCTCAACAGATGTGGTGTAGCGTGTATGGATTTGTCCGAACGCAGTGACGCCTCCTTGAGAAAGTGAAACTGAAACTGAAATACATCAAAGACGGTGAGGGATGAGGAAGAGTGGAGAGCTGTAGCTCCTCCTAGCTTCATGCACCAACTGCATGTGATGTTTATCACAACAGATTTCTCTGTGTGAAATCTGGGCTGCTCTCCCCAGGGAGAGCGTGTCGCTATACTACAGCACCACCCCCTTTTTTTTTTTTCTTTTTTTTTTTTTTGTATTTTTTCCTGCGTGCAGTTTTATTTGTTTTTCCTATCAAAGTGGATTTTTTCTACAGAATTTTGCCAGGAACAACCCTTTTGTTGCCGTGGGTTCTTTTACGTGCGCTAAGTGCATGCTGCACACGGGATCTCTGTTTATCGTCTCATCGGAATGACTAATATATACTATACATAATATATAAAGGTGGTAAGTTCTGGCTCTTTCTGTTATAAAGTTGAACAGTTTGCCAATATTCTCTTTAATCCTCCCTTCTTCCCAACAGTGCAACTTCCAAACCTGTAGTCTTGTGTAGACAGACTTCTTTAATCATAATAATGGGTGTATACACACAATGCCTGGGTGATTCAGTACCATGTGTTGAGGTGGTGTTGACGGCTAACTGTTATGCATTACTTCTTTTTTTCTTTCTTTTTTTTTTTTTTCCTCCCCTGTGATCGTCAAAACTCTACTAACTGCTGCCATCTGAGGCACCGGAACAGCGGTAAAACGCACACGCCTAGTAATGGTGTGTGCACATGGCCAGGGAACAATGGAAAGTCGGTAACCCCCCCCCCCCTCGCCCCCCCCACCTCTCTGTCTTTACACTTTGTCTCACCATAAAACTCCACACACATCCACTTACCATTTACGGCTTGAAGAGGTACATCGCTGTCAGCAAATCCTTTGGCTGCGTAAGTCTTTTTCACTTCCACGCAGGTCAATCCGTCTTGTAAACACTGACCAGGACTCACAAGCAGCCATAAAAGAGCTATTCTCAAACACTGCCACACTGATAAACTTGGAAAGTCTGCCATTTTTTCCCCCCCTCACACACACCACCAACGAACGTCTTGTCGATCTAAATGTAGTACCGTACGATCTCCACTCTGTCTACACACTCCCTTGCTTTGCAAAGGCTCACAGATATTTTCACCGATCTTTATTCTTACTCTTGCTTGGAGAACAACAGCAGCACGTAGGCTCCACAAAGCACATACCAATGGTCTTACTGTGTTCGCTATCTCGACTCCCACGATGCATTCCGATCTTACTCAAAGAAAGTTCTGCCACTCTTGTCCATGACTGAAACAATCGCTTGGTGCTGTTCTGATTACCTCCCGCATTGCTGTTAAAATTGCAACAAAATAAGTATTTCATGTATCATATCTCTCTTTAAAAGTCATTGAAAATAATTTTTTGACGAAATTTAAAACACGTAACTATTGTAGCGTGTATTCTTATGTATTTTCCACCAGCAGCCCTCACCATCAATAAAAAATAGAAAAGTAGTGTTGTCGGGAGGTGAATCTAATAGCCAGTCTGAGATTTCCGAACGTGATTGCAATACGGAGTCTGATTGGTTGCTATTCCTGTCCAAGCCATTCATGCTGGCGCGCGCAATCGTCAGTGTGTGTTGTACAGCTGTTTCCCGTGTGTGATTTTTTTTTAAAATTTATTTATTTTTTTTTTTTAAACAATTAAAGGAATAAAAAATCAGCTCTCGCTCACTCATTTCGAACACATTCTAAAGTAGCTTTAGGATATCATTGCCTCATTTTTTTTTTTTTTTTTTTTTACATCCTGCTTTTTTCACTGTCATTGTTGTTATTGTAGTGTATATAAAATTATATATATATATATATATATGATTTTATAATTGGAATAAAATTTGAGAAATGAGGAGAAATTGTACCTCAAAGTTCCCCAAAAATTGTGTGGAATCAGGGGAGGGGGGGCGGGGGGGGGGGGGGGGGGGGGGTCACTGACGACCAAAATTTTAATGACTATTTTAATTTACACGATTTTAGATACTTACACTTATTATCAGTCTTTCTTCCCTAGAGAGCTGTGTCGCCAATTTTTACTTTGACTGTACTGCATTATTACCTACCTGTCACGTTTTCGGTGCCGTTAGTTGGTTTGGCTCGGTTCGTTTTTGTTGGCTCGCGTTTGTCCTCCCCATCACAGCGTAAATGGCCAGTTGATATGAGGGAAGATCTCGCGATCAAGTTCTGTTTCGAAAGGGGGGTAAGCCAGTACAAAGTATATATTATTGCATCAGTTTTAATATCATGGTAAAACTTATGTACAAACTCGTCAGTGTGTGTATGTGTGTGTGTGGGGGGGGGGGGGGGTGAGGGAGGGTTGTTTGTTTTTTGTTTTCTTGTTGTTTTTTGGTGTGGAACAGCACTTGAGAAAAAGAGAGACAGAGACACAGAGAGAGAGTGTGTCAGTGTGTGTGTGTGTGTGTGTGTGTGTGTGTGTGTGTGTGTGTGTGTGTGCGTGTGTCAGTGTGTGTGCGTGTGTGTGTGCTTAAATAATTAGCAGTAGATGTTTGAGGTGGCCAAAATATGATACATACATACACACATACATACAAGGAAAGGTCAGTTCCTGGTCAGTAACGTGGTTGTTTTTAACTTTATCTTCCCGTGTGCTGCATCGCAAAACACTACGACACTACGACAGTGTGGAGCACCTTGAACTGAGTTTTACTGAAACAGCAGTGGTCAGTTTATGGTAATGATGATGTATAAATGATATGAATACATAAGTTGAAGTGCTAAGCAGCTTGCGAGTCATGTTGATCAACTGGAAGTGCTAAGCACCAGCGGTTTTATTTCAGTTGAAGATGATGAATGAATGATATGGATACCCAGTTATAATATAGCGCCTATCCTCGGTCGGAGACCAAGCTCTAAGCGCTTTACAATGCCGAAGCAGACTGAGATATCCGCTTCCTGCTGTTGTCTCTGTTGCCGTCGGTTGCCTTTGTTATAGTCAAGTTATTGTTGGTGTTGCCTTTTGATGTTGCTGTTGTTGCTTAGTTTGTTGTCTTCAGTTGTTGTTGTTGTTGCCATTGTTGTTGTTGTTGCCATTGTTGTTGTTGCTGCCTTATTTGTTATTGTTGCCATTGTTTATTGTTGCCATTGTTGTTGTTGTTGTTGCCATTCTTGCCATTGTTAGTGTTGCCTTAGTTGTTATTGTTGCCATTGTTGTTGTTGTCATTGTTGTTGTTGTTGTCTTCACTTGTTGTTGTTGCCTTTGTTGTTGTCTTCAGTTGTTGTTGCCATTGTTGTTGTTGCCTTAGTTGTTCTTGTTGCCATTGTTCTTGTTACCTTTGTTGTTGTTGCCTTTGTTGTTGTTGCCTTTGTTGTTGTTGCCATTGTTGTTGTTGCCATTAATGTTGCCTTAGTTGTTATTGTTGCCATTGTTGCTGTTGTCTTCACTTGTTGTTGTTGCCGTTGTTGTTGTTGTCATTGTTATTCTTGTCATTGTTGTTGTTGCCTTAGTTGTTATTGTTGCCATTGTTGTTGTTGTCATTGTTATTCTTGTCATTGTTGTTGTTGTCATTGTTATTCTTGTCATTGTTGTTGTTGTCATTGTTATTCTTGCCATTGTTGTTGTTGTCATTCTTGTCATTGTTGTTGTTGTCATTCTTGTTGTTGCCTTAGTTGTTATTGTTGCCATTGTTGTTGTTGTTGTCTTCACTTGTTGTTGTTGCCTTAGTTGTTATTGTTGCCTTTGTTGTTGTCTTCAGTTGTTGTTGCCTTAGTTGTTCTTGTTGCCATTGTTCTTGTTACCTTTGTTGTTGTTGCCATTGTTCTTGTTACCTTTGTTGTTGTTGCCATTGTTGTTGTTGCCTTTGTTGTTGTTGCCGTTGTTGTTGTTGCCATTAATGTTGCCTTAGTTGTTATTGTTGTTGCCTTTGTTGATAGTTGCCTTTTTTGGTTGTCAGTTGTCATCAGTGTTGTTGCCTTTGTTGTTGTTGTTGCCTTTGTTGATGTGTTGCCGTTGTTGCTGTTGCCTTTATTGTTACCGTTATTGTTGTTGTTGCTTTTGTTGTTAGTTGTCGTCTTTGTTGCCGTTGTTGTTGTTGCTTTTGATGTTTTTTTTTTGCCTTTGTAGTAGTAATTGTTGTTGTTGCTTTTGTTGTTGACTTTGTTGCTGCAAAGTGCCTGTATAATATCTCCTTCGTGATGATGCATTGTGGGTGATGGAAGCACGGAAATACCCAGCACGGGAGGACAAATAATAAACCCCTTTTTTGGAAAGATGTATTCGTAGCTATTCTTTTTTTCTTTTCCTTTTTTCCGTCTTTTTTCTTTTTCTTTTTTTTCTTTTCTCTTTTTAACACAGCTGATCCGCACAGTAAGCAAGATATTTTGATTGAACCATTTTCACTTTTTTTTTCTCTCTCTAAATCAGTAACAAATTCAAGATTGGTGGCAAAGTTTTGCATTTCGAAGACTAGGTTTGAACAAAAAAGTTCATTAAGTACAAGATCTTGTAATAGAAAATGGAAGATTAAAAAAAAAAAAAAAAAAAAAAGTTTCGTGAATTTCAAGACCGAGAATTCACAACCCGATGGAATACTCTGGTTGTGTAAATTCCATTGAAAGTTTCTTAAGAGGAAAGAATATAGCATTAAATAATAACGATTAGGATGGAGTGAGTTACAATAAAGCTTCTAGTATTATGGTAAAAACTCTAAGGGGAACTTTTTTTTTTAATGATGTATTTATTGGAAAACCAGCACTACCAAATCTGTGAAAATTGGGAGCATTGTTTTGAAACTGAATAAAATCCATAGGAAGAACTTTTTTTCTTTCCTTTTTTTCTGTTATTTATTTATTTATTTATTTTCTTAATACAAGAACGATCCGAGAGAAGAAATTAATTTAGTTTCAGATTAAAATTAATCATCGTGTTCTTGTGAGAAATTCTGTGTTGGTGAATATGGGAGTGTTATCAAATAGCAATTGTAATTTTTGTAAAGACGAAAAAGACACAATTCTACTTTGATTTTTGTAAAGACGAAACAAACACAATCCTACATTTTCATTATCTATCCATCTCGCTCACTACGATCAGCTTCGGATCCACTCTGTTTACGCATATATACCCAGATTCAAATACTTGACTGTTGGCCGCCGTTCACCTCTTCCCAAAATAGCCTCCCTTGCCTGCCTCTTCCTTGTCTTTAGTTTCTACATTTTCAGAGTTATGCATGCGTGTGAATGACTGGTGCGAAAGCGCTTTGATTTGTCTCTGCACAAGATTCAGCGCTATATAAATACCATTATTATTATTTTTTATTATTAGAATGTAATCATGTATAATTATTTTGGAAGATCGAGTTTGTATGATACTAAAAATCTTAAAAATGAATTCAATGTCCAAATTGTGTTAGATGTAAACTCAGTCAACCATGTGTTGGTGCTTTTTGGATGTGACAACAAAACAAAAGCCGATGGATATTTTGCACCCATTTTATTGATAGCATTTTCTCTTTTTCCCCCCTTTTTTATATAAACAAATTTATTTATCTATTTATTGAGACATCTTGCTATGGCACATATTCTTGAAGTTCCATGCACTTTACAATGACACTAAAAGCATTCACTCAAGCATCCCCACACAAACATATATGCATATGATTTGAAACATAGATAAGAGAAAACAATTAAAAGAGGTCATGTCATTGAATAAATCAAGAAATGTATCAGATATAAAAAGATAAAAACAAAATAATGATAACAACAAACATGTAAACAACTGAAACGCATGTACATACATACATACAAAACACACAGCGCGTGCACACACACACACACACACACACACACATCCACGCACGCATGCACCGACAAACACACGCATACCCAGACACACTACTCACGCAATGACGTACACGCACCTACAGGCACATAATACACACGAATACTGATCAACAATCAGTTTCAGTTTCAGTTGCTCAAGGAGGCGTCACTGCGTTCGGACAAACCATACACGCTACACCACATCTGCCAAGCAGATTCCTGACCAGCAGCGTAACCCAACGCGCTTAGTCAGGCCTTGAAAAACCCCCAAAAAAAACAACAAAACGGGGGAATAAATAATAGATAAGCTTACATAAATAAATAAATAAATGAATAATAATTATAATATAGAAAAAGGTAGTAGTAATAATAATAGTAATACTAATAAAATGATTAAAAAAAAAAGACAATGGTGATAAATACATGAAGACACACATTCACACACACACCCACACATGCACAA
>NC_134905.1:2217182-2234682 GCF_041734735.1 Babylonia areolata | reverse complement strand
CAGAGACTGAGACAGAGAAACAGAGAGATAGACAAAGACAATCAGACAGACAGACAGACAGACAGACAGACAGAAACATAGAGACAGACAGACAGAGAGAAATCACTCAATGTATATGTATTGCTGAAACTAACCTGGTCCTGTCAAGTTTCCGTTCGGTAAAATTCCAACATGGGCAGTAGGCCTGAACGCTGCAGTTTGAGGATTACGATCCAACCGAGTGATGAACTGCTTGATTTTTTGGAACAGCCGTCCTGATTGGTGGAGAAAATAAAAGAAGTATTATAAAGCAACATCCGACCCCACTGGTTGTAATGTTCTCATATTGAATTATGTCCATTATTGTTAGTTCCCTTTAACTAAGAATTAGAGGTCACGTGATGAACCGGAAGCAGCCGGTCGTAATTCGGGCAGACAGCATGACACTCCATTATGTTGAAATAAATACTAAAAACATCTAAACAAAGAGACTTCGAGTGTATGTGTACTCTACATTTGGCGACGAGTGAGTAACCGAACACCGCGCAATGGGAGAAAACGAACAAAATGCAGCAGCAGCAGTCAGAACTGTTGCAAACATCTCCGTGCCGTCCGTGTCTCCGTTCGACCCACATGGTGATGTTGCTAGCGTGTTTCAGCGTTGGGAAAGATGGCTTAGAAGCTTCGAACTTTTTGCTGACGCTTCAGGATGCACTGACGGAAGACAGAAGAGACAACTTTTGCTTCACTGTGCAGGTACAGAAACCCAAGAAATATTTTTCACGTTCGACCCACAACCGCCAGAGTATGAACAGGCAGCAGAAGCACTGACGAACTATTTCAAACCGGCAAAGAATCTCCCGTACCTCCGTCACATGTTTCGTCAAGCAAAGCAGGGTGACAATGAAAGTGTAGCACAGTATGTTACCCGACTTCGTCAACTAGCCAAGGACTGTGACTTTGGCGATGGCACAGCCGACTTCATACGTGACCAAGTGATAGACAAGTGTGCTTCTGACAAACTCCGTACTAGGCTACTAGCAGAAAAAGACTTGACACTGGAAAAATGTCTGTCCTTAGCTGCTTCCAAAGAACTGTCAGAACAACAGTCCCAGTTGATAGCAGGTGAAAGAGAAAACGTGTTTGCAGTCAGACAAAGTAGTGGCAGAGGCAGAATTGACAGAAACACTGACAGTAGCAAATACAGAGGTAGTAGAGGTGCAAACAGTAACTCTAGTAGCAGTGTGAGTACCCACTCAAGTATCAAGTGTGGCCGATGCGGACGTGCAGGACATAAATCTTCTGAGTGTAGATGTTCACAAAACGTGACTTGCTGGAATTGCAATTTGAAAGGCCATTTTGCTGCCCAATGCCGCAAACCAAAACGAGAAACAACTGAAGGCCAACGAGGTCAGCGACAAAACAGAGGACGAGCTGGAAGGAAAAACCGTGGTCGACTTCACTTTGTGGAGGAACAACAACAACAGTTATTATACTCGGAACAACAACCATCATCGGACTCGGATGAATACGTCTTCGCAGTTGAGCCAACCCCCAATGAGGTAACAGTACTGATTGAGGATGAACCCATTAACATGATCGTGGACAGTGGCGCGTCGGTCAACATTCTCAACTCTACAGCAGCTGCCAAACTGAAGCAACGAGGTGCCGAATTTGAGGAATGCAAGCGTACACTATACCCCTATGGATCACCACCGATAACAGCCAAGAAAATGGTGAAAGCAGAAATCCAAGTCGCAGGGAAACAACCAGTCACAGCTGAGTTCTTAGTCATTCCGGGCTCTCAACCGCCGTTGCTAGGACGACAGACGTCAGAAGAGCTTGGGATCCTGCAAATTGACGTGAACTTCATCCAGAAAGACATTCTGAGCAAGTATCCTGGTATCACTGAAGGCATAGGCAACCTCAAAAACGTTGAAGTGACAATACATGTAGACAAAAGTGTACCCCCTGTTGCTAGAAAACACTCGCGAGTACCGTTCCATCTCAGAAGCCAAGTGGAGAAAGAGCTTGAAAAACTTGAAAAGGAGGATGTCATAGAAAAAGTGTCAGACTCATCGACAGAATGGGTTTCAAGAATAGTGACTGTACCGAAGCCAAAGAAACCAGCCGAGATACGACTCTGCGTAGACATGAGAGACGCAAACAAGGCAATCATGAGGACACGTCATGTCACACCAACGATCGAGGAGCTGGTCACCGACTTACACGGCGCAACAGTTTTCAGCAAGATCGATTTGAGATCGGGCTACCATCAACTGACACTCAAACCTGAATCCCGGGGAATCACAACGTTCTCTACACACTGTGGACTATACCGTTACAAACGTCTCAGTTTTGGCATAAATTCAGCCGCAGAGATCTTCCAACACACCATACAAACTGTGATAGCTGATGTAGCAGGTAGTCGCAACGTCAGTGATGACATTATAGTTTTTGGCAAAGACGCTGAAGAACATGATAGAAATCTGCACAAGCTACTCACCACTCTCCATCAAGCTGGGCTGACCGTGAACAGTTCCAAGTGCCAGTTCAGAAAGAAGGAGATCGAGTTCTACGGATTCATCTTCAGTGCCGACGGACTCAGACCTGACCCAGCCAAGGTCGCCGCGCTCAAGGACGCCGCAGAACCTCAGAACAGCTCCGAACTCCGTTCGTTTCTTGGAATGGCGCAGTACAGTGCCAGGTTCATTCCGAACTTTGCAACCATCACAGAGCCTCTCCGTCGTCTCACCAGACAAGACGTGCCGTGGAGCTGGGGCGAAGAGGAAGCTAGAGCTCTGTGTGCCGTGAAACAAGCACTGTGTGAGTCAGCAACCCTGGTGTACTTCGACACCAGCAAGAAAACTGAGATACTGGTGGACGCCAGCCCTGTGGGCATCGCCGCTCTTCTTTCTCAAGAAAACAAGCCAGTATGCTACGCCAGCCGGGCCCTGAGTGAAGTAGAACAGCGCTACTCTCAAACAGAGCGAGAAGCGCTAGCCATCATATGGGCCTGTGAACATTTTGACATCTATGTTCGTGGCAGCAGCTTCACAGTGGTCACCGATCACAAACCCCTAACCACCATCTGGAGCAAGCCGTCACCCCCCGCCAGAATTCAAAGATGGGCCATGCGACTTCAACCCTACAAAATGGAGGTCGTGTACAAGCCAGGCAAGGACAATCCGGCAGACTACCTTTCAAGACATCCAATCCCTGGCACCGTCTCATCCAGAGAGGAGAAAGCAGCGGAAGAATTCGTACAGTTCGTCACCGACACGAACACCCCAGTCGCCATCACTACAGAAGACATCCGGAGAGCAACCACAGGTGATCCCACACTGGTGAAGATCATGGAGTTGGTCCGAACAGGCCGATGGCACACATGCCCACCAGACATGCAGGCGGAAACATTCCGAGCATTCCGCAACGTCAAAGACAGTTTGAGCATCAATGCTGAGCAAGACATCTTACTCCAGGGAATACTAGTGGTCATTCCGAGTGCGCTACAAGACAAAGTCATCAAGTTAGCTCATGAAGGTCACCAAGGTATCAACAAGACCAAGGCGCTCCTACGCTCAAAGGTATGGTTTCCAAACATGACTACAAAAGCTGAGAAGGCCATTCGCGAATGTATTCCATGCCAAGCAAACACCAACAGGAGAAACATGGAGCCACTTGCCATGTCTGAACTCCCCCCAGGACCCTGGCAGCATCTCAGTATGGACTTTTGCGGACCATTACCAAGTGGCGAGAGCCTTCTGGTAATCCAAGACGAATACTCCCGGTATCCAGTCGTCGAAATCGTTCGCAAGACAACCATTGACTCCATCATTCCAGTCGTGGACAAAATTTTTGCCGAGTTCAGTTTCCCAAAAGTGATCAAAACAGACAATGGACCACAGTTCCGATCCACTACATGGAAAAACTTTCTGACACAGTGTGGCGTCAAGCATCGCAAGATCACACCCTTGTGGCCAAGATCAAACTCGCAAGCAGAGACGTTCAACAAACCGCTTCTGAAGTCAATTCGTTCTGCCAAAATCCAACACAAGAACTGGAAACAGGAAATGTATGTGTTTCTTCGCATGTACAGATGCACACCACACACAACTACCTGTTTCTCGCCGTACTACCTGATGTTCGGACGAGAACCGAGAACCAAGATGCCACAGCTGCACGAACCATCGAGCAGCCCAGTCGACAAAGAGCTACGACAGCGAGATGGTGATGCCAAGAAAAGGATGAAGATTGCTGCTGACCGTCGTCATCACGCCAAGCCCAGCAGAATCTCCGCAGGAGATAAGGTCCTGGTTCGTCAGGCCAAGCAGGACAAGTTCTCCACTCCCTTCTGGCCTAAGCCGCTCGTTGTCACAGCGAGCAAGGGCTCTATGGTCACTGCCCTCAAACCCGATGGCTCTACAGTGACCCGCAACGCTGCGATGTTCCGGAGGCTTCCTGACACGACACAGCCCGCGATGCAGGAGGACGAGGCCCTCACCGAGGATGAGGACATCCCCAGCGACGACGTCATCGCCGCAAGAGCAGCCGTCGCAGAGGACATCATCACCAGCAACGGCAGTCGCATCAAAACCCCACCCCGCAGACTTCCCAGTTCCCCGCCCGTGGCCATACAGACTGAGAATTTAGTGCCACATCCCAGCCCCATGCCCCAGTCAAATTCCAAACATATTCCCCAGTCACTCCCCAGTCCAAAGCAGCCGAAACCCAAACCCCAGTCACAACCCCAACCCCAACCCCAACTCCGCAGGAGCAGTAGAAATGTCCGCAAACCAGGACACTTGCAGGACTATGTGCTAGATCAGTAACCGTCATGGACTATCGCTCCAGCATCACTACCATCAGCAGTACCCATATACACCTGGCCGCTGATAACATTGGATTTACCTGGTCATCAAATTCTGTGTTCTTCATTGTGGTGCATAGTTAGCTAGGTATAACCCTAGAAAGGCCCTACTGGCTCGGTTTACCTAGACCATAACTCCAGTATAGTTGTGGAGTTATAGAGTAGGCGCAATTATTTTTTTGTTTTAATTTATCATTTAGATCACTCTTTTCATGCAAATAGGTGGAGGAGAAGCTGATAATCATTACGCATTACAGGCAAACAAAATAATGAACCTGGTGATTCCTGTTATTATCATGCACTTCAACAAAATAATACTTTGCACCAGTAAACACTAGATTAGTGTACATGTATTTGATTATGTTGGTTTGTTTGATGAGCAATGGAACTTGACTCAATGCTGAATCTATTGGACTATGCCAAGAAGGCTTCGTTTCATTTTGACATGGCTACGGAGACTGTTTCCAAAGATAAACCTTTCTTTAATTTTAACTTCAAGTTCAAACGTTGATTCATATTATTTTTGGACTGAGTGTGATAATTCATTTCATGTTTAAAATAACTGAATCCTATCATTTATAAAAGTCTCTTGATCAAAGTTTCAATGTTGTTAAAGCAGGAGCTTGTTTAAGCAGGAGCTTGTTTTCTTTTTCTAAGTCAATTCAATTTAAATTTAAATCATATATTATGTAAAGTTTTCATTCAATGTTGGGAGGGATGTAATGTTCTCATATTGAATTATGTCCATTATTGTTAGTTCCCTTTAACTAAGAATTAGAGGTCACGTGATGAACCGGAAGCAGCCGGTCGTAATTCGGGCAGACAGCATGACACTCCATTATGTTGAAATAAATACTAAAAACATCTAAACAAAGAGACTTCGAGTGTATGTGTACTCTACACTGGTGAAAAAAAAGAAGAAAGTATTTCATGACAACTGATATCCGATATTACTGGTGGAAAAGAGTATGTTAATACCAGTTTCTGTAATTCCTCATCTTATGTATGATAGTCAGTCGTGTCCGACTATGACCATCAGAACAGCAGAGGAGGCAACTGCTGTTCCGACTATTTGGGCTAGAATTTGATTATAGTGGATAGTGTCTTGCCCAAGTTACACCCCCACTCTCTCGGCCAAGAGGGTTTTAGGACAGTCGGCGTTGGGATGGTTCTCAAAGGCCAACTAGCCCACAAGGCTGCAGCACTAAGAGCCAGTGCAATTTTGCCTCCTAGTTTGAGAGTCATAGTCCTTCACCAAAGAATAAGCTGTAAATGATTTCCCATTGACTGGAGAAACCATTGATAATACAGCTCTCACTTTGCTGTTGGCTCAAATGTAAACTTATGTCAATCTGTGATATAAGCCGAGTGTTGGGCCGGAATTCCTCATCTAGCTCAGTGCTTAAGATCACTTACTAAGGCTACCGGCTGTCTGTGCCTAACCTGGGAACGCTGAAGAAGAACTGAGGCCAAAAATGGATGATAAACAAAACAACACTTTTTACAAACAAGGTCTGACTGAGAGAAAAAGAGATCTATCTGTCTGTCTGCCTCTCTCTCTCTCTCTCTCTCTCTCTCTCCCTCTCTCTCTCTCTGTGTCTCTATCTGTCTACATTCTGTCTATCAGAGTAAGTAATGACATATCTATCAATCAGAGTAAATAATGATATCTATCTATCTATCTATCAGAGTAAATAATGACATATCTATCTATCTATCAGAGTAAATAATGACATATCTATCTATCTATCAGAGTAAATAATGACATATCTATCAATCAGAGTAAATAATGATATCTATCTATCTATCTATCAGAGTAAATAATGACATATCTATCTATCGGAGTAAATAATGACATATCTATCTCTACTGATCTATCTATCTATCTATCTACCAGACTAAATAATGATATATCTATCTGTAAGAGTAAATAATGACATATCTGTCTATCAGAGTAAATAATGACACTGACATCTATCTTCAGTTTGTATTTGTATTTCTTTTTATCACAACATATTTCTCTGCGTGCAAGTTAAGTCAGGCTGCTCTCCCCAGGGAGAGCACGTCGCCACACTACAGCGCCATCCTTTTTTTTCTGCGTGCATTTAAAAAAAAAAAATGTTTTCTCTATCGAAGTGGATTTTTATGCAGAATTTTGCCAGGAACAACCCTTTTATTGCCGTGGATTCTTTTACGTCAGTGCGCTAACTTGCATGCTGCACACGGGACCTCGTTTTATCGTCTCATCCTAATGACTAGCGTCCAGACCACCACTCAAGGTCTAGTGGAGGGGGAGAAAATATCGGCGGCTGAGCCGTGATTCGAGACAAGAAGTATTTCACAGGAATGGAAATGATTTCAACTGACGCTGGCCTGTTGGCCCCGACCACAAATCATGGCGGCGTCAAATTCAGGGGGAATAATGAGGTTTGGGAGGGGAGGATAGGAGATCAACATGAGTGACGTCCCTTGTTTGCCACCTCCCCTTTCGGGCCGGATTCACAAAATTATGTTTTATTTAGTTATTAATTAATTAATCAATTAATTAATTTACTTAATTATACATTCATTTATGTATCTATTTATTTATATTATCTTATTTGATTTAGTTGTTTATTTATCTTTATTTGTATTATTTATTTACTGTGTACCCGCCCAGTATCTACTGACTCCACCGTCATTCCTTCTTTCTCTCGTTTTACGTGTCTTACCTCTGTATGTGTCCACCTGTAGTCTCGCCTTTATTGCCTGCAAACACACACACACACACACACACACACACACACACACACACAAGCATCAGTGGTGTGTATTGTTGATCGCGTCTGAGCAATTTGTAATGAAATGTTAGTGCTCTCAGAAAAAAAAGACAATATAATTATTGATCTTCTGCAGCAAAACAGCTCACGCCACTCTGACGCACACACACAAACATCAAATCATCAGTGGCGTGTATTGATCGCGAGCAACATGTAATGAAATATTAGTGCTCTGAAATAAGCAACAATAATTTATATTGATCTTCTGCAGCAAGATAGCTCACCCCACTCTCACGCACACACACACACACAAACTCTAGCACCATATCATCAGTGGCGTGTTTTGTTGATCGCGAGCAATATGTAATGTCAGTACTCAGTCTCGGCTGAAATAAACGACAACATATTAATTTATATTGATCTGCAGCAAGATTGCTCACGCCACTCTGACGCGCGCGCACACACACACACACACACACTACGACACGCCACTGATCAACGTGTCAGCCTATTGATCACTGGCAACATGTGACAAAAAAATCAGCGCTCTGAAATAAACACTACAGATAATTATGCACACTGATCTTCTGCGGTGACTGTGGCAGATCACGCGACACACACACACACACACACACACACACACACACACATGATGATGATAATTATAGACACTACAGTGTCTATTCTAGGTCAAAGACCAAGCTCTAAGCGGTATTATAAACACGGAAGCATTTGCACAAAAGGCAGCCTATCTGGGTAGAGCCGACTGGCCGACTGACCGCTGCCATGAAGGCGCGCATCAGTGACAAACACACACGCAGACACACACACACACCATCAGCGTGTACTGACCGCTGGCAATATGTAATTACATAATAATGCTAGACATAAACGACAATAACTTTTTTTTAATTTTTTTTTTATCTCAAGATAGTATACTAACACTGACACACACACACCATTCACACACATATGCACACAAACACCACCCCCACCGTGCTCAAACACACACACGTCACAGACACAACACACACACACACACACACACACACACAGAGAATTGGAATGGTTTATTCACAATCAGGTCACAGCCCCTAGTGAAGGGGGGGGGGGTGGGGGGTATACGTAAATATAATACAGAAAATAAAAACAAATAAGCATTAATATAGACAACAGAAAGTACAGAGAGAGAGAGAGAGAGAGAGAGAGAGAGAGAGAGAGAGAGAGAGAGAAAGCAAGCATGATAAACAGAATGAATTATGCGACAACCAGAAATTGCGTTTTCTGGGAAACAATTAAGGGAGGTAATCGTTGCCAAAGAAAAAAGAAAGAGCTCGACCTCATACTGACATGGCACGGAGTAAGTTTACCTCCCCTCCCCTCCACTAAACTGAACTCCCGTTAAAAAAATAAATAAACAATAACTAACAAATAAATCCACCCTCGACAGCAACCCCTCCCAACACACCACAAAACAAAACAAAGCCCTTGAAAACCAGCCTGTAACCCCCCCCCCCCCACACACACATACAAGCACTGTCGGTTAAAAAAAAAAAAAAAAAAAAGTGCAGTGTGGGTTTCCTGGGAGGGTAAACACCTGCTGAACTCCCACGTGATCTAAAATTAGATATAATGTCAATTCACTGAGTAGGCGTTCTCCTTCCCCCCCCCCCCCCCCAAATCCCCCACCCCCTCAAGGATACAAACAAATTCAGTCATGCTGTTATCAAATTTCTGCGCCTTTTAAATATTAGTAGTAGTAGTTCTTTTTTTATGTACTTATTTATTTATTTATTTACTTATTTCTTTTTATTTATCAGTTTTTTTGGGGTTTTTTTGTTTAGTTATTTTACTTATTTATTTATTTTCATTTATTTTATTTTTTCTCAAGGCCTGACAAAGTGCGTTGGGTTACGCTGCTGGTCAGGCATCTGCTTGGCAGATGTGGTGTAGCATATATGGATTTGTCCGAACGCAGTGACGCCTCCTTGAGCTACTGAAACTGAGGGTCCCCGAAAGTCGTCGTGGCCGAGTGGTTAAGGCGATGGACTAGAAATCCATTGGGATCTTCCCGCACAGGTTCGAATCCTGTCGGCGACGTTTTTTTCTCAAGGCCTGACAAAGCGCGTTGGGTTACGCTGCTGGTCAGGCATCTGCTTGGCAAATGTGGTCAGTGTAGCGTATATGGATCCTTGAAGCTACTCGGATACTGCTGTCATCAAATTTAGACTCGAGGAAGGTTGCCGCAGAATGGATAAGACACTCAACTGGTAATTGAGAATCCGTGAGGGCCTGGGTTCGAATCCCGCTCTCGCCCTTTCTCCCAAGTTAGACTGGAAAATCAAACTGGTTTGTCTAGTCATTCTGCCGATGAAACGATAAGCAAAGGTCCCGTGTGCAGCATGCACTGAAGAGAGTGTGTATCAACTGCGATAAGCAAAGGTCCCGTGTGCAGCATGCACTGAAGAGAGTGTGTATCAAACTGGTTGTCTAGTCATTCTGATGAAACGATAAGCAAAGGTCCCGTGGGCAGCACGCACTGAAGAAAGTGTGTTCTCCTCTGGCAAAATTCTGTTGAAAAAATCAACTCACATAGGCACACAGATATACATGCAAGCATTCAAGGCCTGTCTAGCGCGTTGGGTTATGCTGCTGTTAGGCATCTGCCTAGCAGATATGGTGTAGCGTATATGGATTTGTCCGTACGTAGAATTGACGAGTTCGGTAAGATTATGGCGAGTCGACTGATCGATTCAGCCCATCGAAATTGATTTTAGACTGCAAAAAAACAAACAACAACTGATGAATTTGTGCCGTTAGAATAAAGCTCCGACGAAGAAGATAAAGAAGAAGTTTGTGTGTGTGTGTGTGTGTGTGTGTGTGTGTGTGTGTGTGTGTGTGTGTTATAATTTACGTTTTTTAAAATATTATTTTATATTTTTTTCATGGACTCGAGCCCAACGTGTAAATACTAAATTAGTGTTAGAATAGTGACTAGAATATTCCTGCGGTGACCGACTTGGCTTCACGAAATTAATTTTCTCAGGACTCAGTGTTTGGGTACCTTGTTGTGTAGATAACTGTGGAATAGTTACATGTGCATCTACATAGATGAGTTAAGAATATTTATAAACCTCATTTCCAGCACTTTCTTTTCATAGCTAACTTGTCTGTCTGAGTATCTGGAACGATGTTTAATGATTAAAAAAAAAAATCTTTAAAAAAAAATGCAATTTCTGGGTGCGCGTCGCATGGTCGCGTGTACGACTCGATTTTCTGCTGCCTTCCTTGGATGTGATAGCTCTTTTCTCATGCTCTGGTTTCTCGCTTTCTGTGGGTTGTGGAAACAATTTAGAACATACACAGCATGCAACCCCCCCCCGCCCCCCCGCCCCCCGGCCCCCATCTCCTCCCCCCCAACTCCCCGAAAACGGAGTATGGCTGCGTACATAGCGGGGTAAATAAACAAAATGGTCATACACGTAAAATGTTACATGTCTGAGTGTGTGTGTGCATGCGTGTCTTGATTAAACCTGACTGAATGACACAGGAAACGAATGATGAGCGCCCAATGGCAGCCTGTCAGTCCTTCAGCTCTAGCCACGTAGGCAGCCTGTAGTGTAAATGACTCTGTGTTTGTAAAGTACTTACAGCCTGGTCTTTGACCGAGGATAGGCGCTATATAAGTATCCATATCAGTCAATGACTCCGGGTTTGTAAAATGATTAGAGCTTGGTCTCGACCGAGGATGGGCGCAATAAAAAATAGCCATATCATCACCATCATCCCCCCTTTCCGGAATCGAGGCCATTACTAACATCGGGGTTTCCAAATATCAGTATCAGTATCAGTATCCAAATCCATTATACGCTAAACCACATCTGCCAAGCAGATGCCTGACCAGCAGCGTAACCCAACGCGCTTAGCCAGGCCTTGAAAAAAACAAACAAAACACACACACACACACACACACACACAAAACCAAAAAAAAAACCAACCAAACCCAGTAATGCTGACACACTGAGATAGCAGTCTGGGTTTTCCTCAGTGGTTAGTCGACCTGATCACTTCCGGGCTATCTTCAAGTTCCGGTTTCACTTTCTTTCTTTTTATTTCCCCCTCAAAGCCTGACTAAATAAGCGCGTGCTGTGTTACGCTGCTGGTCAATCATCTGACGTGATGTAGCTTATAATAATATTAAATTATGAATTTGTCCGTACGCAGTGATGCCTCCGTGAGTAACAGAACTGTCAACAAAATAACACGGAAACCCGCCATTGTAACATGCACAAATGATTCAGTCTTTTTCAAAAGTAATCACTGGATTGACTCAGCGGCATTCAGTGTACCGCCAAGCGCCCCTACTGCCCCCTCGCCAGCTCCCCCACCCCACCCCTCCCCCCCCACACACCCACCCATTGTGAGTCATACCGTCATCATTCAATTTAAGTTCCTCCAAATACCCTCTACAGGATCTGACTTTATAAGCAGCCATGTTAAAATTCTACTCACCATAACAAAGACGGAACTAAAAATCAAGTGCTTTGAGGTGTTGTTGGTGTTTTTGACTCACTTGTGTAAACAAAGTGAGTCTGTGTTTTAACCCGGTGTTCGCTTGTGTGTGTGTGTGTGTGTGTGTGTGTGTGTGTGTGTGTGTGTGTGTGTGCGTGAGTGTGTGTGTCCGTGTGTCTGTGTGTCCGTGGTAAACTTTAACATTGACATTTTCTCTGCAAATACTTTGTCAGTTGACACCAAATTAGGCATAAAAATAGGAAAAATTCAGTTCTTTCCAGTCATCTTGTTTAAAACAATATTGCACCTCTGGGATGGGCACAAAAAAATAATAAAAAGAAGCGTAATTATATGCAAACTGTATTTACTGTTATATTTATATTTTTTATATTCTCTAAACTTGGCACTTTGACCTCTTATTCTGACACAACAACAAGAGGAGTCATTATTATCATTTTTTGTTCAAGCAGGAACTTCTTTTGCTAAGCATGGGATTTTTTATTTATTTTGCAAACGTTTTGGTGCAGATAGTAAAAAAAGGGAAATTACTCTGAAATTAATGCTAGGGGACTTAATTTATCACAAGTGAGTCTTGAAGGCCTTGCCTCTCTTGTTTTTCTTTCTTTCTTTCTTTTTCATTCTTATCATCATCATCATCATCACTGATCGTCGTCGTCGTCATCATCATCTCTCTCTTTCCCTTAGTCGCTCTCAGCGCCTGTCTATTTGTCTGTCTGTCTGTTTGTCTGTCTCATTCTATCTGTCTTCTTTTCTTCTTCTTCTCGTATTTGATATATTCCTATTTTATGTATTTTTTCTTTGATGTTTCTCTTGATCACTTCTTTATTTCCTTCCATTTCTAAAATTTTATCTTTTAAATACACACACACACACACACACACACACACACACAAACTCAGCATGTATGCTTAATCTATTACCCAAAGAAAATTAGAATTATTCATTCATTCATTCATTCATTCATTCACTCACTCTCTCTCTCTCTCTCTCTCCAACAAAAAGACAACGACAACAAAAACAACAAAAAAACCCAAACAAAAAAACACACACACACACACACACAAAACACTCACACACACACACACACACACACACACACACACACACACACACACACACACATACACACACTCAGCATATATGCTTAATCTATTACCCTAAGAAAATTAGAATTATTCATTCATTCATTCACTCACTCACATACTCACTCTCTCTTTCTATCTATCTATCTATCTCTCTACAACAACAACAACAATTAAACAAAAAACAAACAAACACACAGACACAGACACACACACACACACACACACACAAACAAACACAGCATGTATGCTTAATCTACTACCATAAGAAAATTATAATTATTCCTATTTTATTCATTCATTCATTCAATCATTCATTCATTTACTCACTCATTCGTTCATTCTATCTATCTATCTATCTATCTATCTTACCTCACTCATGACACTGTACACGTAATTGGCGGTGTTTCCGCAACACACACTGTTTCCATCCGTGTCATTCTTCACGTGGTAGCCTTTTTCCTGGCACACCACCGGGTCTTCTCTGTAGCAGTACCTGTATGTACACAGGGGGCAATGTACGGTGTCGTCACAATTTGAAACACCCACCAAAGTCTGACAGTGTACGGTGAAAATACTAACATGATTACGATGATGCTATATTAGCATGATATTATGCCGATGATAATAATAACAATAACAACAACGATGATGATGATGATGATGATGATGATGATAATAATAATAACAACAACAATAACAATGATGATGACAACAACAACGACAACAACAACAATAATAATAATAATAATAATAATAATAATAAAAACGAGCAAGTAGAGATCATTAGTGTTTTTAAATTTCTCGGACTGATCATTTCTAATGATTTGAAATAGGAGAAAAATACTGAAAAAAAAAAAAAAAGTTATGCAAGCACAGCAGTGCTAGTACTTTCTTCGGCGCTTCGAAAAGCTCGAACATTATCATAGTTTTACAGAGTTGTCATTGAAAGTATGTTTACTTTAGCAACTACTGTTTGGCCACGGAAACATTTCAAAGTTAGAAACCATAGCTCTGAACAGAATCGTAATGACTACCACAAGATTATCGGCCAGTGAAAACCTTCCACCTCTCGACTACTGACATAATCATATACCTACCATAAACGGCTACTCAGAAAAGCATCAGCAATCAGACAGGACGAAATACATGCAGCTTTTGGGATTATTGAGAATCTCCCCTTGGGTCGCCGGTACAGACGTATTAGGACCAAAACCTATCGATTCGCCAATAGCTTTTCCCCCCGAAGCAGTCTCGCTGAGAAACCCAATAAGCTTAATGAGAATTGTGCAATCAACAACAACCATTGACCTGAAGATCTAGGCATGAGCCCCGTCCGACGAAAGTGTGTAATGTGCGGCTCATGTTCAAACGAGTGTGTGTGTGTGTGTGTGTGTGTGTGTGTGTGTGTGTGTGTGTGTGTGTGTGTGTGTGTGTGTTTGCGTGTGTGCATGCGTTTGAGTGCTCATGCACAAGTACTTATATATATGTGTGTGTGTCTAAATTTTTTTTTACTGTATCTGTATTTGTATATGATTTGATTAATGTTTGTACCTTTTTATGTGCTATCACCCCAATATTCTTTTTGACCCCCGTACACTTGGTAATAAAGATATATTCCATTACTACTACTACTACTACTACCACTAACAACAACTACACCAATGATAATAATACTAATGATGACAATCATGCTAATGATAGTTATGATAAGAACCCAAATGCTAATAATAATAATGATACTAGTAGTAGCAGTGGCAACGAAAATAATGTATCATCATTATCATTATTACCATTATTATTATTATTAGTAGTAGTAGTAGTAGAAGTAGTAGTAGTAGTATCATCATCATTATTATCATCACTGAGTAGTCATTGTTATTATCATTGTTATAATAATTATTATTATTATTATCATAAGTAGTAGTAGTAGTAGCAGCAGCATCAGCAACAACAACAGTAGCAGCAGCGGCAGCAACAACAGTAGTAGTTGTAGTATCGTTTACCTGATGACGTCACGGGGCCTGATGACGTCAGCGTGTGTCAGTACAGGGGGCGGGACGGGGCAGGGGTCTCTGTTGAGCTGACCGTGCAGGACAGAGGTGACGATCAGCAAGATGACCACTGCCAGCACGTTGACCACCATGGCGATGACCACATCTCTTCGTAACAGACGAAGAGACGTAACTCTGGACGCCGTGCTGCGGTCCACGTGGTCTGCTTTCATTTCTTGAGATGAAGAGGGGAAGGTGATTGTTGCTGTTGCTGTTGTTTTGATGATGGTGCTGTTATAGCTGTTTAATAATGACTGATGACGATAATGTGGTCTCTGATGACGTAGCTGTGTTTAATGATGATGGTCCTGTTGCTGTTGTTTTGATGATGGTGCTCTTATAGCTGTTTAATGACTGATGACGACAATGTGGTCTCCGATGACGTAGCTGTGTTTAATGATGATGGTCCTGTTGCTGTTGTTTTGATGATGGTGCTGTTATAGCTGTTTAATAATGACTGATGACGACAATGTGGTCTCCGATGTCGAAGCTATTAATGATGATGGTCCTGTTGCTGTGTTTCGATAATGGCGCTGCTGTTGCTGTGTAATGACTCAGTGATGACGACAACGTGGTCTCTGATGTCGAAGCTGTGTTTAATGATGATGGTCCTGTTGCTGTTGTTTAATGATGATGGCCCTGTCTCTGTATATTGACTCAGTGATGATGACAACGTGGTCTCTGATGACGTAGCTGTATTCAATGATGCTGCTGCTCACGAAGATTCGTCGTTGGTCAGTGTTATGCTTTCCTCCCCCTTTCTTTCCTTCCTTTCCTTCTTTGCTGTGCTTTCTTTCTTTTGTGCTTGGATCTTGCTCCTGTCTGTCTGTCTGTCTGTCTGTCTGTTGCCAGATAATAATACTAATAATAATGGATACCTATATAGCACACTATCCAGAAATCTGCTCTAGGTGCTTTACAAAAACGCTTTGTTAACATAAAACATTACATCTATGTTACATACACACACCAAAATATGACCACACACACACACACACACACACACACACACACACTGCGTACATACATTTTAACAATACATGTGTATCTAACAGCTACCCTAACACATACGCACACATAGGCAGGCACAAACTTACACAAACGCACGCGCACACAATACACATTCATATACATGCATGTAGTTATGTACACATACATATGTATATATACATAGTCAAGCACAGCTAACGCAAAGGAAGTGGACCTGCCACAATTGAACTTACTGCTGAGGGAAAAGGTGAGTTTTGAGACGAGATTTAAAAGATGCGAGGGAATCAGAATGACGGAGGTTATCAGATCTTACCCTTCTCTTCTATGTGCTGTCTGTTTCACAGTGTTGTTGTTTACTGGGTTGTTTTTTTCTCCCTGCAAGAAAAGAGAATACATCGTTGTATGAACGGTAACTTGTGACAGAGGTTCAGTATCCGTCAAGAGGAGCATTAAAAACATCACTGTACCTTCCTGATCATCACTTGACCGACAGAAGCAAATTGTTGGGTAACGATAACGACGATGAAAACATTCACAGTGAGAGGCGATGATGATGATGATGATGATGATGATGATCACCATGACAACAATAACGTTTCTACACCAACTACTTCTTCTATTACTGATTACTAAGTGCTACTACTACTACTACTACTACTAATACTACTGCTACTACTACTGCTGTTGCTATCACCCCTAACTGTTACTACTGCAACGACAATAATAATAATAGCCACTCCTCCTTCTACTATTACTACTGTTGCTGCCACATCTACGACTACAGATCGTATAATTTTATGAGTTGAAAGGCGGCCATTCTGACAATGGCACACAAAAACAACATCTAGCTTATTTCAAAAGATTTTACACAAAACGACATTTAAATTCAGAGAATTTTAGGTTTTACTTTCGGTTTCGTTTTCCTGTCTTTACTGTTTTGAATGATACTGTCAGCTACAGGCTACACAGTAACTCTGCTCAGAGAGAGATATTGGATTTTAAAATATACCGATTTTTATTCATTTTACAACGGACGCATCAGTCGAGTGGTCAAAGCGTTGGACTTTCAATCTGAGGGTCTCGGGTTCGAATCTCGGTAACGGCGCATGGTGAGTAAGGGGTGGATATTTTTCCCATCTCCCAGGTCAACATAATTATGTGCAGACCTGCCAGTGCCTGAACCCCCTTCGTGTGTATACCGCAAGCAGAAGATCAAAATTAATACGCACGTTA
>NC_134905.1:2197182-2207182 GCF_041734735.1 Babylonia areolata | reverse complement strand
AAAAATAGGAAAAATTCAGTTCTTTCCAGTCATCTTGTTTAAAACAATATTGCACCTCTGGGATGGGCACACACACACACACACAAAAATGAAGCCTAATTATATGCAAACTGCATTTACTGTTATATTTATATTTTTTGTATTCTCTAAACTTGTCACTTTGACCTCTTATTCTGACACAACAACAAGAGGAGTCATTATTATCATTTTTTGTTCAAACAGGAACTTCTTTTGCTAAGCATGGGAGTTTTATTTATTTTACAAACGTTATTGGTGCAGTAAGTAAAAAAGGGAAATTACTCTGTAATTAATGCTAGGGGACTTAATTTGCTTTAAACTGATCTTTCTCATCTTAAACATTATATTTTGAAATTATACTCAGTACATAAAAAGCTTGGATTTTTAAAAAGTGTATCACAAGTGAGTCTTGAAGGCTTTGCCTCTCTTGTTGCTGTTTTTGTTATTGTTGATCACGATATAGTAAGGTAAATTGAGGCAAAGGAAGGTAAGGTGTGGTGAGGTGAGGTAAAGACAACATTAGGTAACAGGACACAGGGTGAAGTCAGATAGGGTAAGATAAAGAAATGCGTCCATATTTTGTCTGTTAGTCAACCAATGTCTGTAAAATATCCGTTGTTCAACACCTCTCCTTATTTGTCGCTAGTTGAACGTCTGTCCTGATTAATTGTGCAGTTCTAACCACTGTTTTTATATCTCGTTAGTTCAACACCTGTCTTTATATGTCTGAAGTTTAACCACTGTCGTTATAAGAACTGCGTCGGTAGTTTAACGTCTGTCCTTATATATCTGTAGTTTATCATCTGTCCTTATATTTCTGTAGTTTAACCACTGTCCTTATATAACTGTAGTTTAGAATCTGTCCTTTATGTCTGTAGGTTGAGCACTGTCCTTATTTGTCTGTTGTTTATCATATATCCTAATATATCTGTAATTTAACCATTGTCCTTATATGTCTGTAGTTTGACCACTGTTCTTACATGTCTGTACTTTAGCCACTGTTCTTACATGCCTGTAGTTTAACCACTGTTCTTACATGTCTGTAGTTTAACCACTGTTCTTATATGTCTGTAGTTTAACCACTGTCCTTGTATATCTGTAGTTTATAATCTATCCTTATATGTCTGTAGTTTAACCTCTGTCCTTTATGTCTGTAGGTTGAGCACTGTCCTTATATGTCTGTAGTTGATCATATGTCCTAATATATCTGTAGTTTAACCATTGTCCTTGTATATCTGTAGTTTAACCACTGTCCTTATATGTCTGTAGTTTAACCACTGTCCTTATATGTCTGTAGTTTAACCACTGTCCTTATGTGTCTGTAGGTTGAGCACTGTTCTTATATGTCTGTAGTTTAACCACTGTCCTTATATGTCTGTAGTTTAACCACTGTCCTAAAATGTCTGTAGTTTATAATCTGTCCTTATTTGTCTGTAGTTTAACCACTGTCCTTATATGTCAGTAATTTAACTGCTGTCCTTATATGTCAGTAATTTAACCACTGTCCTTATATGTCTGTAGTTTGACCGCTGTTCTTATATGTCTGTAGTTTGACCACTGTCCTTATATGTTTGTAGTTTGACCACTGTCCTTATATGTTTGTAGTTTGACCACTGTCCTTATATGTCTGTAGTTTGACCACTGTCCTTATATGTCTGTAGTTTAACCACTGTTCTTATATGTCAGTAGTTTAACCACTGTTCTTATATGTCTTTAGTTTAACCACTGTCCTTATATATCTGTCGTTTAACCACTGTCCTTATAATGTGTGTGTACTTATTGAAAAAAAAATCTTGTCAGTAGTTTAACGTCAGTACTTATATGTCTGTAGTTCAACCACTGTCCTCATATGTCGGTAGTTCAAACACTGTCCTTATACGTCTGTAGTTCAGCTATGTATGAGAACAAACGTCCGCAGTTTAACGTCGGCCTTTATATGTCCTTGCACATCTTCTCCCACACAAACCCCAACAGATCGACAGAGAGGCGCCTATCCAAAGGGAGATCATCTCACCAAGGACGTTCACTCTGCGCCACCTGTCGTGGTCCCCATGGCAGCTAGTCATCTCCCCTGCCTTGCCCCCTCCGCCGGCGGAGGGACAGCGGCAGGAGGACTGGGAGCCTCGCTGTGACGCCGACCCATCACGAGGCTACAGGAGGAGGGGTCAGAGCCTGGGCGACCACCATCACCCTGACGACGACCCTCCCACCACCTCCGCGGCGCTGTACGAGCTGGCTGTGCAGCCTGCAGGGACGAGCAGGAAGCTGGTGGTGCTGCACAGGCTCCTGACCCAACCTCCTCCTCCTCCTCCCGGCCAGGGCCAGGGACAGCCCTCCACCTGGGAGGACCTGCTTCTGGGGCGCGGCGACGACGTCCGGAAGGAGGTGGACGAAGCGGTGGGCGAAAAGAAGTGCAGTGTGTTCGTGCGCCGAGCTCCTTTGGCGCAGGGCGGGGCGAGGGCGCGGAGGGTGGTGGAGGCCGCCCTCCACAGGTATGACTACGCCTGGAACGACCTGCAGGGGCTGAGGAGGACCGTCAGGCGTGTGTCCTTCCTCACGGCTGGCTTACGGGGCGGCGGAGGCGTCTCTTTCTTCTGACTGCGGCTGCTGACACTGGTGGTGGTGGTGTTGTCGTTATCGTTGTCGTGATTGTCATCATCATCATCATCTTCATCGTCGTCATTGTCATCTGGTCATGAGAACGACACTTCCGGAACCACACACGTCACCTTCTTCTGATGGCTGTGACAGAGTGTCTTCGTCGCCGTCGTCGTCGTCGTCGTCGTCATCGTCATCATCATCATCATCGTCGTCGTCGTCGTCACCATTGTCATCGCCATCGGATCGACACACACACACACGGGACACAACGTTACCTTCTCCTTAAGGCTGTTGACAAAGTGTTGCCGTCGTCATCATCATCATCATCATCATCATCATCATCATCATCATCATCATCATCATCTTCTTCTTCTTCTTCTTCTTCTTCATCATCATCATCATCATCATCATCATCACAACGATACACACGGTACCTTCTTCTCATGGGTGTCGATGGCGTTTTCGTCATCGTCACGTCATAATCTTTATCATCATCATTATCATTATCATCTGATGGCGGTGACGTAGCGTTGTCATTGTCATCCTCCTCCTCATCAACTCCCCGTATGACCAGTTATATATCTATCTATCTATATATATACATATATATATATATATATATATATATATATATATATATATATATATATATATAGTTTATTTACCCCGCCATGTAGGCAGCCATACTCCGTGTGCATGCTGAGTATGTTCTTGTTTCCATAACCCACCGAACGCTGACATGGATTACAGGATCTTTAACGTGCGTGTTTGATCTTCTACGTGCGCATACACACGAAGGAGGTTCAGGCACTATGTAGGTCTACATATAATTATGTTGACCTGGGAGATCGGAAAAAAAAGAAAAAAAAATCTCCGCCCTTTTTACCCACCAGGTGCCGTTACACGAGATTCGAACCCAGGACCTTCAGATTGAAAGTCCAACGCTTTAACTCTCTCCATACGAACGGCGAAAGAGACGACGTTAACAGCGTTTCACCCCAATTACCATCATCAAAATATTGCAAGCGGAAGGCTCTTATACTGAAGACGTGAATGTTGACAAAGAATACCACAATTCTGACGACGGAAGCTAAAGGTTGGGTCATTGAGACACCCACTGGACATCCGAGGGGTCTGTGTAGAGGAGAAGAGAGGACTGGCCGTACTGAGTGAGTTAACCCCTCGGTTGTTTCCGCCCGAATGTGTGTGTGTGTGTGCTTGTTTTCAGTGTGTGTTGTTGAGGTGTTGTGTGGAGAAGCAAAAGGGAGAAATGGTGGGGCTGAATTTTTGGGTGTTGCAGTTGGGTTTTTGTGATGTGTGCGACTGATCTCGGATGTTCGATGTGGTTTTGGAGCGTTTAATATGGACATTGAATTAAAATAAAATTTTTTTAAATTTTTTTTAATTAATTATGACCTTTTGGTGCAATGTTTTGTCATAATTCAAGTGTGTTTCTTTAGTTGGATCAACCTGTATATAGTGCATGTTTTAATGGATGGCACATATGTGTATGTGTGGGTATATTATGTGTATGCATGTACGAATCTCTCTCTCTCTCTCTCTCTCTCTCTCTCTCTCTCTATATATATATATATATATATATATCTGTTGTATGCGTGTGTCTGTGTATGTCTGTGTGTCTCTGTGACTGTCTCTGTGTGTCTGTGCCTGTATCTGTGCATATGTGTGTGTCAGTTAAGTGACTTTGTGTGTGTGTGTTAAGTGTGTAATTTCAGGTCATTAGGAGAAACGCACATGATGTGTTTTTTGGGTTTTTTTTCAACTTTTGTTATTGTTGTTGGGGTTGTTTGTGTCGTTGTTTTGTTGTTGTTATTGCTGCTGACATTTAAGATATTGATCTACCTCCGTTCCCAGTCGATTCAGATTGTAACCAAAGCCATGCTTCCAAAGTGGTCTTCGCACAGTGATAAAATATGAATGGTTTTGTTGGCATTCGAGTGGTTTTTTGCAACGGAAATATAATGATATAATTATTAATACATTTTCTTCCTCTTCGGTCTGGTGTTTTTTTTAGCTTTCCGGGTAAGTGGTAAGCATGCTTGTGGGACGTGTCTGTCTGTCTGTCTGTCTCTGTCTTTGTCTGTCTGTCTTCCTTACTATGCCTGTCTGTCTGTCTGTTTGCCTGTCTCTCTTCCTTATATGCCTGTCTGTCTGTCTGTCTGTCTGTCTCTGTATCTCTCTCTTCCTTACTATGCCTGTCTGTCTGTCTGTCTGTCTGTCTCTCTCTCTCTTCCTTACTATGCCTGCCTGTCTGTCTGTCTGTCTCTCCCTCTCTCTCTTCCTTACTATGCCTGTCTGTCTGTCTGTCTCTCTCTCTCTGTCTCTCCCTCTCTCTCTTCCTTACTATGCCTGTCTGTCTGTCTCTCTCTCTCTCTCTGTCTCTCCCTCTCTCTCTTCCTTACTATGCGTGTCTGTCTGTCTCTCTCTGTCTCTTCCTCTCTCTCTTCCTTACTATGCCTGTCTGTCTGTCTCTCTCTCTCTGTCTCTTCCTCTCTCTCTTCCTTACTATGCCTGTCTGTCTCTCTCTCTCTGTCTCTGTCTCTCCCTCTCTCTCTTCCTTGCCAAGCAGATGCCTGACCAGCAGCGTAACCCAACGCGCTTAGTCAGGCCTTGAGAAAAAAAAGTAAAATAAAATAAAAAGAAATAAGTAAATAAATAAGTAGATAGATAATAGATAAATACATTAAAAAAAAAAGAACTACTATTACTAATAATAATATTTATAAGGCGCAAAAACTTGATGAAGTCAACTGTAAGTGTACCAAAAAACAAAAACAAAAAAAAAAGACACTCAGAGACACAGACACACACACACACACACACACACACTTCGTTGATTGAAGAACAGTTTACAACATGCTTGAACTTCACACACAATTCCATCACGTTGTGAACTGAAGAATAACCGGTTTGCGATTCTCAACATCCTCAATCCATTATGCATCCTTGAGGGCCAGTCGGCCTTTGGGAACCATCCCAACGCCAACTGAACTGTCCTACCCTTCCCCCACCCCACCACCACCTCTTGGCGGAGAGAGTGGAGGGATGTAACCTGGGCAAGACACTCTCCACCATAATCAGATTCTAGCCCCAGATAGTCGGGACAGCAAATGCTTCCTCTGCTGTTCAGGTGGTCATAGTCGGACACGACTGACTATCATAAATCGGTCTATGTCCGACGTGCGACGCCCACGTACCCTACCCCCACCCCCTCCACCCCTCCTCCTCTCGCCCATTTGCGGATGTGGGGACAAAGGGGGAGGAGGGGAGAGAGAGAGAAAGTGGACCAGGTGGGATACACAACGGACTTCCTCTCAACAACATTTTGACTACCACGTCCACAACGTTGTTCTGTTGGCACTCGAGTTGTGTTGACAGCGGATATAGATTGATATAAACCCTTCCTCTTTGTCGGAGGAAGGTGGCAGAATGGTTAAGACGCTCAGCTGCCAATACAGAGTGTCCGTGAGGGTGTGGGTTCGATTCCCACTCTCGCCCTTTCTCCCCCAAGGTTGACTGGAAAATCAAAACTGAGCGTGTAGTCATTCGGATGAGACGATATACCGAGGTTCCGTGTGCAGCACGTACTGGGACTGGTGAGGCGGGTGGCTAGACACCCTTATGGAGATCCATAAAAGGGCGTCGGCTCAGGAGAGCCACCGACGGCCATCTAGCTCCACTGTGCTGTGTACATGCCACACGCAGTTGGCCCCCGGGGTGTGTCTACCCATGTATGCGAAGTCTGGATCCGGCAGAATCTGCGGAAGAAACCTACCGGTTCAACGGAGAGGAAGGCGGTTACAGCAACGCACTGTGGAGTGCAGAGAGCAAGATGAGACACCGAAAGGATATCTTGGTCATCCACTGCATCCGTGCTCATCCTCCAGTCGTCTCGACTTAGTCTTGCCACTGGAAATTGGTGGACCCGGACGAGAGAGTGAGGTCGACGTTGCGCAACTCCTCTTCACTTTAAACAAACTCATCGCGCAAGTCATCAGTCATCCAAAATGACCTTTCATCCTTCATCATTTCATCACCCCCAAGTCCTGTGGCGACAGGCGAGCGACGAAACGACAGGTGTGGGTACACTGGCAGTCGCAGCCGCAGACCTGCACGCAGGCGGCTCAGGCCATAGGGTCGTTCTTCGTCGACAGGAGCAGCGATGGAGCTCGGCAGCCGTCTGAGCGTCTGAGCAGCCCTCTTTAGGAATGCACTGCTCACCTCCCTGGCATGAGGAAGGGGCTAGAAAAGGTGCCCTAAAAATTGCCTGCTCCATATCACCCTGGCCAGCATACCGCGGCTGGCGGGGACCCTACATCAGCGGTCGAAACAAAGAGAAAGAAAAGAAAAAAACAAGGATCGTTCCTCTCACCATTGGTGCTTGGAACATAAGGACTCTCCTGGACAGAGATAACGCAGACAGACCCCAAAGGAGAACAGCACTAGTTGCATCCGAACTCGCCAGATACAACATCGACATCGCAGCCTTGAGTGAGACTCGGCTTGCAGGCGAAGGCGAGCTCTGTGAACGGGGATCTGGTTACACCTTCTTCTGGAGTGGACGAGGAAGCAAAGAGCGACGTGAGGCTGGCGTTGGTTTTGCAGTAAAAACAGCACTTGTCAGCAAGCTAGCTGGAATCCCAAAGGGAGTCAACGATAGGCTTATGACCATGAAACTCCCACTGGCATCTGGCCAGAAGCACCTCACCATTGTCAGTGCCTACGCCCCAACCATGACCAACCCGGATGAAGTGAAGGCGAAGTTCTACGAGGACCTTCACTCTGTCATTGCTGCCATCCCTAAAGCAGACAAGCTCATCATTCTTGGGGACTTCAATGCTAGAGTTGGCTCTGACTACATCTCCTGGGATGGAGTGATTGGAAAGCACGGTGTGGGCCACTGCAACCCAAATGGATTGCTTTTGCTTCAGACCTGTGCAGAGCACGAACTGCTGATAACCAACACAGTTTTCTGCCTCCCTACCCGTAACAGGACGTCATGGATGCACCCTCGCTCAAAGCATTGGCATCTCATCGATTATGTCATCGTCAGGAAAAGGGATAGGCAAGACGTACGTGTAACAAAGACCATGTGCGGCGCCGAGTGTTGGACAGACCATCGCCTTGTAGTCTCGAAGCTGAATATTCGAATCCAACCCAAGAGACGCCCCCAAGGCCAGAAGGCTCCAAAACGGCTCAACATCGCTAAGCTGAAAAGCAACACCATCAAACAGTCCTTTGTGGAGCTGCTGGAAGATCGTCTGGAATCCGCCTCTCTGGACAACCAGAATGTGGAGTCTGACTGGAGGACCCTGCGTGAGCTGATCTATAGTACAGCTTCAGAGACCCTTGGACCCATGACCAGAAAGCACAAAGACTGGTTTGATGAAAACTGTGATGAAATCAAGCAGCTTCTGGATGAGAAACGCCGTCTGCATCAAGCCCACCTGAGCAACCCAAAGTCCACATCAAAAAAGGATGCATACAATGCCATCCGCAGGACTGTACAGCAAAAGTTACGCCAGATGCAGGATAAGTGGCTGAGTGACAAAGCTGATGAGATCCAGGGATATGCTGACAGGCACGATATGAAGAGGTTCTATGATGCCTTAAAAGAAGTCTACGGCCCCACATCCTCAGGATCATCCCCCCTCCTCAGTGCAGATGGGAATACCTTGATCACCGAGAAGGAGAACATTCTCGAACGGTGGGCTGAGCACTTCAACAGTGTCTTAAATCGCCCTTCCTCCATAAATGATGAAGCCATAGACCGTCTCCCACAAGTCCCCACCAACGAAGCACTGGACGATCCGCCAACACTTCTTGAGACCCAGAAAGCAATCCGTCTGCTATCCAGTGGCAAAGCACCTGGCTCAGACTCCATACCAGCAGAGGTCTACAAGGATGGAGGCACTGTGCTGACTGAGAAGCTTCATCAGCTGTACTCACTCATGTGGAAAGAAGAGACGATCCCCCAGGATTTCAAAGATGCATCTATCATTCACTTGTACAAGCGAAAGGGGAACCGGCAAGCCTGTGATAACCATCGGGGCATTTCCTTGCTCTCCATCGCAGGCAAGATACTTGCCAGGATCCTACTTAACCGCCTCACAGCACACCTTGACCAAGGTCATTTGCCTGAGAGCCAATGTGGATTCCGGAAAGAGCGCGGAACCACTGACATGGTGTTTGCTGCAAGGCAGCTGCAAGAGAAATGTCAGGAGCAAAATGCTGATCTGTTCTCCACCTATGTCGACCTCACTAAGGCCTTCGACACCGTGAGTAGAGAGGGACTGTGGAAGATCATGGCCAAGTACGGATGCCCTCGGAAATTTATTTCCTTGGTCAGCCAATTCCATGAAGGCATGCAGGCTCGAGTCCAGGACAGTGGTGAAACATCTGCTCCTTTTGCTGTCACAAATGGTGTCAAGCAAGGCTGCGTCCTGGCTCCAACGCTGTTCAGCCTCATGTTCTCTGCAATGCTTACTGATGCCTTCAGAGATGGCGATGTTGGAATCGGCCTAAAGTACCGAACAGATGGCAAGCTGTTTAACCTCAGAAGGCTTCAAGCAAAAACGAAGGTCATGACAGACATCATCAGAGACTTTTTGTTTGCTGATGATTGTGCCCTCAACGCTGGATCTGAAGCTGACATGCAACTCAGCGTCGACAAGTTTGCCACTGCCAGCAGGAACTTCGGCCTTACCATCAGCACGAGGAAAACTGAAGTTCTCCATCAGCCAGCCCCAGGGAAACCCTACGTTGAGCCCAACATCACAGTCAACGGTCAGAGACTCAGTGCGGTGGAGCGGTTCACATACCTTGGCAGCACACTGTCACGAAATGCGACCATCGACGATGAAGTGAACGTCAGGATTGCAAGAGCAAGCGCAACTTTTGGTAGACTCAATGCAAATGTCTGGAACAGAAGAGGCATTAGTCTTGAGACCAAGCTAAAGGTCTACAGAGCAGTAGTTCTCCCCACACTACTGTACGCCTGCGAAACTTGGACAGTGTACCAACGACATGCCAAGAAGCTGAACCACTTCCACACAACATGCCTAAGGAAGCTACTGAACATCAAGTGGCAAGACAAGACCCCAGACACAGAGGTGCTCGCAAAAGCCACCCTTCCCAGCATCTTCACCATCCTGATGCAGTCCCAGCTTCGCTGGGCTGGACACGTGGCGCGCATGCCAGACCATCGGCTGCCCAAAAGGCTCTTCTATGGCGAGCTGCAACAAGGGAAGAGATCACACGGAGGTCAGAAGAAGCGCTTCAGAGATACTCTGAAAGTCTCTCTGAAAGCGTTTGATATCAACCCTGACTCCTGGGAGGAATCTGCAGTGGACCGTGACAA
>NC_134905.1:2184682-2189682 GCF_041734735.1 Babylonia areolata | reverse complement strand
CCCTGTCTCCATGTTTGTCTCTCTCCCTGTCTCCCTCTTTCTCCCCCTGTCTCCATGTTTGTCTCTCTGTCTGTCTCCCTCTTCCTCTCCCTATCTCCCTCTTTCTCCCCCTGTCTCCATGTTTGTCTCTCTGTCTGTCTCCCTCTTTCTCCCCCTGTCTCCATGTTTGTCTCTCTCCCTATCTCCCTCTTTCTCCCCCTGTCTCCATGTTTGTCTCTCTGTCTCCCTCTTTCTCCCCCTGTCTCCATGTTTGTCTCTCTGTCTGTCTCCCTCTTCCTCTCCCTATCTCCCTCTTTCTCCCCCTGTCTCCCTCTTTCTCCCCCTGTCTCCATGTTTGTCTCTCTGTCTGTCTCCCTCTTCCTCTCCCTCTTCCTCTCCCTGTCTCCCTCTTTCTCCCCCTGTCTCCATATTTGTTTCTCTGTCTCCCTCTTCCTCTCCCTATCTCCCTCTTCCTCTCCCTATCTCCCTCTTCCTCTCCCTATCTCCCTCTTCCTCTCCCTGTCTCCCTCTTTCTCCCCCTGTCTCCTCCTCCTCCTCCTCCTCCTCATCATCACCATAGTCACATTAGTCATAATAATCATTGATGGGTGCAATAGCCGAATGGTTAAAGCATAGAACTTTCAATCTGAGGGTCCCGGGTTCGAATCTCGGTGCACCTGGTGGGTAAAGGGTGGAGATTTTGCTGATCTCACAGGTCAACATATGTCCAGACCTGCATGTGCCTGAACCCCCTTCATGTGTATGCACACGCAGAAGATCAAATACGCACGTTAAAGATCCTGTAATCCATGTCAGCGTTCAGTGGGTTATGGAAACAAGAATATACCCAGCATGCACACACCCCGAAAACGGAGTATGGTTGCCTACATGGCGGGGTAAATAAACAAAAACGGTCATACACGTAAAATGTTATATGTCTGTCTGAGCGTGTATGTGTGTGCGCCTGGAATCTGATCGAATGACACAGGAAACGAATGATGAGCGCCCAATGACAGCCGTCAGTCGGCTCTACCCAGGTAGGCAGCCTGTTGTGTAAATTACCCTGTGTATGTAAAGCGCTTAGAGCTTGGTCTCTGATGGAGAATAGGTGCTATATAAGTATCCACATCAATTTTCTTCTTCTTCTTCTTCTGCGTTCGTGGGCTGCAACTCCCACGTTCACTCGTATGCACACGAGTGGGCTTTTACGTGTATGACCGTGTTTTTTTTTTTTACCCCGCCATGTAGGCAGCCATACTCCGTTTTCGGGGGTGTACGTGCTGGGTATGTTCTTGTTTCCATAAACCACCGAACGCTGACATGGATTACAGGATCTTTAACGTGCGTATTTGATCTTCTGCTTGCATATACACACGAAGGGGGTTCAGGCACTAGCAGGTCTGCACATATATTGACCTGGGAGATCGTAAAAATCTCCACCCTTTTACCCACCAGGCGCCGTCACCGTGATTCGAACCCGGGACCCTCAGATTGACAGTCCAACGCTTTAACGACTCGGCTATTGCAGCCCGTCATCCACAGTTTCAGTTTCAGTTTCACTTTCTCAAGGAGGCGTCACTGCGTTCGGACAAATCCATACACGCTACACCACATCTGTTGAGCAGATGCCTGACCAGCAGCATAACCCAACGCGCTTAGGCCTTGAGTGCATGCTTACATATTTGTGTACCTATGAAAGTGGATTTCATTTTACGTAATTTCGCCAGAGGACAACACTCTCGTTGCCATGGGTTCTTTTTCAGTGCGCCAAGCGCGTGCTGCACACGGGACCTCGGTTTATCGTCTCATCCGAAAGACTAGACGCTCAGTTTGATTTTCCAGTCAAACTTGGGGAGAAAGGACGAGAGTGGGATTCGAACCCACACCCTCACAGACTCTCTGTATTGGCAGCTGAGCGTCTTAACCATTCTGCCACCTTCCTCCACATCCACATCAATCAATCAATAACCACCGACAACAACATCACACCGAGCTTCATCATCAGGTCATCCTCTGTTTCAGCGCCCTCGCTCCCTTCGTCCAGAAGCTGGAGAAGGAGATGGCAGACCACTCTGCCTCCCAGAAGCTGCTCTTCGGCCTGGCCCTCAAGGAGCTGGAGCACGTGGCCGAGAACATGACGTCGCTGGACAGCACCTCGCTGGAGGAGATCCTGCACATGATTGACGACATCGTGGGTCAGTGTTTTGGGTGGGGGGTGTGGGGTGGTTGGAAGGGTGGTGGTGTGTGGTGGTGGGGGTGGGAGGGGCTGGGTGGGGGCGGAGGTGTGTGTGTGTGGAGTGGGGGGGGGGGAAGGGGGGGACGGGTGGAGGTTCAGAGAGAGAAATAGATGTGGCAGGAGGTTGCCATAGGGTTTATTGACCTTTTTTTTTTTCTTCTAACCTCGACACACTCACGTGGACACACACACACACACACACACACACACACACACACACACACACACACACACACACACACACACACACACACACACACACACACACACACACACAAATTAACTAAGTAACTAACTAACTAACTAACTAACAAACTAACTAAGTGATTGACTGATTTTGTGTGTGTGTGTGTGTGTGTGTCCGTGCGTGCGTGCACGTGTGTGTCTGTTTCACGTGTTTCACGTGTGTGCATGTGTGTGCATGTGTGTGTGTATGTGCGTGTGTGTGTGTGTCTGTGTGTCTGTGTGTATATATGTGTGTGTGTGTGCGTGCATGTGTGTGTGTGTGCATGTGTGTGTGTGTGTTGTGTGTGTGTGTGTGTGTGTGTGTGTGTGTGTGTGTGTGTGACAGTGGGCCACAAGAAGGCCAGCGACGTCCTGATGGAGCAGCTCGGGGCCGGAGTCCTGTCCATGCTGCCCCACAAGAGGTCCCTCACCGATACCCTCACCCAGGTGGGGCAGGACCTCGCCGCTATCTTCTCCCCTCAGGTCGAAAGCCTCCAGTCTGTGAGTTACCCCTCTTCCCTCCTCCTCTCTCTCCAGTCTCCCTGTCTGTCTGTCTGTCTGTCTGTCTCTCTCTGCAATGCCTAAAATCTTTATCCTTGAGTAATAAAGTTTTTGAATCTTGAATCTTGAATCTTGTTTACCACACATTCAAAACATCCGTATGCTTGGAATCCCTACTTCACAACAGTTCACCAACGAACATAATTATCCGTGACATCCCGATAAGATTTAGATTATGTATATCCGAACTACAGACACACACAAAAAACCGTAACACTGCTGTATCAGAGCAAGACCTCATATGTTCTTTCTGCCACAATGCTATAGAAACGGAAGTGGATTTTCTTTTCCACTGCACAGAATTGAACTGTTTACGACAGAAGTATATAATACATGCTTTATACTTCGATGAGTAGGTTTCATCGTTTGATGCAAGACGAGCATTGTCTCCATGATCTTGGTAGATACATTTATCATGCAAACCGACGTCGTTAATGCTTTTTCCTTTTTCTTGAATTGTTCCCCCCCTAAAGATTTATTCTTATTTGACATTGTTGATTATGTTTATAGTATCCTATAACAACAGTTCACTCTAACGTTGTCAGCATGGTCAGTTGTAACGGGTCATATGGCTTCATTCATTCATTCATTATGCCCATCGCTCGGGGTGGAGCATAGGCCATCGACGACCCCTCGCCATCGCACTCTGTTCTGGGCTGTTCTGGCCATTCCAATCCAGTTGGTCCCTTGCTGCTTCAGCTCTGCCTCGGTGTCTCGCCTCCAGCTGTTGCGAGGCCGGCCTCTCTTCCTCTTTCCCTGCGGGTTCCAGGTCAGGGCTTGGCGTGTGATGCTGGACGCTGGCTTCCTGAGGGTGTGTCCGATCCAGCCCCACTTCCGCCGCAGTATCTGCTTGGCCACTGGTTCCTGTCCCGCTCGCTCCCACAGATCGTTTCGGATCGTCATATGGCTTATACAATAAATTATTTTGCGTTCTCCCTCCCCCCATTCCCATCTCCCTCACCCCTCTCTTCTCCCTACCCCTTCTCCCCTAACCCCCCTCCCTCCCCTCCCCACCACCCCCCTTTGCAGTTTCAGTTTCAGTTTCTCTCAAGAAGGCGTCACAGCGTTCTGACAAATCCATAGACGCTACACCACATCTGCTAGGCAGATGCCTGACCAGCAGCATAACCCAACGCACTTAGTCAGGCCTTGAGTGCATGCATATATACTTTGTATACCTATCAGAGTGGAATCCTTCTACAGAATTTTGCCAGAGAGACAACAACACTCTCGTTGCCATGGGTTCTTTATTTCAGTGCGCCAAGTGCGTGCTGCACACGGGACCTCGGTTTGTCGTCTCACGCGAATGACTACACACTAAGTTTGCTTTTCCAGTCACACTTGGGGAGAAAAGAGCGACAGCGGGATTCGAACCCAGACCCACACAGACTCTCTGTATGTGCAGATGAGCGTCTTAATTTAACTCTCTCCATACGAACGGCGAAAGAGACGACGTTAACAGCGTTTCATCCCAATTACCATCATCAAAATATTGCAAGCGGAAGGCTCTTATACTGAAGAGGTGAATGTTGACAAAGAATACCGCAATTCTGACGACAGAAGCTGAAGGTTGGCGAAGTGGTTAGTGGACGTCATCCTCCTCCTCCTTCATCGTCATCAATATAAACAAAATAGTCTCAAAGTCTGTGGCCTTTCATGCCCTGCTCTCATGGTGACCTCAGTTTCAATACCCCTCCACTTCTGTGCTTGGGGTGAGTCCTGTCAATGTCGTCAGTATCGGCGGATTCGTCGGGGGCTGTTGTTTGAGGGACGTGGTGGCGGTCTCCACTCTGGGAGGGACGCTCACTCAGTCTGGCTCCGCGACTAAGCCATTATTGTCGTTAGTAGGGGGCTTAGTAGGTGGTGTCCTAAGTACGTAAAATCAGAACAGGCACCACTGAACACCACCGAAGTGACTCAGCAGCAGTGCAGGGTCTCCTCTGGTGTGTGGCCTCCTGGCGACCTAACATCGATGGTTCCCTGTGGACTGCCGACGCTG
>NC_134905.1:2172182-2177182 GCF_041734735.1 Babylonia areolata | reverse complement strand
CTGGTTTTTTTCTTGTAGTTGTTGTGAAATGAAAGGATGGTAATGTTTAGCCGGAAAGACGCTGTGAGTGTGATTGTTGGCAAATGAAAAGGTGGTTATGTTTAGAAAGACGCTGTCACTGTTGACAAACTCTATGTTTAGCCAGAAAAGCGCTGTTATTGTTGACAAATCAGTGAACAGGTGTTTATCGCGTGTTTGGCCGGAAAAGCGCTTTGATTGTTGACAAACTTGAATGAAGAAGGCGCTTATGTTTCGCTGGAAAGGCACTCAGTTGTGGTCAAATGACGGGCGCAATAGCCGAGTGGTTAAAGCGTTGGACTGTCAATCTGAGGGTCCCGGGTTCGAATCACGGTGACGGCGTCTGGTGGGTGAAGGGTGGAGATTTTTACGATCTCCCAGGTCAACATATGTGCAGACCTGCTAGAGCCTGAAACCCCCTTCGTGTGTATATGCAAGCAGAAGATCAAATACGCACGTTAAAGATCCTGTAATCCATGTCAGCGTTCGGTGGGTTATGGAAACAAGAACATACCCAGCATGCACACCCCCGAAAGGGGAGTATGGCTGCCTACATGGCGTGGTAAAAACGGTCATGCACGTAAAGCCCACTCGTGTACATGCGAGTGAATGTGGGAGGTGCAGCCCACGAACGCAGAAGAAGAAGAAGAAGTTGTCAAATGAAAAGGCAGTTATGTTTGTAGCAAGAAAAACGCTGTTCTTGTTAACAAATGAAAAAGGTGGTTATGTTTACATTGGAAAGGCTTTTTGATTGTTGACAAATGAAAAAGGTGGCTATGTTTAGCAAGAAAAGCGCTGTAATTGTTGACAAATGAAAACGATGGTTATGTTTAGCCAAAGAGGCGCTGTAAACGTGATTGTTGACAAAATGAAAAGGTAGTTATGTTCAGCTGGAAAAGCCCTTTGATAGTTGTTGACAAATGAAAAGATGGTTATGTTTAGAAAGGCGCTGTCACTGTTGGCAAATGTAAACGATGGTTATGTTTAGCCAGAAAAGCGCTGTCATTGTTGACAAATAAACAGGTGTTTATCATGTGTTTAGCCGGAAAAGCGCTTTGATTGTTGACAAATGAAAAAAGTGGTTATGTTTATAAAGGCGCTTTGTTTGTTGACAAATGAAAAGGTAGTCTTTTTTTTTTTTAGCAAGAAAAGCGCTGTTACTGTTGACAAATGAAAAGGTGGTTATATTTAGCCAGAAAAGCGCTGTTATTGTTGACAAATGAAAAAGGTGGTTATATTTAGCCAGAAAAGCGCTGTTATTGTTGACAAATGAAAAAGGTGGTTATGTTTACATTGGAAAGGCACTTTGATTGTTGACAAATGAAAAAGGTAGCTTTGTTTAGCAAGAAAAGCGCTGTAATTGTTGACAAATGAAAAAGGTGGCTATGTTTAGCAAGAAAAGCGCTTTGATTGTTGACAAATGAAAAAGATTTCTATGTTTAGCTAGAAAAGCGCTGGTATTGTTGACAAATGAATAGGTGATTATGTTTAGCTGGAAAAGTGCTTTGATTGTTGACAAATGAAAAAGGTGGCTATGTTTAGCTAGAAAGGCGCTGGTATTGTTGACAAATGAATAGGTGATTATGTTTAGCTGGAAAAGTGCTTTGATTGTTGACAAATGAAAAAGGTGGCTATGTTTAGCTAGAAAGGCGCTGGTATTGTTGACAAATGAATAGGTGATTATGTTTAGCTGGAAAAGTGCTTTGATTGTTGACAAATGAAAAAGGTGGTTATGTTTAGCTAGAAAGGCGCTGGTATTGTTGACAAATGAATAGGTGATTATGTTTAGCTGGAAAAGTGCTTTTATTGTTGACAAATGAAAAAGGTGATATGTTTAGCTAGAAAGGCGCTGGTATTGTTGACAAATGAAAAAGGTGATATGTTTAGCTAGAAAGGCGCTGGTATTGTTGACAAATGAAAAAGGTGATATGTTTAGCCGGAAAAGCGACACCTTCTCTGTCATTTTCGCTGTCATTTTATCGACACCTTCTCTGTCATTTATCGACACCTTCTCTGTCATTTTCTCGACACCTTCTCTGTCATTCTCTCTGTCATTTTCTCGACACCTTCTCTGTCATTTTCTCGACACCTTCTCTGTCATTTTCTCTGTCATTTTCTCGACACCTTCTCTGTCATTTTCTCGACACCTTCTCTGTCATTTTCTCGACACCTTCTCTGTCATTTTATCGAGACACCTTCTCTGTCCTTTTCTCTGTCATTTTCTCGACACCTTCTCTGTCATTTTCTCTGTCATTTTCTCGACACCTTCTCTGTCATTTTCTCGACGCCTTCTCTGCCATTTTCTCTGTCATTTTCTCGACACCTTCTCTGTCATTTTCTCGACACCTTCTCTGTCATTTTCTCGACACCTTCTCTGTCATTTTCTCGACACCTTCTCTGTCATTTTCTCGACACCTTCTCTGTCATTTTCTCGACGCCTTCTCTGTCATTTTCTCTGTCATTTTCTCGACACCTTCTCTGTCATTTTCTCGACGCCTTCTCTGTCATTTTCTCGACACATTCTCTGTCATTATCTCTGTCATTTTCACGACACCTTCTCTGTCATTTTTTCGACACCTTCTCTGTCATTTTATCGACACCTTCTCTGTCATTTTCTCTGTCATTTTCTCGACACCTTCTCTGTCATTTTCGCTGTCATTTTCACGACACCTTCTCTGTCATTTTCTCGAGACACCTTCTCTGTCATTATCTCGACACCTTCTCTGTCATTTTCTCTGTCATTTTCTCGACACCTTCTCTGTCATTGTCTCTGTCATTTTCTCGACACCTGCTCTGTCATTTTCTCGACACCTTCTCTGTCATTTTCTCTGTCATTTTCTCGACACCTTCTCTGTCATTTCCTCGACACCTTCTCTGTCATTTTCTCTGTCATTTTCTCGACACCTTCTCTGTCATTTTCTCTGTCATTTTCTCGACACCTTCTCTGTCATTTTCTCGACACCTTCTCTGTCATTTTCTCTGTCATTTTCTCGACACCTTCTCTGTCATTTTATCGAGACACCTTCTCTGTCCTTTTCTCTGTCATTTTCTCTGTCATTTTCTCGACACCTTCTCTGTCATTTTCTCGACACCTTCTCTGTCATTTTCTCTGTCATTTTATCGACACCTTCTCTGTCATTTTATCGAGACACCTTCTCTGTCCTTTTCTCTGTCATTTTCTCTGTCATTTTCTCGACACCTTCTCTGTCATTTTCTCGACACCTTCTCTGTCATTTTCTCTGTCATTATCTCGACACCTTCTCTGTCATTTTCTCGACACCTTCTCTGTCATTTTCTCTGTCATTTTCTCGACACCTTCTCTGTCATTTTCTCTGTCATTTTCTCGACGCCTTCTCTGTCATTTTCTCTGTCATTTTCTCGACACCTTCTCTGTCATTTTCTCTGTCATTTTCTCGACACCTTCTCTGTCATTTTCTCGACGCCTTCTCTGTCATTTTCTCGACACCTTCTCTGTCATTTTCCCGACGCCTTCTCTGTCATTTTCTCGACACCTTCTCTGTCATTTTCTCGACACCTTCTCTGTCATTGTCTCTGTCATTATCTCGACACCTTCTCTGTCATTATCTCGACACCTTCTCTGTCATTGTCTCTGTCATTATCTCGACACCTTCTCTGTCATTGTCTCTGTCATTATCTCGACACCTTCTTTGTCATTATCTCGACACCTTCTCTGCCATTATCTCGACACCTTCTTTGTCATTTTCTCGACACCTTCTCTGTCATTTTCTCGACACCTTCTCTGTCATTGTCTCTGTCATTATCTTGACACCTTGAGTGCATGGGCCTTGAGTGAATGCATATTTCATTTTTGTGTTCCCATCGGAATGGTATTTTTCTACAGATTTTTTTTTTGCCAGAGGACAATACTCTCCTTGCCATGGGTTCTATTTCAGTGCGCCAAGTGCGTGCTGCCGAATGACCAGACGCTCTGTTCCGTTTTCTAGTCAAACTTGGGAGAAAGGGCGAGAGCGGGATTCGAACTCACACACCCTCACGGACCTAGTATTGGCAGACGAGAGTCTTCACCATTCTACCACCTTCCAGATTCGAACCGGTGATAATGAAGAGACACGTCTTCTCTTCATGACGGGCGCAATAGCCGAGTGGTTAAAGCGTTGGACTGTCAATCTGAGGGTCCCGGGTTCGAATCACGGTGACGGCGCCTGGTGGGTAAAGGGTGGAGATTTTTACGATCTCCCAGGTCAACATATGTGCAGACCTGCTTAGTGCCTGAACCCCCTTCGTGTGTATATGCAAGCAGAAGATCAAATACGCACGTTAAAGATCCTGTAATCCATGTCAGCGTTTGGTGGGTTATGGAAACAAGAACATACCCAGCATGCACACCCCCGAAAACGGAGTATGGCTGCCTACATGGTGGGGTAAAAACGGTCATACACGTAAAACCCCACTCGTGTGCATACGAGTGAACGCAGAAGAAGAAGAAGAAGTCTTCTCTTCAGACAGTTTTATCCGAGCTGATCCGTTTGTGAAGTCTGCAGCGACGCCGGCTTGTTACCTCCCTTCATTAGCACAAAACCAATCCCGTGGTTATCCCGGCTGTCACATTATTATCTCCCCTCATTAATCAAAACCCAATCCTGTTGTTATTTTGGCTGTCACATTGTTACCTCCCTTCCTGATGTCGGAATTGGCTGATTAAAAAAATATAATTAAATTTTTAAAAAATCAAAAAAATCTCTGGCTGCATATTTCCGTGTGTCATATGTATGTGGTCTGTGTGTGTCATGATGATTGCTGTGTTGTTTGTGTGTAGTCTGTGTGTGTGTGTGTGTGTGTGTGTGTGTGTGTAGTGTGTGTGTGTGTGTGTGTGTGTGTGTGTGTGTGAAGATGTGTGTTGTGTTTTTTGTGTGTAGTTTCTGTGTGTCATGATGTGTGTTGTTTCTGTGTAGTCTGTTGTGTTGTTTGTGTGTAGTATGTGTGTGTCATGATGTCTGCTG
>NC_134905.1:2127182-2164682 GCF_041734735.1 Babylonia areolata | reverse complement strand
GTGACAGCTGTGTTGCATCAATCGTTGTGACATGTCGACGTTGTGTTGTGACAGCTGTGTTGTGTTGAATCAATCGTTGTGACATGTTGACGTTATGTTCTGACAGCTGTGTTGTGTTGAATCAATCGTTGTGACATGTTGACGTTGTGTTCTGACAGCTTTGTTGTGTTGAATCAATCGTTGTGACATGTTGACGTTGTGTTCTGACAGCTTTGTTGTGTTGAATCAATCGTTGTGACATGTCGACGTTGTGTTGTGACAGCTGTGTTGCATCAATCGTTGTGACATGTCGACGTTGTGTTGTGACAGCTGTGTTGTGTTGAATCAATCGCTGTGACATGTCGACGTTGTGTTCTGACAGCTGTGTTGTGTTGAATCAATCGTTGTGACATGTTGACGTTGTGTTCTGACAGCTGTGTTGTGTTGAATCAATCGTTGTGACATGTTGACGTTATGTTCTGACAGCTGTGTTGTGTTGAATCAATCGTTGTGACATGTCGACGTTGTGTTCTGACAGCTGTGTTGAATCAATCGTTGTGACATGTTGACGTTGTGTTGTGACAGCTGTGTTGTGTTGAATCAATCGTTGTGACATGTTGACGTTGTGTTCTGACAGCTGTGTTGTGTTGAATCAATCGTTGTGACATGTTGACGTTGTGTTGTGACAGCTGTGTTGTGTTGAATCAATCGTTGTGACATGTTGACGTTATGTTCTGACAGCTGTGTTGTGTTGAATCAATCGTTGTGACATGTTGACGTTGACAGCTGTGTTGTGTTGAATCAATCGTTGTGACATGTTGACGTTGACAGCTGTGTTGTGTTGAATCAATCGTTGTGACATGTTGACGTTATGTTCTGACAGCTGTGTTGTGTTGAATCAATCGTTGTGACATGTTGACGTTGTGTTCTGACAGCTGTGTTGTGTTGAATCAATCGTTGTGACATGTTGACGTTATGTCGTGAGAGCTGTGTTGTGTTGAATCAATCGTTGTGACATGTTGACGTTGTGTTCTGACAGCTGTGTTGTGTTGAATCAATCGTTGTGACATGTTGACGTTGTGTTGTGAAAGATGTGTTGTGTTGAATCAATCGTTGTGACATGTTGACGTTATGTTGTGAAAGATGTGTTGTGTTGAATCAATCGTTGTGACATGTTGACGTTGTGTTGTGACAGCTGTGTTGCATCAATCGTTGTGACATGTCGACGTTGTGTTGTGACAGCTGTGTTGTGTTGAATCAATCGTTGTGACATGTTGACGTTATGTTCTGACAGCTGTGTTGTGTTGAATCAATCGTTGTGACATGTCGACGTTGTGTTCTGACAGCTGTGTTGAATCAATCGTTGTGACATGTTGACGTTGTGTTCTGACAGCTTTGTTGTGTTGAATCAATCGTTGTGACATGTCGACGTTGTGTTGTGACAGCTGTGTTGCATCAATCGTTGTGACATGTCGACGTTGTGTTGTGACAGCTGTGTTGTGTTGAATCAATCGCTGTGACATGTCGACGTTGTGTTCTGACAGCTGTGTTGTGTTGAATCAATCGTTGTGACATGTTGACGTTGTGTTCTGACAGCTGTGTTGTGTTGAATCAATCGTTGTGACATGTTGACGTTATGTTCTGACAGCTGTGTTGTGTTGAATCAATCGTTGTGACATGTCGACGTTGTGTTGTGACAGCTGTGTTGCATCAATCGTTGTGACATGTCGACGTTGTGTTGTGACAGCTGTGTTGTGTTGAATCAATCGTTGTGACATGTTGACGTTGTGTTCTGACAACTGTGTTGTGTTGAATCAATCGTTGTGACATGTTGACGTTGTGTTGTGACAGCTGTGTTGTGTTGAATCAATCGTTGTGACATGTTGACGTTGTGTTGTGACAGCTGTGTTGTGTTGAACCAATGGTTGTGACATATTGACGTTATGTTGTGAAAGATGTGTTGTGTTGCATCAATCTTTGTGACATGTTGGCGTTATGTCGTGAGAGCTGTGTTGTATTGAATCAATCGTTATGACGTGTTGACATTGTGCTCCGACAGCTGTGTTGTGTTGAATTAACTCTCTCCATACGAACGGCGAAAGAGACGACGTTAACAGCGTTTCACCCCAGTTACCATCATCAAAATATTGCAAGCGGAAGGCTCTTATACTGAAGACGTGAATGTTGACAAAAAATACCACAATTCTGACGACGGAAGCTAAAGGTTGGGTCATTCAGACACCCACTGGACATCCGAGGGGTCTGTGTAGAGGAGAAGAGAGGACTGGCCGTACTGAGTGAGTTAATCGTTGTGACATGTTGACGTTGTGTTGTGAGAGCTGTGTTGTGTTGAATCAATCGTTGTGACATGTTGACGTTGTGTTCTGACAGCTGTGTTGTGTTGAATTAATCGTTGTGACATGTTGACGTTGTGTTGTGAGAGCTGTGTTGTGTTGAATCAATCGTTGTGACATGTTGACGTTGTGTTGTGAGAGCTGTGTTGTGTTGAATCAATCGTTGTGACATGTTGACGTTATGTCGTGAGAGCTGTGTTGTGTTGAAGCAATCGTTATGACATGTTGACGTTGTGTTCTGACAGCTGTGTTGTGTTGAATCAATCGTTGTGACATGTTGACGTTGTGTTCTGACAGCTGTGTTGTGTTGAATCAATCGTTGTGACATGTTGACGTTGTGTTGTGAGAGCTGTGTTGTGTTGAATTAATCGTTGTGACGTGTTGACGTTGTGCTCCGACAGCTGTGTTGTGTTGAATTAACTCTCTCCATACGAACGGCGAAAGAGACGACGTTAACAGCGTTTCACCCCAGTTACCATCATCAAAATATTGCAAGCGGAAGGCTCTTATACTGAAGACGTGAATGTTGACAAAAAATACCACAATTCTGACGACGGAAGCTAAAGGTTGGGTCATTCAGACACCCACTGGACATCCGAGGGGTCTGTGTAGAGGAGAAGAGAGGACTGGCCGTACTGAGTGAGTTAATCGTTATGACATGTTGACGTTGTGTTGTGACAGCTCTGATGTGTTGAATCAATCGTTGTGACATGTTGACGTTGTGTTGTGACAGCTGTGTTGAATCAATTATTGTCAAATATTGCCGTTGTGTTGTTGCAGGGGACAAGGGGGGAAAATAACTGTGTTGAAAAGATCGCTGGAACCGAGCGATGCTTTCGTCCACCTGCTTGGCTCTGTTGGGTGAGCCTCTGAACATCTTGTCACTACATTTCTCCTGTTAGTTATTTGTCACTCACTCACACACTCACTCCTTCCCTCCCTCCCTCACTCACTCAGTCAGCCACTCAGGCAACCAAGCAATCCTCCAGGCAAAGCAAGCACACCACCCACACGCGAGATGATGATGATGATGATGATGATGGTGATGATCATGGTGATGGTGATGATGGTGGCGATGATAACGATTTTGATGATGATGATGTTGGTGATGGTGGTGATGATGTTGGTGATGGTGATGATGATGATGGTGGTGATGATGATGATGATGATGATAATTATGATGATGATGATGATGATGATGGTGGTGGTGGTGGTGATGATAACGATTTTGATCATGGTGATGATGGCGATGATGGTGATGGTGATGGTGATGATGATGATGTTGGTGATGGTGATGATGATGTTGGTGATGATGATGATGATGATGATGATGATGGTGATGATGATGGTGCTGATGGTGATGATGATGACGATGTTGGTGATGATGATGGTGATTATGATGGTGATGCTGATGGTGAAGGTGATGTTGATGATGATGGCGATGGTGATGGTGATGATAATGATGATGATGGTGATGAGTTTGATGATGTTGGTGATGATGATGATGGTGATGTTGGTGATGGTGATGATGGTGATGATGATGATGATGTTGGTGATGATGATGATGGTGATGTTGGTGATGGTGATGATGGTGATGATGATGTTGACGATGATGATGATAGTAATGCTGGTGATGTTGATGATGGTGATGGTGATAATGATGGTGATAATAATAATTATGATGGTGATGATGATGATGATGATGATGAATACTTAAAAAAGACAAGCACCCTGACCACCATCCTGTGTCGGTGTGATGACAACAGGGATGGGGGTGGTGTGGACGGTGGGGGTGGGGGTGCGGGGGCAGGGGGAGTGTGAGGAGGAGGGGCTGCACCGCACAGTGTCTTCCTGCTTCACCTCCCACGGGCTGACGTTGGCCGCCACCCGGGATGGTCAGGACGCCACCCCGGGTGGAGAGGGCCCCGGTCAGCTGCTGAGGCAGACGCAGGCCATCAACCCTGAGGCACAGTGCAGGTTGGGTCTGTTGTCTGTGTTGAGCTGTTGTCTGTTGGTCTGTTGTCTGTCTGTCTTCTGTTGACTTGTCTGTTGGTCTGTAAATCTGTTGGTCTGTTGATCTGTTGGTTGGTCTGTTGCTCTGATGATATATTGGTCTGTTGGCTATTGTCTTTTGGTCTGTTAACCTGTTTTGTCTGTTGTATGTTGGTCTTTTCCCTGTTGATCTGTTGTGTTTTGGTCTGTTGATCTGAGCTTATCTGTCTGTTGGTCTGTTGTCTGCTGTTTTTTGGTTTCTTAACCTGTTTGTCCGTTGTATGTTGGTCTGTTGATCTGTTGTTGTCTGTTGGGCTGTTGATTTGATGTTGTCTGTTGATCTGTTGGCCTGTTGGTCTGTTGTCTGTGTTGAGCTGTTGTCTGTTGGTCTGTTGTTGTCTGTCTTTTGTTGACTTGTCTGTTGAGCTGTAAATCTGTTTTTATTGTTTATTTATTTATTTTTATTTTTTTTAATTTATTTTTTTTTTTTTTTTTTTATTATTTTTTTTTAATCATTTTATTAGTATTACTATTATTATTACTACTACCTTTTTTATATTATAATTATTATTCATTTATTTATTTATTTATGTAAGCTTATCTATTATTTATTCCCCCGTTTTTTTGTTGTTGTTTTTTTGTTGGTTTTTTTTTGGTTTTTTTCTCCAGGCCTGACTAAGCGCGTTGGGTTACGCTGCTGGTCAGGCATCTGCTTGGCAGATGTGGTGTAGCGTATATGGTTTGTCCGAACGCAGTGACGCCTCCTTGAGCAACTGAAACTGTTGAAACTGTTGGTCTGTTGATCTGTTGGTTGGTCTGTTGCTCTGATGATATATTGGTCTGTTGGCTGTTGTCTTTTGGTCTGTTGTATGTTGGTCTTTTCCCTGTTGATCTGTTGTGTTTTGGTCTGTTGATCTGAGCTTATCTGTCTGTTGGTCTGTTGTCTGCTGTTTTTTGGTTTCTTAACCTGTTTGTCCGTTGTATGTTGGTCTGTTGATCTGTTGTTGTCTGTTGGGCTGTTGATTTGATGTTGTCTGTTGGTCTGTTGGCCTGTTGTTAATCTGCTGTTGATCTGTTAGTCTGTTGGTCTATTGCCTGTTGCCTGTTGGTCTGTTGTCTGTCTTCTGTTGATCTGTTTTTGTCTGTTGGTCTGTTGATCTGTTGGTCTGTTGATCTGTTGGTCTGTTGTCTATCTTCTGTTGGTCTGTTGATCTGTTGATCTATTGTTGGTCTGTTGTCTGTTGGTCTATTGTTGGTCTGTTGATCTGTTGTTCGGCTGTTGATCTGTTGTCTGTTGGTCTGTTTTCTGTTGATCTATTAATCTGTTGGTCTGTTGACCTGTTGGTCTGTTGTCTGTTAATCATAAACTATAAAACTGACTCACTATTACAGCCAGTAGAACTATAAGTTTGACTCGCTGTTAACAGACAGAAAGAGAAATATAAGGCTGACTCACTATTACAGCCAGTAGAACTATACGTTTGACTCACTGTTAACAGACAGAAGACCAGCAGAACTATAAGTTTGACTCGCTGTTAACAGACAGAAGGAGAACTATAAGGCTGACTCACTATTACAGCCAGTAGAACTATAAGTTTGACTCACTGTTAACAGACAGAAGACCAGCAGAACTATAAGTCTGACTCACTGTTAACAGACAGAAGGAGAACTATAAGGCTGACTCACTGTTAACAGACAGAAGGAGAAATATAAGGCTGACTCACTGTTAACAGACAGAAATATGAGACTGACTCACTATTACAGCCAGTAGAACTATAAGTTTGACTCACTATTAACAGACAGAGGGAGAAGTATAAGGCTGTCTCACTATTACAGCCAGTAGAACTATAAGTTTGACTCGCTGTTAACAGAAGAACTATAAGGCTGACTCACTATTACAGCCAGTAGAACTATAAGTTTGACTCACTGTTCACAGACAGAAGGAGAAGTATAAGGCTGACTCACTATTACAGCCAGTAGAACTATAAGTTTGACTCACTGTTAACAGACAGAAGGAGAAGTATAAGGCTGACTCACTATTACAGCCAGTAGAACTATAAGTTTGACTCACTGTTAACAGACAGAAGACCAGCAGAACTATAAGTCTGACTCACTATTACAGCCAGTAGAACTATAAGTCTGACTCACTGTTAACAGACAGAGGGAGAAGTATAAGGCTGGCTCACTATTACAGCCAGTAGAACTATAAGTTTGAGTCACTATTAACAGACAGAGGGAGAAGTATAAGGCTGAGTCACTATTACAGCCAGTAGAACTATAAGTTTGACTCACTGTTCACAGACAGAAGGAGAAGTATAAGGCTGACTCACTGTTAACAGACAGAAGGAGAAGTATAAGGCTGACTCACTATTACAGCCAGTAGAACTATAAGTTTGACTCACTGTTAACAGACAGAGGGAGAAGTATAAGGCTGACTCACTATTACAGCCAGTAGAACTATAAGTTTGACTCACTGTTCACAGACAGAAGGAGAAGTATAAGGCGGCCACCAAGTGTACGCTGGCAGCTCTCAAGAAGTGTATGGCAGTAGCGGGTATGGAAGGAGCCATCCCTGATGTCACACGCTTCCAGAAAGGGGTGGACGTCGTCTGCGACAGACAGGACGGTGGGTGTGATGATAGTTATTGCTATGATGGGGTGGAGGAGGGGGTTAGGGGGCCGGGGGGGTTGTACTATGGGGTATGTGGTTATCATGGTTTTTGGTGAGCATGGTTGGTTATTGTGATCACAACCCTTAGCGTTTTGTGCTGATTATGAAATCTCAGACGTACAGGTATTCGGGATATGTCTGAAGACACAGGTATAAAGGTACGTGACGGTGTGTGAATACATAGGTATATATGTATGTGACGATGTCTGATTACACAGATATACAGGTATGTGACGATGTGTGAATGCACAGGTATACAGGTATGTGACGATATCTGATTAGACAGGTATAGAGGCATGTGACGATGTGTGAATACACAGATATGTGACGATGTGTGAATACACAGGTATACAGGTATGTGACGATGTGTGAATACACAGATATGTGACGATGTGTGGATACACAGATACACAGGCATTTGACGATATCTGAATACACAGGTATACAGTTGTGTGACGATGTGTGAATACACAGTTACGTGACGATGTGTGAATACACAGGTATGTGACGATGTGTGAACACACAGATATACAGGTATGTGACGATGTGTGAATACACAGTTATGTGACTATCTGTGAATACACAGGTGTGTGACGATGTGTGGATACACAGATACACAGGCACGTGACGATATCTGAACACACAGGTATACAGTTGTGTGACTATGTGTGAATACACAGTTACGTGACGATGTGTGAATACACAGGTATGTGACGATGTGTGAACACACAGATATACAGGTATGTGACGATGTGTGAACACACAGATATACAGGTATGTGACGATGTGTGAATACACAGTTATGTGACTATCTGTGAATACACAGGTGTGTGACGATGTGTGGATACACAGATACACAGGCACGTGACGATATCTGAACACACAGGTATACAGTTGTGTGACTATGTGTGAATACACAGTTACGTGACGATGTGTGAATACACAGGTATGTGACGATGTGTGAACACACAGATATACAGGCATGCGACGATGTTTGAACACGCAGCTGAAACAGGTGTGTGGGAATGTCTGTAGGTACTCAGGTGTGTGTGAAATGGACACCGATGTTTCAGACTTGGACACAGAGTGCCTGAAGCGACAGTACCCAGACATCCTGAGGTGTGGGGAAAGAACCGTGAAAGCTCTGGCACACGGCAACCAGGGGGACGCTGGGAACAGCTTGAACCATATCATTTGTCTGTAGGTGTCTTTGTTTCTTTGTTTGCTTCTTTGTTTCTTCCTTCTATCATTTGTCTGTAGGTGTCTTTGTTTCTTTGTTTGTTCCTTTCTTCCTTCTATCATATATCTGTAGGTGTCTTTGTTTCTTTGTTTCTTTTCTCTTTCTTTGTTTCTTCCTTCTATCATTTGTCTGTAGGTGTCTTTGTTTCTTTTCTCTTTCTTTGTTTCTTTCTTTATTTCTTCCTTCTATCATTTGTCTGTAGGTGTCTTTGTTTCTTTGTTTCTTCCTTCTATCATTTGTCTGTAGGTGTCTTTGTTTCTTTGTTTGTTTCTTCCTTCTATTATTTGTCTGTAGGTGTCTTTGTTTCTTTGTTTGTTTCTTTATTTCTTCCTTCTATCATATATCTGTAGGTGTCTTTGTTTCTTTGTTTCTTCCTTCTATCATTTGTCTGTAGGTGTCTTTGTTTCTTTGTTTCTTCCTTCTATCATTTGTCTGTAGGTGTCTTTGTTTCTTTGTTTCTTCCTTCTATTATTTGTCTGTAGGTGTCTTTGTTTCTTTGTTTGTTTCTTTATTTCTTCCTTCTATCATATATCTGTAGGTGTCTTTGTTTCTTTGTTTCTTCCTTCTATCATTTGTCTGTAGGTGTCTTTGTTTCTTTCTTTTCTCTTTGTTTGTTTGTTTGTTTGTTTGTTTCTATCTATCAAATCATTTGTCTGTAGGTGTCTTTGTTTATTTGTTTGTTTCTTTGTTTCATTCATTCTTTCTTTCTATCTATCTATCATATCATTTGTCTGTAGGTGTCTTTGTTTCTTTGTTGTTTTGCTTGTTTCTTTATTTCTTTGTTTGCTTGTTTCTTCCTTCAATCATTTCTCTGCAGGAGTCTTTCTTTTTTTCTTTCTTTCTTCCTTTCTTCCTTCCTTCCTTCCTTCCTTCAGTCATTTGTCTATAGGAGACTTTGTTTGTTTGTTTGTTTGTTTGTTTCTTTCTTTCTTTCAATCACATCATTTTGTCGGTAGGAGTCTTTCTTTCTTTCTTTCTTTCTTCTTTCGTTCAATCGTTTGTCTGTAGGAGTCTTTGATTCTTTCTTCTTTTCTTTTTTCTTCTTTCCTTACTTCCTTTCTTCCTCCCTTCTTTCTTTCTTTCTTTCCTTCAACTTGCCAGAAAAAAAGCGCCATTCTGTCTCGCTGAATTCAAACTGCCAGAAAAAAAAGCGCCATTCTGTCTCGCTGAATTCAAACTGCCAGAAAAAAAGCGACATTCTGTCTCGCTGAATTCAAACTGCCAGAAAAAAGCGACATTCTGTCTCGCTAAATTCAAACTGCTAGGAAAAAAGCGACATTATGTCTCGCTGAATTCAAACTGCTAGGGAAAAAAGCGACATTCTGTCTCGCTAAATTCAAACTGCTAGGAAAAAAAGCGACATTCTGTCTCGCTAAATTCAAACTGCTAGGAAAAAAAGCGCCATTCTGTCTCGCTGAATTCAAACTGCTAGGAAAAAAAGCGACATTCTGTCTCGCTGAATTCAAACTGCTAGGAAAAAAAGCGACATTATGTCTCGCTAAATTCAAACTGATAGGAAAAAAAGCGACATTCTGTCTCGCTAAATTCAAACTGCTAGGAAAAAAAGCGACATTCTGTCTCGCTAAATTCAAACTGCTAGGAAAAAAAGCGACATTCTGTCTCGCTGAATTCAAACTGCTAGGAAAAAAAGCGACATTATGTCTCGCTAAATTCAAACTGATAGGAAAAAAGCGACATTCTGTCTCGCTGAATTCAAACTGCCAGAAAAAAAGCGATATTATGTCTCGCTCAATTCAAACTGCCAGAAAAAAAGCGCCATTCTGTCTCGTTGAATTCAAACTGCTAGGAAAAAAAGCGCCATTCTGTCTCGCTGAATTCAAACTGCCAGAAAAAAAGCGGTATTCTGTTTCGCTAAATTCAAACTGATAGAAAAAAAAGCGACATTCTGTCTCGCTAAATTCAAACTGATAGGAAAAAAAAGCGCCATTCTGTCTCGCTGAATTCAAACTGTCAGAATAAAAGCGACATTCTGTCTCGCTCAATTCAAACTGCTAGGAAAAAAAGCGCCATTCTGTCTCGCTAAATTCAAACTGCTAGGAAGAAAGCGACATTCTGTCTCGCTAAATTCAAACTGCCAGAAAAAAAGTGGTATTCTGTCTCGCTGAATTCAAACTGCCAGAAAAAAAGCAGTATTCTGTCTCGCTGAATTCAAACTGCCAGAAAAAAAGCGGTATTCTGTCTCGCTGAATTCAAACTGCTAGGAAAAAAGCGACATTCTGTCTCGCTAAATTCAAACTGCTAGGAAAAAAAGCGACATTCTGTCTCGCTAAATTCAAACTGCTAGGAAAAAAAGCGCCATTCTGTCTCGCTGAATTCAAACTGATAGGCAAAAAAAGCGACATTATGTCTCGCTAAATTCAAACTGCTAGGAAAAAAAGCGCCATTCTGTCTCGCTGAATTCAAACTGTCAGAAAAAAAGCGACATTCTGTCTCGCTAAATTCAAACTGCTAGGAAAAAAAAGCGACATTATGTCTCGCTAAATTCAAACTGCTAGGAAAAAAAGCGACATTCTGTCTCGCTGAATTCAAACTGTCAGAAAAAAAAGCGACATTCTGTCTTGCTGCGAAGTTCTGTCTCGCTGAATTCAAACTGCCAGAAAAAAAAGCGGTATTCTGTCTCGCTAAATTCAAACTGATAGGAAAACAAAAAAGTGACATTCTGTCTCGCTAAATTCACGTGAGTCTGCTTTTTTCTGTTTTTTTTTTTTTTTTAAACGCTTCTTATCCAACAGCAGTAATTTTCCAAGAGCTGGTGTTGGCATTGAATCTGGTTCCGATCCGAATACATGTTTCGTTGTAGTGTGAAGCTGTTTGCCATTTGTGTGTGGCGGGTGTGTGTTGGCGAGTGTCCGTGCATACGTGTGTGTGTGTGTGTGTGTGTGTGTGTGTGTGTGTGTGTGTGTGTGTTTGCAGGGGTATGGTTTTTTGTTGTTGTTGTTGTTTTGTGTGTGTGTGTTTTTTTGTTTTGTGTGTGTGTGTGTGTGTGTGTGTGTGTGTGTGTGTGTGTGTGTGTGTGTGTGTGTGTGTGTGTTTCCGTTTGGGTGGGCTTGTGGTTTTGAAATTTCAATGGAAGCACTGTGTGCGAGTGTTTTCTGGCATGTGTTTCTGTGTGTGGGAGGGGGGAGGGGATGGGGGAGGGGAGGGAGGGTGGGGAGGTGTAGGTGGGGGTAGGGCGGAAGGTGTAGGGGGTGAGAGAGGGGGGAGGTGTAGGGGGAGGGAGGGGGGAGGTGTGTGAGGGGAGGGAGGGTGGGGAGGTGTGTGGGGGGGAGGGGGGAGTGGGGGAAGGGGGGGCATGGACGGAGGAAGAGGGGGAGGAATGGGGGATATTCTCTTTCTGTCTTTCTTTCTTTCTTTCTGTCCACCCTTTCTGTCTTTCTTGTTTGTTGATGCTCCCTCTTTTCTTTTTATTTTTTTTATTTTTATTTTTTATTCTTAATTATAAATCTTTGTTTCTCATTGTTCTCAGTATCAGTTCCCCCCCACCCCCCGCCCCCTCCTTCCTTTCTGTGGCTGTTTCTGAGTGTTTTGTTCTTTGTTTCTGTGTGTCAGTGAATATTTCATTGTTTGTGTGTGTCTGTTTCTGTTTCTGTTTCAGAGTTCATTCATTCATTCATTCATTTATTCATTCATTCATTCATTCATTCATCTATCACTTTCAGATCATTCATTCATTCATTCATTCTTCTGTCACTTTCATTCATTCATTCATTCATTCATTCATTCATTCATTCTTCTGTCACTTTCAGATCATTCATTCATTCATTCATTCATTCATTCATTCATTCTTCTGTCACTTTCAGATCATTTATTCATTCATTCTTCTGTCACTTTCAGATTATTCATTCATTCATTCATTCATTCCTCTGTCACTTTCAGATTATTCATTCATTCATTCATTCATTCATTCTTCTGTCACTTTCAGATCATTCATTCATTCATTCATTCCTTCATTCCTTCATTCATCCCTCTGCCCCTTTCAGATCAGCCGAAGTGCACTATGATCATTCATTCATTCATTCTTTCATTCTTCTGTCACTTTCAGATCATTTATTCATTCATTCTTCTGTCACTTTCAGATTATTCATTCTTTCATTCTTCTGTCACTTTCAGATCATTTATTCATTCATTCTTCTGTCACTTTCAGATTATTCATTCATTCATTCATTCATTCCTCTGTCACTTTCAGATTATTCATTCATTCATTCATTCATCCCTCTGCCCCTTTGAGATCAGCCGAAATGTACTATGATCATTCATTCATTCATTCCTCTGTCACTTTCAGATCATTCATTCATTCATTCTTCTGTCACTTTCAGATCATTCATTCATTCATTCATTCATTCATTCTTCTGTCACTTTCAGATCATTCATTCATTCATTCTTCTGTCACTTTCAGATCATTCATTCATTCATTCTTCTGTCACTTTCAGATCATTCATTCATTAATTCATTCCTCTGTCACTTTCAGATTATTCATTCATTCATTCCTCTGTCACTTTCAGATCATTCATTCATTCATTCATTCATTCCTCTGTCACTTTCAGATCATTCATTCATTCATTCATTCATTCATTCCTCTGTCACTTTCAGATTATTCATTCATTCATTCATTCCTCTGTCACTTTCAGATCATTCATTCATTCATTCATTCATTCATTCCTCTGTCACTTTCAGATTATTCATTCATTAATTCATTCCTCTGTCACTTTCAGATTATTCATTCATTCATTCATTCCTCTGTCACTTTCAGATCATTCATTCATTCATTCATTCATTCCTCTGTCACTTTCAGATCATTCATTCATTCATTCATTCATTCCTCTGTCACTTTCAGATTATTCATTCATTCATTCATTCCTCTGTCACTTTCAGATCATTCATTCATTCATTCATTCATTCCTCTGTCACTTTCAGATTATTCATTCATTAATTCATTCCTCTGTCACTTTCAGATTATTCATTCATTAATTCATTCCTCTGTCACTTTCAGATCATTCATTCATTAATTCATTCCTCTGTCACTTTCAGATTATTCATTCATTCATTCATTCATTCTTCTGACACTTTCAGATCATTCATTCATTAATTCATTCCTCTGTCACTTTCAGATTATTCATTCATTCATTCATTCATTCATTCCTCTGTCACTTTCAGATCATTCATTCATTCATTCATTCATCCCTCTGCCCCTTTGAGATCAGCCGAAATGTACTATGATCATTCATTCATTCATTCATCCATTCATTCATTCATTCTTCTGTCACTTTCAGATCATTCATTCATTCATTAATTCCTTCATTCCTTCATTCATTCCTCTGTCACTTTCAGATCATTCATTCATTCATTCATTCATTCATTCATTCCTCTCACTTTCAGATCATTCATTCATTCATTCATTCATTCATTCATTCCTCTGTCACTTTCAGATTATTCATTCATTCATTCATTCATTCCTCTGTCACTTTCAGATCATTCATTCATTCATTCATTCATCCCTCTGTCACTTTCAGATCATTCATTCATTCATTCATTCATCCCTCTGCCCCTTTCAGATCCGCCGAAGTGCACTATGACTGCGCCACGCAACACCTGAAGGCTTGTGACGAGGTCACCACCGAGATTTTTCTTCAGCAGTGTGAGTCTGACGTCACCTGCATGTCTGAGGGCGGGGGGGTGGGGGGTGTGTGTGTGGGGGGGGGGGGGGGACTGGGGGGCGGAGGAGGCAGGGTTGGGGGTGAGGTGGACGTGGCGAGGGTGGTAGCGTTGGAAGAGATCGATACTCGCGGAAAGTAGAGACGGCACAAGCAGACTAGCCACACAGACTGGAGAAACAGGTTAGAGAGTGGTGGTGGGGGTGGGGGTGGGGGTGGGGGGGAGGTGTTAGAGGGGAGGGGGTTTGGGGCGGGGGGCCGGGAGGGGGGGGGGGGGGGGAGAGGAGGGTCGATAGAAGGGGGTGTGGGCTCAAACCATTGATATTTATTTGTGGGGACTGCCAATGTTCAATTCGTTTGTATTTGTATTTGTATTCCTTTTTATGACAACAGATTTCCCTGTGTGAAACTCGGGCTGGGGAGAGCGCGTCGCTACACTACAGCGCCACCCCTTTTTCTTTTTTTTTGTATTTTTTCCTGCGTGCAGTTTTGTTTTTCCTGTCGAAATGGATTTTTCTACAGAATTGCCAGGAACAAACCTTTTGTTGCCGTGGGGTCTTTTACGTGCGCTAAGTGCATGCTGCACACGGGACCTCGGTTTATCGTCTCATCCGAATGACTAGCGTCCAGACCACCACTCAAGGTCTAATGGAGGGGGAGAAAATATCGGCGGTTGAGCCGTGATTCGAACCAGCGCGCTCAGATTCTCTCGCTTCCTAGGCGGACGCGTTACCTCTAGGCCATCACTCCACGTTGTGTGGGAGGAGAAGAGAAGAGAGAGGAGGGTGGGGTGTGGGGGTGGGAGGTGGGGCGTGGGGGGGTGGGGGGGCGGGGGGAGAGGGGGGGGGGGTCGTCAAACGATTGATATAATATTGGGACTGCAATATTTGACACGATGTTTGAGGGAGAAGAGACAGGCAAGAGGGTTGGGGCTCAAAAGATTGACATGATATTTGCGGGGACTGCAATGTTCAGCACGTTGTTCGGGAAAGAAGTGAAAGAGATAAGAGGGTGGTGTCAAAATACTGATACGAGTATTTGTGAGGAATGCGATACTGAGTTCATTGTGTGAAGGAGAAGGGAAGAGATACGGTGTGGTTGGGTAAAAAGACTGATTTATATTTGTAGGGGATTGTAATGTTTGGCGTGTTGTACTGAGGAGAAGGGATAGACAGGGGTAGTACAATAGACTGATATTTGTGGGGACTGCAATACTCAGTTCTCTGTATGGGGAAGAAGGGAAGAGATAGGGGGTGGTGTCAAAAGGCCGATATTCGTGGGCACAGCAATGGTTTACACGTTGTATGAGGTTAGAAGAGATAGGGGTAGGGGGTGGGTGGGGTCTGGGGGTCAAAAGACTGATATTTGTGAGAACTGCAATGTTCAGTTCGTTGTATTTGGGGGAGAAGCGAGAGATAGGGGGTGGTGTCAAAAGAATGATATTGGTGGGAATCCACTGTCTGCATCAACAGAAGTTTTGGTGGTTGTCGTCGCTGGTGTTGTTATTCTTGTTGTCACTGTAGTCATTGTTGCTGTTGTCACTGTAGTCATTGTTGTTGTTGTCGTCGTCACTGTAGTCATTGTTGTTGCTGTTTTTGGCACTATAGTCATTGTTGTTGTCACTGTAGACATTATTGTTGTTGTTGTTGTCACTGTAGTCATTGTTGTTGTTGTTGTTGTCACTGTAGTCATTGTTGTTGTTGATGTCACTGTAGTCATTGTTGTTGTTGTCACTGTAGTCATTGTTGCTGTTGTTGTTGTCACTGTAGTCATTGTTGTTGTCGTTGTCACTGTAGTCATTGTTGTCGTTGTCATCGAAGTAATTGTTGTCGTCACTGTAGTCAATGTTGCTGTTGTTGTTGTTGTCACTGTAGTCGTTGTTGTCACTGTAGTCATTGTTGTTGTTGTCACTGTAGTCATTGTTGTTGTTGTCACTGTAGTCATTGTTGCTGTTGTTGTCGTCACTGTAGTCATTGTTGTTGTTGTCATCACTGTAGTCATTGTTGTTGTTGTTGTTGTCACTGTAGTCATTGTTGTTGTCATCACCGTAGTCATTGTTGTTGTTGTTGTCACTGTAGTCATTGTTGTTGTTGTTGTTGTCACTGTAGTCATTGTTGTTGTCGTCACTGTAGTCATTGTTGTTGTTGTCACTGTAGTCATTGTTGTTGTTGTTGTCATCACTGTAGTCATTGTTGGTGTTGTCACTGTAGTCATTGTTGTTGTTGTTGTCATCACTGTAGTCATTGTTGTTGCTGTTGTTGTTGTTGTCACTATAGTCATTGTTGTTGTTGTCGCCACTGTAGTCATTGTTGTTGTTGTCGTCACTGTAGTCATTGTTGTTGTTGTCACTGTAGTCATTGTTGTTGTTGTTGTCATCACTGTAGTCATTGTTGTTGTTGTCACTGTAGTCATTGTTGTTGTTGTTTCAGTGGACCAGTACCATGTCCCCACGGTCTGTATCAACAGAAGCCCCGGCCGCCCCGGGAGGAAACGCCACCATCTTATTTCCGGTGGCAAGGCCCTTCACTCTGCCGTCTTCTCTGTCGCCTCGGGCCTGGCAGCAGTCATCTCCCTTTCAGCAATCCTTCTTCACTGAGACAGCCTGTTGTGGATAACGTTGTGTGTTGTTCATAATTGTTGTTGTTGTTTTGTGTTTGTTTGTTTGTTTGTTTGTTTACTCACTGTCTTTGTTATTGTGATTGGTGTTCTTGTTTCTGTTCCCTGGAGTGTGTGTGTGTGTGTGTGTGTGTGTGTGTGTGTGCGTGCGCGCGTGCGTGTGTGTTCAAATCACAGCTACACTGCAGAGAGAAAAGGAAAAGCTGGCTGTGTGTACCTGGTTAGTTTGTACCCGTGATGCTTCGCTTGTCTGCTGTCAACAGTCTGCACGTGCTCATCACATCAGGAAGACAGCTGTCAACAGTCTGCACGTGCCGTGCTCAGCACATCAGGAAGACAGCTGTCAACAGTCTGCACGTGCTCATTCACATCAGGAAGACAGCTGTCAACAGTCTGCACGTGCTCATTCACATCAGGAAGACAGCTGTCAACAGTCTGCACGTGCTCATCACATCAGGAAGACAGCTGTCAACAGTCTGCACGTGCCGTGCTCAGCACATCAGGAAGACAGCTGTCAACAGTCTGCACGTGCTCATTCACATCAGGAAGACAGCTGTCAACAGTCTGCACGTGCTCATCACATCAGGAAGACAGCTGTCAACAGTCTGCACGTGCTCATTCACATCAGGAAGACAGCTGTCAACAGTCTGCACGTGCTCATCACATCAGGAAGACAGCTGTCAACAGTCTGCACGTGCCGTGCTCATCACATCAGGAAGACAGCTGTCAACAGTCTGCACGTGCCGTGCTCAGCTCATCAGGAAGACAGCTGTCTCCAGTCTGCACGTGTTTTCTGCAGGACAGCACAGGGGGCCCATGTCCTGGTACTTCTCAGTACAGAGACTTATATAAACAGGACTTCTGTACACAGGCCTTTTGATGCAAGGGCTTATCTACACACAGGGTTTTTTGGGTTTTTTTTAATACAAGGGTTCTCTATACACTGTTCCTTCTCTGGACCTCCCCCCCCATCCCCGCCACACACACCCACACCCTCCCCCCCTCCTCCGAAAGAAAAGACCGTAGCAATCTCTACACTGACTCCCTGTCTCACACAGAATGAAGTACAAGCTCAGCGCTCTGTGTTATACATGTGTAAACAGCTCTTCTGCCCCTATGCCTGTCTCTCTCTGTGTGACTATTGCCTTCACCTCGGCACCCCACTGCAGTGCGCATTTATTGACTCACTTGTGTAAACAAAGTGAGTCTATGTTTTAACCCGGTGTTCGGTTGTCTCTCTGTGTGTGTGTGTGTGTGTGTGTGTGTGTGTGTGTGTGTGTGTGTCCGTGGTAAACTTTAACATTGACATTTTCTCTGCAAATACTTTGTCAGTTGACACCAAATTTGGCATAAAAATAGGAAAAATTCAGTTCTTTCATGCCATATTTGGTGTCAACTGACAAAGTATTTGCAGAGAAAATGTCAATGTTAAAGTTTACCACGGACACACAGACACACGGACACAGACACAGACACAGACACACACACACACACACACACAGACAACCGAACACCGGGTTAAAACATAGACTCACTTTGTTTACACAAGTGAGTCAAAAAGGCGAAAGGAAGAGAGAGGGGATATTTTGGAGAGAGGTTTACAATACAAAATGATACTGTTTATTATCTTGAGTGCTTAGACAGGAAATGACGTTGTTTATGTTTATTGGGTTCACACTGAAAAACGTGGCTTTTTTCATCTTACAGAGTTTTTTTTTCTTTTCTTTTTTTTTTTTTAAACTCAAAAACTAATTTCTTTGTTGGCTCTCTGTTTCCATAGTTGCTTGATAAATAATATTTTGTATTCTCGTTCTTTGAGCTTACAAAGGAAATGATTCTGATTTTGTTCAAATGGTTTAAAAGGGAGGCGTTGTTTATTGTTCATTTGGTTTACGTGGAAAGTGATGTCATCTGCTGTTGTTTGTGGTCCATTTGATTTACATAGGAAGTGACATATTGTATTGTTTGTCATTTTTCATGTGGTTCACACGTGAGGTGATGGTTCTCTGTCGTTCAAAGCGTTTTACTAGAAATAAATTGTGTTGTTGTTGTTGTTGTTGTTCAAAAGTTTTACGTAGGAAGTGACGTTGATTTGGTTATCTAGCTTTGCACAAAGCAATCCACTGGTCATCTAACTTAGTGCTTAACAATTCACTGGTTATCTAACTTAGTACAGAGCAATTCACTGGTTATCTAACTTAGTACAGAGTAATTCACTGGTTATCTAACTTAGCACAGAGCAATTCACTGGTTATCTAACTTAGCACAGAGCAATTTACTGGTTATCTAACTTAGCACAGAATAATTCACTGGTTATCAAACTTAGCACAGAGCAATTCACTGGTTATCTAACTTAGTACAGAGTAATTCACTGGTTATCTAACTTAGCACAGAGCAATTAACTGGTTATCAAACTTAGTACAGAGCAATTCACTGGTTATCTAACTTAGTACAGAACAATTCACTGGTTATCTAACTTAGTACAGAACAATTCACTGGTTATCTAACTTACCACAGAGCAATTAACTGGTTATCAAACTTAGTACAGAGCAATTCACTGGTTATCTAACTTAGTACAGAACAATTCACTGGTTATCTAACTTAGTACAGAACAATTCACTGGTTATCTAACGTAGTACAGAGCAATTAACTGGTTATCAAACTTAGCACAGAGTAATTCACTGGTTATCTAACTTAGTACAGAACAATTCACTGGTTATCTAACTTAGTACAGAATAATTCACTGGTTATCTAACTTAGTACAGAGTAATTCACTGGTTATCTAACTTAGCACAGAACAATTCACTGGCTATCTAACTTAGTACAGAACAATTAAATGGTTGTCTAACTTTGTACAGAATAATTTACTTGTTATCTAACTTAGTACAGAGCTATTCACTGGTTATCTAACTTAGTTCAGAACAATCTACCTTTATCTAACTTAGTATAGGACAATTCACTGGTTATCTAACTTAGTACAGAACTATTCACTGGTTATCTAACTTAGTTCAGAGAAATCTATCGTTATGTAACTTAGTACAGAGTAATTCACTGGTTATCTAACTTAGCCCAGAGTAATTCACTGGTTATTTAACTTAGTACAGAGTAATTCACTGGTTATCTAACTTAGTACAGAACAATTCACTGATTATCTAACTTAGCACAGAGCAATTCACTGGTTATCTAACTTAGCACAGAAAAATTCACTGGTTATCTAACTTAGCACAGAACAATTCACTGGTTATCTAACTTAGTACAGAACAATTCACTGGCTGTCTAACTTAGCAGAGAACAATTCACTGGTTATCTAACGTAGTACAGAACAATTCACTGGTTGTCTAACTTAGCACAGAACAATTGACTGGCTGTCTAACTAAGCAGAGAACAATTCACTGGTTGTCTAACTTAGCACAGAACAATTCACTGGCTGTCTAACTTAGCAGAGAACAGTGCGTTGGTTATCCAGGCAATTACTGACCCGTGTCATTCTTACCGTCTGTCTGTCTGTACGCCCGTCTGTCCGTCTGTATATGTGGCATGACTGAACAGTAAAACGCCATGTGAGCGCTCACCATACATGATCTGTAGCAATAAGCTCATTAGCCACTCATCACGGAGAATGTTTCTTTTTGTGCGTGTGCGTGTGTGTGTGTGTGTGTGTGTGTGTGTGTGTGTGCGCGCGCGCGCGTGTGAAAGAACAATGATTGAATGATATGAATACTATCCTCGGTCAGATTCCAAGCTCTAAGCGCTTAACAAATACGGGGTCATTTGCACCACAGGCTGCCTACCTGGGTAGAGCCGACTGACGGCTGCCACTGGGCGCTCGTCATTCGTTTCCCGTGTCATTCAATCAGGCTTCAGTCACATACACATACACACTCAGACATAGATGGAACATTTTATGTGTGTGACTGTTTTGTTTATTCACCCCCCCGACATGCAGGCAGCCATTCTCCGTTTTCGGGAGTGTGCATAGTGGGTATGTAGCGGAATCAATTCTCAAATGAATCGCTTCTGAACATAAAGCTTTATAAAAACAAAACAAAAAATAAAAGTAGGCATTGTCATTGTTCCAAACAATTCTTTTCTATAGTTTGATTGTCCAATACTTAACATTCACAGATGTATTTTCACAAGGAAAGACTACATGGTGTGAATCTACTCTTTCTGTCAATGTCTTCAGTGTCGGCAGATTCATAGGGGACTGTTGGTTGTGGGACGTGGTGTCGGTCTCCACTCTGGAAGGGACGCTCACTCAGCCTGGCTCCGCGACTAAGCCATTATTGTTGTTAGTAAGTGGTGTCCTAAGTACGTTAAATCAGAACAGACATCACTGAACACCACCAAAGTGACTCAGCAGCAGTGCAGGGTCTCCTCTGGTGTGTGGCCTCCTGGCGACCTAACATCGATGGTTCCCTGTGGACTGCCGACGCTGGAACTGTGATGGACGAACCCGGGTGTGGCCGTGCATGGGGGAATCTAAATGAGCGGCGTGGGAGTAATGCCACTGAAACGGTGCAGATGATGGGGCAGCAAAAAAAAAACAAAAAAAAAAACAAAAAAAAACCCACACCTCTCAGTGCTTAACAACTCCTTAATCACTGATGACTGTACCATGACAGCTGTGTTTCCATTCAGACAGAACAAATTCCCACAAAGTATCTTGACAGGCAAAATTACATGGAAATCATAACTACCAAGTTCAGTCAAACAGCAAACCATGTGCCACAACACAGGACTAACTCTCTATGCTCCCAGTGTTTTCTAACCCGTTAACCACATTACAATGTATTTTCCCACTTTGTCTGAACAAAGTAAACCACTGGTACATATCACAACTCCTACACATGTTATCACAACTACCAACAAGTCAAACATGTGTCTCATAACATCTTGTTGTTATCCCCACGTGCTTACAAACATGAAAAATCCTCAACACACACTGACACAGTGTTAGCCTGTCGATGTGTTCATTTCAAATTTAACCGTCACCATCTTATTTACAAACTAGGTAGACAATACATCAAAAATGCATCAGAACCTGTATTAATAGTAGGAAAACCAAAGCAAGGTAGACAATACATAAAAAAATGTATCAAAACCTGTATTAATAGTAGCAAAACTAAAGCACTCTACACACCTGCTACACATATACTATCTCTTTGGCTTCACAAAACTCAGTGTTTACATTGTTCCCACAGTTGACACACCACTGACATACCACTGGGCAACATCAGTACCAAACATTATCATTGATATGACCAAGACACATCACCGTTTAAGCCGGACATGATATCCTAAGTCATACATTGTAACAAAAGAGCATCATACTATTGGGCGTGGAGGTGGGGGGTAGGGGTTACTCAAAAGGACACCGACCTATTCCACTGAGTGACGATATCTAGCCTTAATCCCTTCCCTTCTGTCTGTCCCCATAAGAAGCAAATCACACACACTGGCTGTGCTCTGACACAAACCATGCTTTCTGAACGAAACACAGATTCGTTACATTTAAACCTGCATAACCAAATCAGCTAGCATGCTGTCTCAGTACTCTTGTGACACAACATCACATTTCCACTGACACTATGTTTCCCAGCAAATCTGTTGTCAACATGGCATAAAACAATCACAAGTAGTGCACTTAAAACCCAGGCTAGTCAGTATCAGTTCATCTTGCTAAGTGTAGACACAAACACCATTAACTAGCATTGTAGCTAGTCTTTACCAGATATATCACTCCCCAGATAAGCTTCATGCATCCTCAACAGTCCCTCATTTAGATACCTTTCATTTGAACGCCTTGGGTTTACTGACATAGGCAGGGCACCAAAACTCTTGGGATAAATGTAATAACTGAGGCCAGTTAACCAAAGTAAAACAGACTCTATAACCAGTATAATAAGAAACAATATCAATGAAATATAAAATGGATCACAGTAATAAAAACCAATTACCAAAATACAGACAACAGTATTACAGAATAACCACCAAAGCAAATAACATACTTAAGAACAGAGATCACTCCAGTGTTACAAAAAGAAATGGAAGCAAAAAAGGAAAAAAAAAGAAGAAGTAGAAACCACACTCAAACACAAGGGGTACATGAACAACCACCCGTTCATTGTCAACACGGGTGTTGATTTCATTGTCCACAAGACCCACTCTCAGAGACTTTCTGATTCACCACCAACACAGGTCGTGCCCTTCCTGCTATGTCACCTATTCTCAAATGGGGAGGGGGCGGTGGGGGAGTGAGGGGGAGGGGGGGTCAAAAGATCTTACCATCATCTTACCACACTACCTATCCCACCAGCCAAGCCCAAAATTCTCAGACAGTTTATATACTGTTTACCAAACGTGTGTTTACAGAAAAAACAACAACAATGCAATTCAATGCAATGCAACACAATATGATACGATGCAATGCAATACAAAACAATACAATATGATACAATGCAATTCAATATGACGCACTGCAGTGCAATACAACAGAGAAATCGGCATGCTTCAGTCAGTTCAGCATTCAACTTAGTCCTTGTTTTCTAAATGGTAGTACCTGACGAAGAGGAACGTGTCCTTCCGTCCAACGCTATATTGTAGTCTGTGGTGGGCGTGTCCCGACGAAGAGGAACGTGTCCTTCCGTCCAACGCTGTATTGCAGTCTGTGGTGGGCGTGTCCTGATGAAGAGGAACGTGTCCTTCCGTCCAACGCTATATTGCAGTCTGTGGTGGGCGTGTCCCGACGAAGAGGAACGTGTCCTTCCGTCCAACGCTATATTGCAGTCTGTGGTGGGCGTGTCCCGACGAAGAGGAACGTGTCCTTCCGTCCAACGCTATATTGCAGTCTGTGGTGGGCGTGTCACAGCAGCTTTCACCAACAGTCCACTGTGCAGTTGCTTTTTTTCTGCTTTTTTTCCTCACAGATGATGAGGTCTGTATGTGTTCAATCAGGTGAGTACACTTATGTGCATGTGTGCGTGCGTGCGTACATGTGTGCGTGCGCGCGCACGCACGCACGCGCGTGTATGTGTGTGTGAGAGAGTGTGTGTGTGTGTGAGCGCATCTTTGAGAGAGAGAGAGACAGAGACAGAGAGAGAGAGAGAGAGAGAGAGTGAGAGAGAGAGTGCGTGTGTGTGTGCGCGTGTGTGAACGAGATGAAAACAAAGAGTGAAGGACAGTCTTCAAGCACAGATTTATATTTCTCTGTTTTGCACGGTTAGTGTGTCGCTGACAGATGATGTACCAGGACCAACTACACTGAAGTGGTTGTGAAAACACTTCTTTTTTCTTCTTTTTTGTCTTCAGTTTTTGTTGTTTTTTTTCGCTCTGTGAAAACTAGAGTTATGCAGGTTTGTCCTTACCACGATATGCACGATTTCCTTTCGCCACCCTCACTCTTCTACAGTAGTAAGGGGCCTAAGTGGTCCGTGTTTCCCGTCATTTGACATGGGCAACGTGGCTTTTCAGCATTTTTACAATGTCTCTGCGGCCTGTCTTGGCAGCACAGGTAAGTGCTGTGAGGCCACCTTTGCTGTGTGCGTTAACGTCAGCGCCGTATTCCAGCAGCAGTTTGGCTGTGTCGGCGTGACCTCCAATGACAGCCCACATCAGTGGTGTGCACCCAGCACTGTCCTTTGTGTTGACGTCAGTGCCGTGTTCCAGCAGCAGTTTGGCTGTGTCGGCGAGACCTCCTCTGACAGCACACATCAGTGGTGTGCACTGATCACTGTCCTTTGTGTTGACGTCAGCGCCGTGTTCCAGCAGCAGTTTGGCTGTGTCGGCGTGACCTCCAATGACAGCCCACATCAGTGGTGTGCGCCCATCACTGTCCTTTGTGTTGACGTCAGCACCGTGTTCCATCAGCTGTTTGGCTGTGTCAGTGTGACCTCCTCTGACAGCACACATCAGTGGTGTCCACCCATCACTGTCCTTTGTGTTGACGTCAGCACCGTGTTCCATCAGCAGTTTGGCTGTGTCGGCGTGACCGCTATCAACAGCATACTTCAGTGGCGTCCACCCATAACTGTCCTTTGTGTTGACGTCAGCACCGTGTTCCATCAGCAGTTTGGCTGTGTCGGCGTGACCGCTATCGCCAGCCCACATCAGTGGTGTCCACCCATCACTGTCCTTTGTGTTGACGTCAGCACCGTGTTCCATCAGCAGTTTGGCTGTGTCGGCGTGACCGCTATCGACAGCCCACATCAGTGGTGTCCACCCATCACTGTCCTTTGTGTTGACGTCAGCACCGTGTTCCATCAGCAGTTTGGCTGTGTCAGTGTGACCTCTTCTGACAGCACACATCAGTGGTGTCCACCCATCACTGTCCTTTGTGTTGACGTCAGCACCGTGTTCCATCAGCTGTTTGGCTGTGTCAGTGTGACCTCCTCTGACAGCACACATCAGTGGTGTGCACCCATCACTGTCCTTTGTGTTGACGTCAGCACCGTGTTCCATCAGCAGTTTGGCTGTGTCAGTGTGACCTCTTCTGACAGCACACATCAGTGGTGTCCACCCATCACTGTCCTTTGTGTTGACGTCAGCACCGTGTTCCATCAGCAGTTTGGCTGTGTCGGCGTGACCGCTATCGACAGCATACTTCAGTGGCGTCCACCCATAACTGTTCTTTGTGTTGACGTCAGCACCGTGTTCCATCAGCAGTTTGGCTGTGTCGGCGTGACCGCTATCGACAGCCCACATCAGTGGTGTCCACCCATCACTGTCCTTTGTGTTGACGTCAGCACCGTGTTCCATCAGCAGTTTGGCTGTGTCAGTGTGACCTCTTCTGACAGCACACATCAGTGGTGTCCACCCATCACTGTCCTTTGTGTTGACGTCAGCACCGTGTTCCATCAGCAGTTTGGCTGTGTCAGTGTGACCTCTTCTGACAGCCCACATCAGTGGTGTCCACCCATCACTGTCCTTTGTGTTGATGTCAGCACCGTGTTCCATCAGCAGTCTGGCTGTGTTGATGTGACCGATTTCAACAGCACACATCAGTGGTGTGCACCCAGCACTGTCCTTTGTGTTGACGTCAGCACCGTGTTCCAGCAGCAGTTTGGCTGTGTCGGTGTGACCTCCAGTGACAGCCCGCATTAGTGGTGTCCACCCACCACAGTCCTTTGTGTTGACGTCAGCGCCATGTTCCATCAGCAGTTTGGCTGTGTTGGTGTGACCTCCAGTGACAGCCCACATCAGTGGTGTGCACCCAGCACTGTCCTTTGCATTGACGTCAGCCCCAGCCCGAAGAAGGAGACGGGTGATGTCAGCTGAAGCAGTGTGTGAGGGGCACTTATAAGCAAAGTGCAGAGCTGTACTTCCTTCCCATGTCGTGCTGGTGACATCTGCCTGATGCTGAATCAGGAGTTCCACTGTACGCACCATACTGTTTTCACATGCATAGTGCAGTGGAGTGCGGAGCTTAAAGACGTTACGGTACCCAAAGAGGGGAAATTTCAATGGTGGTGCAAGAACATTGACATCTGCACCAAGTTCAATGTACAGTTCAGCGATGTCTTCATGCCCTTTAGAACACGCCACCAGCAGACCTGTCCTTCCTTCTCTGTCCTTGTCGTTCACGCTGGTCATACCCTGGAGCAGGAGGAGCTGCATTTCTACCTTGTCAAGGTCATACATACTTCTGAAGACTTGGTCAACGCTTCTGTAATTTTTCTTTGAAATCAGTGAACGCTTGGTGTAAGCCAGATGATACGGTGTCACACCTTGCCTGTTTTGCTGAGTAATGACTGCACCAGCTTTCAGAGACAGCCGTACAGCTGACAACTGCCAACTGCCCACAGCAACGTGAAGGAGGGAGTTGCCGTCTCGGTCTGTGTCACTCACCTGTCTGTCTGTCAGCAGTCGGAACACCAGGTACCAGTGACGCCTGTCCTTCACCTGGAGCTGTACGTTGTCATGGGTTACCTGCACTGTGACCACATCAGGTGGAATGGGCATGGAGGGATCACAGAGGTACTGCAGTCTCTGTTCTGCTGATCCTGTTCCTCTGATGGTGTTCACTTGTTTCTTTGTATCTCTTGTCAGATACTGGCCTACCGTGAGTAATGGAAAGTTCATGGCGCATTCTGGATGTTGGAACTGTTCCGGGTTTAACGTTGTGTGAAGGAAAGACTGAAGTCTGCATTCTGAGCTCTGTGTCAAATGATCAAAGAGTGAACAGGCCATCATGAAACGAGTGGACAGTTTTTTGTTTGCCTGTATCTTTGACAGACACCAGCGAGTCAGGTGGGGAGACGTGTGAAAGGTAGACCAGTAGACAAGCGGTAGTCTATGCACATGATCCACGGCATTCAACAGTTGTTTGATCCTCTTGCTGTCCTTTGCACAGTAGTTGTCCAGCTCCTGCAGAAACTGGGGACACTGAAGGGAAGGGTGCTGGGAGATGGGCAGCAGGTTGCCTTCAGTGATCAATGTGTAGAACCTCTCCGCCAGTGACTGACAGTCATCTGAACAGAGTTTTGTGTCCGTGGAGCAGCGTGTGACTGATCCAAGAGTGAAACATACTTTTGAAGGCAGACCCTCAGGCATGTTCACCACTGTCGTGTGCACGTACTGCACCAGAAATGGCAGGTCACAGATCCTCAGCATTGTAGGAAATCGGAAGAAGCTACCCAGAGCCAGGCAGGCAGCTTCGTACAGAACACGACTGGAAAACGTTCCTTCTGACAGTACGTACCCATGCAGGACGTCTTCATATTTTGCCAGTGTGTCATCGTCGATGTTTGAAAACCCAAGCTCTTTCAGATGGGGTGCAGCTGTTGACAGATTGTGCAAGAAGTGAGACACCCCCTTCATAGTCAGTGCAAACACTGCAGCAAAGATGGTTCTATGGGTTTTGTCTTCAATCATCTTTGTCAGTAACTGTGCATGGGCCACAGCAGGTGTCAAAAATATGGCAGTGGGATCCTCTGATGAACTCCACTGGTTCACCATATAATCACAGCACCACGGAAAAACAGGACCACTTGCATCTTTGTCTAGAATTTCCTCCACAATCCGACGTTGTCTCTCAGTTTCAAGATGAAGTTTGTCCAGATGGAAATTGAGAAATTTCTCCTTGACATGTTCTGGCAAAGTGCCTGGCAGATGCACAACAGCATTAACATCCCTCAGAGGACTCTTCGACTTTTCCACCCGTTGGAGTTGACGCAGCACGTGTGGGTAGACTGTGATCAGCAGCTTGCATGTTCCTTCTTTCACCAACAACATTGCACAACCCATAATGTTCTCCCATCTGGTGTGCTGTTCTTCGTTCAGCCAAACCTCGCCAAAGAGTCCATCCAGCAGCACTACGCTACGCCTGTCCTGCCCAATATGAGAGTTCCACTCACCAATCTGTTGGAAGATGTACGGTTTAAACCCCTGTGAACTGAAACGTCGTAGAAGAGCGTGTGCTGTGAAGGTCTTACCGCAGCCAGGGGGCCCGCTCAGAATCACACATCCAGCTTTCTTCAGTATGTAATCAGCCTCTTCCATGGCGTGTGTGCGCACGTACTCAGAGCGTTCGCTGTCTATGGTCATTTCGCTGTTTCCTGAAATAAATCAACAACCAAAGACATTCTTTAACATCCGGTCATTGGTTTGAAAACCACATGACGAACAGACATACTCAGAAACTGGGAATGTCTGCATCATGTTGATAATTTAACCGAGAACAAGCCTCGTTATTGATGAACAACATAACCATAATCTGAATTACTCAAATAAGTAGTTAATCATCTACTTCCTTACCTCTTCATTCATCTCGGTGCTAGTGAAATAATCGTCCATTGACATAGTGTGTGACAAACAGTGGCTTTCTTGTTGTCCACCAAAAGGTGTAGTCATAAGCTGGATGGAGAAAACAGAAAAGCTGAACCTTGACAGAGATGGCAACAAACTCTGGAAACTCACCACAGCCATGAACAATGAAGAGACAAGGTCAGCGCCTGTCACACTTCAAAAAGACCAGGAGATGGTGACAGGGAGAGAGGCACAAACTGCTTCATAGACAGCTATAAGCAGATCAGCAACATCACTGTGTCAGAGGACAGAAAACAAGTCCATGATGAAATGAAGAATCATCAGGATGACCAAGACCAACCTGAATATATGGACAGACCTTTCAAACTGAAAGAGTTTGAAGAACCCATAAAGTCTTTGCAGGACAAAAAATCTCCAGGTCCTGACAAAATCACCAACAAAATGCTAAAACACCTTGGCACCAAAGCAAAGACCAAACTCCTTGCTCTCTTCAACAACAGTTGGAAGACGGGGCATGTTCCACAGAGCTGGCGAGAAGCTGACATGGTGCCCATCCACAAGAAGGGCAAAGACAGAGCCAGGGCTGATAGTTATCGCCCCATCAGCCTCACCAGCTGCGTGGGCAAGCTCCTAGAGCGTATGATCAACTCGCGCCTAGTTTGGCACCTGGAGAAGAACAACATCACCACTCCAGAGCAGGCAGGCTTTCACCAACATCATTCCACTGAGGACCAAGTGACCTACATTGCCCAGAAGATCGAGGATGGCTTCCAGGACAAACAGCATACACTGACGGTGTGGACAGACATGGAAAAGGCGTACGACAAAGTCTGGAAGGATGGCCTCCGGTGGAAGCTTCAGAAGAGTGGTGTGACTGGTGGTGTGTACCAGTGGATCTCACAGTACCTGAACAATAGGAAGGCCCGAGTCCATGTCAATGGAGCATACAGCCGGAAGAAGACACTGAGAGAAGGAGTTCCTCAAGGAGGTGTCCTCAGCCCCACACCATTCCTTGTCTTTATCAACGACATCGTCAAAGATATGCCACGCAAAGTCCAGGGAGCCATCTATGCAGATGATCTTGTCCTATGGTGCTCGGAAGAACACCTCACAACTGCCAACTACAGACTACAGCAGGTGCTGAATGTTCTCAAAAGCTGGACAAAACAGTGGCTGGTGACAATTAATGCCAAAATGACCACTTACAATGTTTTCAGCCTCTCACCCAAAGAACAAAAGGCCAACCTGCACATCAATGGACAAACTCTGCTTGCTGAGAACAACTCCACGTACCTGGGAGTCACTTTTGACAAACGCCTGATGTGGAAGAAGCAAGCAGAGAAAGCAGAATCAAGAGCAAAAGTACTACTTGCCCTCATGAAGAAGCTGGCAGGAACAACATGGGGCACAGACAACACGAACCTCAGGAGGCTGTGCACTGGTAGAGTCAGGCCAGTGCTGGAGTATGGCATGACTGCATGGGGCACTACGGCCAAGTCCAACTCTTGAACTGATCAGCAAGGTTCAGAATCAAGCTACCCGTATCATCACAGGGGCCATGAGGTCTACACCAATTCAGGAGCTTGAAACCATCACAGAGCTCCAGCCCCTTGAGGACAGCAGAGACGCCAAACTCCTGAGCCAGGCTGCCAAGTTCAAGAGATTGCAAGGCCACCCCATGAGGACAGACTGTCCCAGCCAACAAAAGGACGGCTGAAGACAGGGAGTTTCATACAAAAGAGCAGGATCCTAGAACGGCAACATCAGGATATCCTTGACCATGCCCCCAAAGTGACACCCCGTTGTCTTGCAGTCCCTGACTGGAGTGAAGGAACCCGTCCCCTCATCTAGTGCAGCATCCCTGGTGTTGGCCCCAAAGATTCCCAAAGCGGCCCTGAAAGAAAGTCCCTCACCCTTGAACACCTCCACACCCAGTTCCCCAAAGAATTCCAGACTCATGTCTACACTGACGGCTCTGCGGCAGATGGCATTCGGAACGGAGGGACAGGAGTCTATGTTCAGTATCCAGGAGGCAGAGAAGAAAAGATCTGCCTCGCTACCGGCCTGTACTCCACCAATTACAGAGCCGAAGCAGAAACCTTGAAAACAGCAGCAGCCTACATCGAGGTCAGCCCCTATGCCAGCCACAACGTTGTCTTCCTGACCGACGCCCTGTCCATCTTGTAGGCCTTTTTGTCCAACAGAGATCCAGAACTCAACGATCTGTCCTCCTCTCTCGCCTCCCTCTGTACGTCACACAGTCAACCTGCAGTGGACTCCCTCCCACTGCAACGTGCTTGGCAACGAAACTGCTGACTCCCTGGCAAAGGAAGGACACTACGAAAGAGCAAATGGACAGGTCTACCAACTACTCTGAATCCAGGACCATCATTAAGGCCAAGCTGCAGAACAAGTGGAAGCAGCAGCATCCATGCCACAACAGAGCATACCCGTACTACCTGCTGACTCGTCGAGAGCAGGCAGCCATTTTCAGGCTCAGGACAGGCTACAACCGCCTGAAACACCACCTATACACGAAATTCCGTATCGGCGACACAGAGCAGTGCCCCTGCAGAACAGGCAGACAGACAACAGAACATCTGCTGCAGTCCTGCCCGCTCCACCAAAAGCTCTGAGACAAAACCTGGCCCGACCCAATCCCAGTGGCCCGGAAGCTCTACGGAGGACTGGAGGACCTTCGACGTACTGCCGCCTTTGTCGAGGAGATGGGGGAATCCATCTGATAAATGACGAACGAGACAACATTCTGGTGGATGTCAATTTTAACTCTCTCCATACGAACGGCGAAAGAGACGACGTTAACAGCGTTTCACCCCAATTACCACCATCAAAATATTACAAGGGGAAGGCTCTTACACTGAAGAGGTGAATGTTGACAAAGAATACCACAATTCTGACGACGGAAACTAAAGGTTGGGTCATTGAGACACCCACTGGACATCCGAGGTGTCTGTGTAGAGGAGAAGAGAGGACTGGCCGTACTGAGTGAGTTAAGAGGGGGTCGCAGTGGAGGGTCTTATTATCATTATCATTATTATATTAATATTATTATTAACAGTATTATTATCATTATTATGGAAGCATGTACCTGCTAGAAAGTTCGTTTCCATCTCATTACATTGAAGACGTGAGTCATCGTCCAGCTGGTTCATGACATCTGAAACAAACACGTGTCTACATGGCCACATGAACAAAAGCAGTACAGCACACGCAGATCATCCCTAAACTGAGGCTTACCGAATGATAGCGTAGATTTGATCATCCCTAAACTTAGGCTTACCGAATGATAGCGTAGATTTAATCATCCCTGAACTGAGGCTGACCGAATGATAGCGTAGATTTAATCATCCCTAAACTGAGGCTTACCGAATGATAGCGTAGATTTAATCATCCCTGAACTGAGGCTTACCGAATGATAGCGTAGATTTAATCATCCCTGAACTGAGGCTTACCGAATGATAGCGTAGATTTAATCATCCCTGAACTGAGGCTTACCGAATGATAGCGTAGATTTAATCATCCCTGAATTGAGGTTTACCAAATGATAGCGTAGATTTAACCATCTCTAAACTGTTGATTATTGAATGATAACATGGATATGATTATCTCTAAATTGTGGCTAACTGAACAGTAGCGTAGACATAATATCTTAACAGTGGCTTACTGAATGATAACATAGATATAATCATCTCTGAACTGTGGTATACTAAATCATAGCATAGACATAATAATCTCTAAAGTGTGGCTTACTGAATTATATCTCCGAACTGTGGTAAGCTAAATGATTAACTCTAAACTGTGGTAAGTGAAATGATTTCGAAAACATAATTATTTCTAAACAGTGGTAAACTAAATGGTAGTGTAAATAATTATGGTCATCTTTTCTCTAAACTGTGGTTCATCTTGTCTCTAAACTGTGGCACACGAAACGGTGGCGTGAATATAATCGTTTCAAAATTGTGTCAAAGTAAATAGGAGCATAGACGTAATCATTTCTAATATTTCTCACCCCCCAATTCCCCAATACAATGCAAAACCATACGTTCGTTATGCGAAACAATATATTGTGTTGTTTTGTACTGCACTGCACTGCACTGTATTGTATTGTATTGTATTGTATTGTATTGTATTGTATTGTATTACTTTTTATCACTGCATATTTCTCCGTGTAAAATTCAGGATGCCACAGGGACAAATATTTTGCTGCCGTGAGTTCTTTAACGTGTGGTACGTCGCACAGGGTCTCCATTCATCGTCTGGCCTGAATGACTGAGCACTTTTTTCAAAGTCCAGTGAAGGAGAGAGTACGAGTGAACATCCTGGTGTGACCAGGGGATTCAAACACAAGGACTCTGGATCGCTTACTGCTGACTGAAGCCACTGTTCCACATACCTTGCACAGCAGAATGTGCAGTCCTGTTGACACTGAGAGGAGCTTGGATGACGTCATCTCGGACACTTCCTGTTGACATGGTGTCGTCATTGGTGTCTGTCGATGCGTCATCTTGACTGTAGTCTTTTGACGTAGCCATGTTCCTGAAACATTGGTAGATATCAGTTAACTGACCATTGATTGATTCAAATGAATGAGTAATCAGACAGAAGCTCCGTCAAACTGTAAAGAAGAATTGATAACAACAACAATTCATTGTATAGCACTTTCAAACCTCTCAAAGTGCTTTACAACATTACAACACGTCAGTCAGATACAACTAACAACGCGCGCGCGCGTGCACGCGCGCGCACACACACACACACACACACAGAGCAAGCGAGATGGGCATATATTATAGATTTATAGATAGATACATAATGTTCTACGAAACCAGTCTGCCATTGATAAATGTTTGCAAGCACAAATAAAGTCACGCATGGGCACACACACACACACACACACACACACACACACACACCACATAAACACACACACACACACACACACACACACACACACACACAGTGACTTTGAACAGTTATTTCTGGGAGGACATGCAGAATTGGTCGACATTAGTTTTCCCGATCTATAAAAAATGAAGTCCACTAATGAAATCCTTTACTTGGGGGATGGTGTAGGGGAGAGGAAGGAGGGTATCGATTACATTATTACCCTCGTGATCGGTTTGATGTTGTTGGTTTCTTGTTGTTGTTGTTTTAGCAAAATAAACAAGAGCTGGATATAAACGGAATTCCCTGACATTCTATTTATAAACATTTTGTGATCAAAGAACACAAAGATGGATTTTTGTTGTTTTGTTTCTGAAGACTTAAGCTTTACGTACTTGTCTGTGCTTTGAAACCATTGAACTTCAATCAGCAAAATAAAAGAACGATTCAGTGCCATGTATAGATGTAAGACAGACAATGACATAGACACACCACTTGGGCCGACAAGTTCAATGCAGCCACCTTGAACATACCGTGTTCGTTTTCGGGAAACCCCGCTATGCGTGGTCACAAGCGCAAGTTGAAAAACAGCTACCATTGATTTATAATTTTTAAAAAAAATTTTTTTTAGAAGATTCTATAAATATATATATAAGCTTTGGAAGAAAACTTTTTTTTCTTTTAAATGTGATCATTCCGCGACAACATTAACGTCTTTTGCATGAATAATTTCAACTTTTTTCGTATACAGGCAAACCATTTCCAATTTTATTAAGTTATTTATCTCAATCCTATCTTAAAACAGCTTTGTTCCATAAATACACTTTATTTTCTTGTTCGCACATATCGAACAATGGACTTTTGTACTTGTATATGGACAACAAACCAGTCTTGTGTATTGCAGTTATCAGTATTAACAGAAGAAGGATAAAAGTTATACAAGAGATAAGACGCCAATTAAAAAAAAAAGTATGTATAAAACAGTTAGAAGGCGATTGTCAACGGTGTAGGCCTATTTCCCCAAGGAAGAAATCTCCGCCATTTTTGTCTTCGTGTCGACACGCCCACAACACCTGTCGTACTGTATATGATCTACATCGAGTCAAAATCATTCCCAAACTCACCTACCTCTGTGTCGCGTCGGGCTGAGTTCAAACCTTATGAATCACACAGACCACCACGTTCTTCGAAGCTGGAACAGAAAATAAAACAACTCTAACCTGCTCCACTGAGCTTGAAGTTCAAGCGAGCAAGGTCGCAATGGTGTCCTCTCCCGAGACAAACCCGGAAATGAAGGCAGTTTCTTTTCTCTTTCCTTTTTTTTTTTTTTTTTTTTTTTTTCTCGGTCTGTTTGTTAATAGAAAATCTCTCTCTCTCTCTCTCTCTCTCTCTCTCTCTCTCTCTCTCTCTCTCTCTCTCTCTCTCTAATACCCCTTCCCATGCCCACCCCCAGTCCCCTGGTTTTGAATTGTGGTCCATGGCCAAAGTTCATTAAAACAATTTCGTTCGTTCGTTCGTTCGTTCGTTCGTTCGTTCGTTCGTTCGTTCTCTCTCTCTCTCTCTCTCTCTCTCTCTCTCTCTCTCTCTCTCTTGTGCAAACAAGTATGAAAAAAATGTATTTATCAACTATCTAAAATAAAACACTTTTTACATTGTCGCAAATTATTTTTTGATGCTGATGTCGAATTCCACATTGATTACGCATCAACATTACGGGATTCAGCTAGTGAAATTACTCTGAAACCTCTTTTTAGTCTCCATAGGCGAGCATTAAAATGAGTTCTTCTATAATCCTCATCACTAAATCCTTCTGAATACAGAGCTCTGCATATTATTTCACTAACAACTAAACTTAAAATTAATAAAGCGCTATTTATGTTTAAAATTATGTCTGGTTTTACTCCCCCTTCCCTTCAAAATAGATTTGTTATTAACACTCACCGTAATGTACACAAGATTTCTGTACCGTTTCCAAGGATTGATCTATTCAAGTCTAGTCTTTCTTACTCAGGGGGTTGCTTATGGAATGAAATGTTATCATGTATAACTTGAATGTCAACACAGTTAAAAGCATCTCTGTATTTAAAAACACATATCGTGTATATCTCAAGAAAAACCTGTAAACGTGCTTAACATTGTTATGATAATATCATCCACAATTTCAAATTGATTATCATTGATTATTGCGTTTACGCCTGTCTATCTGTCTCTACATCTGTCTGTCTATCTGTCTCTACATCTGTCTGTCTATCTCTACATCTGTCTGTCTATCTGTCTCTACATCTGTCTGTCTATCTCTACATCTGTCTCTACATCTGTCTGTCTATCTCTACGTCTGTCTCTACATCTGTCTGTCTATCTCTACGTCTGTCTGTCTATCTGTCTCTACATCTGTCTGTCTATCTCTACATCTGTCTCTACATCTGTCTGTCTATCTCTACATCTGTCTCTACATCTGTCTGTCTATCTCTACGTCTGTCTCTACATCTGTCTGTCTATCTCTACATCTGTCTGTCTATCTGTCTCTACATCTGTCTGTCTATCTCTACATCTGTCTCTACATCTGTCTGTCTATCTCTACATCTGTCTCTACATCTGTCTGTCTATCTCTACGTCTGTCTCTACATCTGTCTGTCTATCTGTCTCTACATCTGTCTGTCTATCTGTCTCTACATCTGTCTGTCTATCTCTACATCTGTCTCTACATCTGTCTGTCTATCTCTACGTCTGTCTCTACATCTGTCTGTCTATCTCTACGTCTGTCTGTCTATCTGTCTCTACATCTGTCTGTCTATCTCTACATCTGTCTCTACATCTGTCTGTCTATCTCTACATCTGTCTCTACATCTGTCTGTCTATCTCTACGTCTGTCTCTACATCTGTCTGTCTATCTCTACATCTGTCTGTCTATCTGTCTCTACATCTGTCTGTCTATCTCTACATCTGTCTCTACATCTGTCTGTCTATCTCTACATCTGTCTCTACATCTGTCTGTCTATCTCTACGTCTGTCTCTACATCTGTCTGTCTATCTCTACATCTGTCTGTCTATCTGTCTCTACATCTGTCTGTCTATCTCTACATCTGTCTGTCTATCTCTACATCTGTCTGTCTATCTGTCTCTACATCTGTCTGTCTATCTGTCTCTCTATTTCTTCATCCAGTCTTTCTTTCTTCTTTTTTTCCATTCTTTCTTTCTCTGTCCTCCATTACTGTATCATTTGTACATGTACTGTGTATATGGTTATCAGTTGATGTATATGATTATGTGATGTGCATGCTTAGTTTTCTGTGTGTGTGTGTGTGTGTGTGTGTGTGTGTGTGTGTGTGTGTGTGTGTGCTTTTGTGCATGCATTTTGTCTTACCCCCACCCCCACCACCTTTTTTCTTCTTCTTCCTCTTTTTTTTTTTTTTTTTTTTTTTTTTTGTCAGCTTTGCCCAGAGGGCTGGATGTAAAACAGAAGCATTACTGATTCCCTTACCCTCATGAAATAAAATCTCGTGCCTTCGTTCATTCTCTGTCACCAAAACAAATTAAGACATGTCTGTCGGTATGCAGAGCACAGTCTGTGTATAATGCCAGATTTATTATCTGCACTTGATTTCATTCACTATCACACTGTACACACAAGGAGATACGCACACATGCACGAGCGCGCGCGCACGCGTACCCGCACACATACACTCACACTCAAACGCGCGCGCGCACACACACACATACACACACACAGAGCTCCACACCATACTAGATCAGACCAGGTCACACATTACACACTTGCCTTTCCGAAACATGTCAGCCACAAAATCACCTCTAATTACCGTATATCCCCTCTCTTCCACTCCACACACACACACACACACACACACATGCACACACATGCACGCACACACACACACACACACATGCACACACACGTACACACGTACACACACACACACACACACACACACACACCAGTTGCATTAGACATTGGCAGCGAGCAGTCTATGAACCCGCACATTGTAACGATCGAAGAGGACGGGGGGGTGGGGGGGAGGGAGGGGGAGGAGAGAAGAGGGGGGGGGAAGGAAAGGTAAGGGGGTCCTGGGAATTACACACACAACCGAATGAAAGAGGGGGTTGGGGGGGGGGGGGAGAGTGTGTGTGCTATGTAGGTCTGCACATTTTCAGCTGTGTGCGTAGTGGGAGCAGAGGGGTGGGTGGGGGTCGGGGGGGGGAGGGGTGAGAGGGGGTGAGGGTAGATTTGAACAAGTCAACTGCGTGCATGATGGGAGGTGTGCAGGTGTGAAGATTACAGCCCTAAGC
>NC_134905.1:2104682-2122182 GCF_041734735.1 Babylonia areolata | reverse complement strand
GCATTTCAGTTTTGTTTAAACCAATCAGTCAGCAAGCATTTTAGTTTTGTTTAAACCAATCAGTAAGCATTTCAGTTTTGTTTAAACCAATCAGTAAGCAAGCATTTTAGTTTTGTTTAAACCAATCAGTAAGCATTTCAGTTTTGTTTAAACCAATCAGTAAGCAAGCATTTTAGTTTTGTTTAAACCAATCAGTAAGCATTTCAGTTTTGTTTAAACCAATCAGTAAGCAAGCATTTTAATTTTGGTTAAATCAGTCAGTAAGCAAGCATTTTAGTTTTGGTTAAACCAGTCAGTAAGCAAGCATTTTAGTTTCAGTCTGGTGTTGACCAGGGTGTGTGGGTTTGCCTCCCAAGGTTTTAATGTATCAATGATTCACATTGCCTGATTGTTGTTGTTATGCATATGTGTGTGTATGTGTGAATGTGTGTCTGCTTTTTTTTTTAACATTTATTTGCTTATATATCATCATTGGTTTAAAAAAAAAAAAATTATTTATCTATTTATTTATTTTATTTTCATTATTATTATTATTATTAATTAATTAATTAATTAATTTTTTAATTATATTATTATTATTTAGTTAGTTATTTAGTTAGTTAAGTTTTTTTGTTTTTTTTCTTGTTTTTTTTCTCAAGGCCTGACAAAGCGCGTTGGATTATGCTGCTGGTCAGGCATCTGCTTGGCAGATGTGGTGTAGCGTATATGGATTTGTCTGAACGCAGTGACGCCTCTTTGAGCTACTGAAACTGAAACTGAAACTGTTGATCCCGTTTCTTCTTCGCTTGTCGTGTCTTTCCTTGACTTACTTTGCTCTTGGTATTTATCTTACCTAAAACATTATATCACAGATTGACATAAGTTTACATTTGGCGCTTATAGTTTTTAGAGGCGTTTGATTGGCTGAGAGCGGGTAGGCCCGTCTTTTCACTGTTAGCCGCGCGAAATTTGGCCAAGCAGAGCAAACCAATAGGCCTAGTTTGCATCAGTTTGACATGGTACAGTATATGTAACACCAAACATGGAGTATAATACAAACTCCTCCTTTTGGGCCAACAGCAAAGTGAGAGCTGTATTATCAGTAGTTTCTCCAGTCAATGGGAAACCATTTACAGCTTAGCCTTTTGTGAAGGACTATGACTCTCAAACTAGGAGGCAAAATTGCACTGGCTCTTAGTGCTGCAGCCTTGGGGGCTAGTTGGCCTTTGGGAACCATCCCAACGCCGACTGCCCTAAAACCCTCTTGGCCGAGAGAGTGGGGATGTACTTGGGCAAGACACTCTACACTATGATCAAATTCTAGCCCAAATAGTCGGAACAGCAGTTACCTCCTCTGCTGTTCTGATGGTCATAGTCGGACACGACTGACTATCATATATTATACATTATCTTACCTTGCTTTACCTTGTTTTGGGGGATGTTTCTTTACCTTATATCACTGTACAATGTTTACCTTGCCCTACTTTATAATTTTACCTTTGCCTTACTTTAATGTACATTGTTTTAGTTTGCTCTACCTTTATTTTTACCTTTACCTTACCTTGTAGTGTGTCATTTTACCTTGTCTTACTTTACTGTACATCAATCTACCTTTCCCAATATTGTTGATTTATCTTTACCTTACTTTACCAAACATCGGTTTACCTTGCCATGCCCTGTTTATTCATCTTTACCTTACCTTACCATACCTCAATTTACCTTGCCTTGCCTTCTCTCACATATCATTCACTGCACAAAAAGGTACATCACACATGCACATGCACACGCGCACACACACACCACTAATAAGTCTACCAAAAATCTAGGGGTACCTAAAACATCATCTTGCCTCGCCTTGTTTTTACTCTTTATTTTACCTTACAGTATATTGTTTTACCTTGCCTTACCTTACTTTATATTATATATTAGTTTTGCCTTGCCTTACCTTACTTTACATTATATATCAGTTTTACCTTGCCTTATCTTACTTTACATTATATATCAGTTTTACCTTGCCTTACCTTACTTTACATTATATATCAGTTTTACCTTGCCTTACCTTACTTTACATTATATATCAGTTTTACCTTGCCTCACCTTAATTTACATTATATATCAGTTTTACCTTGCCTTACCTTACTCTACATTATTTATCAATTTTACCTTGCCTTACTTTACATCATATATCAGTTTTACCTTACCTTACTTTACATTATATATCAGTTTTACTTTACCTTACTTTACATTATATATCAGTTTTACCTTGCCTTACCTTACTTTTCATTATATATCAGTTTTACCTTGCCTCACCTTACTTTACATTATATATCAGTTTTACCTTACCTTACTTTACTTTACATTATATATCAGTTTTACCTTGCCTCACCTTACTTTACATTATATATCAGTTTTACCTTGCTTTACCTTACTTTACATTATATATCAGTTTTACCTTGCCTCACCTTAATCTACATTATATATCAGTTTTACCTTGCCTTACCTTACTTTACATTATATATCAGTTTTACCTTGCCTTACCTTACTTTACATTATATATCAGTTTTACCTTGCTTTACCTTAATTTACATTATATATCAGTTTTACCTTGCCTCACCTTTACATTATATATCAATTTTACCTTGCCTTACGTTACTTTACATTATATATCAGTTTTACCCTGCTTTACCTTACTTTACATTATATATTAGTTTTACCTTGCCTCACCTTAATCTACATTATATATCAGTTTTACCTTGCCTTACCCACGGATGTTCAGTGCTGGCACTTTAGTTGGCCCAGCGAAAGTTCATGAACCCAGGAAGTAGGGCATGGATATAAATAAACGTGGCTGACAAACAGGCCGTGCCAGCGGCACTCGCTGTACGCTTGTTCAGCGGTAAATCTGCTTTGTTTCTTTCGCGCATCATCTTCCCGGATGGATTGGAAATAACGACAAAAGAAGTGGGTTTCTACAAAGAATGCAAAATGAGCTTTCCATTGACTCCAAACACAATATATTTTCTTACATAGCAATTGTTGCGGCAACGGTTGAAACATGCATGAAGAAAGAGAAGAGAAGGTCAAGCAGAAACATGATCGCAAAAATCGTAAAATTTAAATCCCTCTCTAAGAAAACATACGCTTATTACAATGAAATCGTAAAAATCACCAAAACATTTAGCATGCCTGCATGCAGATCAGCCCACCCTTTTGAGTTGTAGATTTTTTCTTGTCAGCACAACAAGTGTTTAAATGAACACACTGTAGCATGGTGAGTGCAAGCAGCAGGGGCATGTAGAGCAGGGTGAGTGTAATCGCTGCAGGAAATGTGTGGATGCTATGGAAGCGTGAGAAAAGTGGGGCAGGGGCTGCGGGGCCAAGTGAAACAAAGAAGGCAGTGTCCAGGTTTGGCACGCGGGTCCAGAAATACCGCGCGCGGTGAATGCGCCGGCCAATGCAGAGTGTGGTGGGAAAGTCTGGCATTAAAAAAAGTTTGACCCCAGACGCTAGACGCTGCTCGGAAACTAAAGAGGTGGATTTTGTGCTCGGCTGAGCAGCCGTGTACCTTACTTTACATTATATATCAGTTTTACCTTGCCTTACCTTACTTTACATTATATATCAGTTTTACCTTGCCTTACCTTACTTTACATTATATATTAGTTTTACCTTGCCCTACCCTGGCTTTCGTCTCCACTTTATTTTACTGCCCATTGTTTTCTTCCTTGCCTCACTGTGTTCTCGCTCATCATTTTAACTCACCGTGTAGTGCCACTGGACTCGACAAGAATCGCACGTGCAGCGCTGGCCGTGTTGCAGACAAGGTCAAGGGCGCCGACCCTCTGACAGAGTCGCTGAGCGTGGACCTCGTGCAGCAGGCCCTGAACCAGTTGTCGTTCCTGGAGGTGGTGTCCACCACGCCGGCTCTGAACAATGCTACCTTCCTGAAACAGGCGCTGCGCCGCTACGAGTTTCTGTGGCTCCCCCTGGCGGCCCGGCATCCCGAACAGGTGCTCGTGGCTCCGCTGGACATCGAGTGGATCTGGCACTGCCACCTGCTGGCCCCTGTGGCTTACCAGGAAGACTGTCTGCGCGTGGTGGGATTGGTGGTGGACCACAGGCTTCTCTCCCTCAAGGGTCGTCAGGAGATGCTCCCGACCTCTCGCGTCCTGTGGAGGCAGGAGTACCCTCACGAGCCGTTCGAGGCGGACCTCCCCTCTTCAGTGGTTACAGGCAACACCACCACCACCAGTCTGCTGATATCTCCTAGGTCCAAGATCTCCTACGACATCCTGTCAGCTGCCTGCCGCCAGAGGGTGTTCTTCTACCAGGTGAGCCTCCCGCACTACCGGAACGTGAAGTTCCTTACGCGCGCTCTGTCCCGGTACCGGCAGTTCCTCACCTTGAAGCGACAGAACCCCGATCGCTTTCTGGTTCCGTGTTACGACACGGACCTCATGTGGCACACGCACATGCTTCATCCTCAGCTTTACAAGGCGGACACGGAGAACCTCCTGGGCAAAACCTTCCCCCACGACGACTCTGTCAACGAACGACACACGGGGTCCAGGCTGAACTCTGCCCAGGAGCTGACTCAGAAGCTGTGGACGAAGGCGTTCAAGGAAAGCTTCTCCACCAACGGAGCCATGTTCAGGGGGTCGCCTCCTCAGGGAGGGCTGTATCACGTGCAAGAGTCGGACGTGGCCCTCATGGCGACGGTCACAGCCTCTCTCAGGCTGGATCAGCTCCGGATGAGGAGCGTTCCGGGTGGTGGTGGGGGTCGGGGTGGAAGGAAGGTGGTGGTGAAGCTCCAGACCTCGGCCAACAGGAAGGTCAAGGGCGCCGTGTCCACCTGCAAGGTTCAGTCCCTGTCTGAGCACGTGGCCACCGTGTCCAACTTTAGTACGCGGGATGTGAACGGCATCAAGTGTCAGGTGGTTTCTCTGTGTGTGTGTGTGTGTGTGTGTGTGTGTGTGTGTGTGTGTGTGTGTGCGTGTGTGTTTCTGTCTGTCTGTCTGTCTGTCTCCTTCATTGTGTCAAGTGTCAGCTCTCTCTCTCTCTCTCTCTCTCTCTCTCTCTCTCTCTCTCTCTCTCTCTCTCTCTCTTCTTCTTCTTCTTCTTCTTCTTCTTCTTCTTCTTCTTCACTTGTAAAGGCAATCAGGTATTCCTCTCTCTCCTTGACATGAAGTAAACATGGGCATGATACCCTCAGGTGATGAATGATGACGTAGACATGACGTCCTCGGGTGATGAATGATGACGTAGACATCATGTCCTCAGGTGATGAATGATGATGCAGACTTGATGTCCTCAGGTGATGTATGATGACATAGACATGACGTCCTCAGGTGATGAATGAAAATGTATATGATGACGTAGACATGACGTCCTCAGGTGATGAATGATGACGTGGACATGAAGTAGACATGAGCATGACGTCATCGAGTGATTATGATGACGCAGACACGACGTCCTCAGGTGATGAATGATGACGTCTATACGATGACGCAGACACGATGTCCTCAGGCGATGAATGATAATCCAAGAGATGACGTAGACCTGACGTCATCGGGTGATGAATGATGATGATGATGATGATGACGTATATTTGATGACGTGTACACAGGTAGTGGCGAAGAAGGGCGTGGGATGCTGTGGGTCACGTGAGGTGCTTCAGGAAGGTGACGTTGAAGTGCTGTCTCTGATCCACAACGCCTGCTGTCGGAACCTGTCCAGCTTTTCACAGACCTGCACTCTGCCTCTCGGTCAGGTCCGTGGCAGTTTTTTTGTCGTTGTCGTCTGTTGTCTTCGTCGTCCTCATTTAAAGAGAAAGGTGGCCGAGTGGTTAAGACGCTCAGCTGCCAATACAGAGAGTCCGTGAGGGTGTGTGGGTTCCAATCCCGCTCTCGCCCTTTCTCTCAAGTTTGACTGGAAAATTTCAAACTGAGCGTCTAGTCTTCCGGTTGAGACGATCAACAACAGAGGTCCCGTGCGTGCAGCACGCAATTGGCGCATTGAAAAAGAACCCAAGACAACGAGAGTGTTGTCCTCTGGCAAAATTATGTAAAAAGAAATCCACTCTGATAGGTACACAAATATATAAATATATAAGCATGCACCCAAGGCCTGACAAAGCGCGTTGGGTTATGCTGCTGGTCAGGCATCTGCCTAGCAGATGTGGTGTAGCGTATATGGATTTGTCCGAACACAGTGACGCCTCCATGTGAAACTGAAACCGTTTTGATTGTTGATGTGTTGATGATGTATGTGATGTTTTTTGATTGTTGGAAATACTGATGTGATTGCCATTGGTGTCAGTGGTAATAATAATAATAATAATGGATACTTATATAGCACACTATCCAGAAATCTGCTCTAGGTGCTTTACAAAAAACGCTTTGTTAACATAAAACATTACATCTATGTTACATACACACACCAAAATATGACTACACACACACACACACACACACACACACACACACACACAGAGAGAGAGAGAGAGAGAGACTGCATACATACATTTTAACAATACATGTGTATCTAACAGCTACCCTAACATACGCACACATAGGCAGGCACAAACTTACATAAACGCACGCACACACAATACACATTCATATACATGCATGTAGTTATGTACACATACATATGTATACATACATAGTCAAGCACAGCTAACGCAAAGGAAGTGGACCTGCCACAATTGAACTTACTGCTGAGGGAAAAGGTGAGTTTTGAGACGAGATTTAAAAGATAAGAGGGAATCAGCAGTGGTGAAGTCGACGGTGATGGTAGCAAATATTTCCGCTGCGCTCTATGCATACAGATGAGCGGAGAACTTCTTCTCATATGCACACGAGTGGGCTTTTACGTGTATGACCGTTTTTACCCCGCATTGTAGGGAGCCATACTCCGTTTTCGGGGGTGTGCATGCTGGGTATGTTCTTGTTTCCATAACCCACCGAACGCTGACATGGATTACAGGATCTTTAACGTGCGTATTTGATCTTCTGCTTGCATATACACACGAAGGGGGTTCAGGCACTAAGCAGGTCAGCACATATGTTGACCTGGGAGATCGTAAAAATCTCCACCCTTTACCCACCAGGCGCCGTCACCGTGATTCGAACCCGGGACCCTCGGATTGACAGTCCAACGCTTTAACCACTCGGCTATTGCGCCCGTCTGAGTGAAGAACAAAATAGGTGGCGATGGTATTGCGAAGGGTTATTATCGACATATGTATACACGTAAGTGAATCACACACGTGTGGAGTATGACGGTGACGAAAAGTAAGAAAAGTGAAGAATGACAATAACAACAGGTGTACGCTTCAAGTATGATGGTGTGACAATAGGCGTACACTTGAAGTATGATGGTGACAATAGGTATATACTTGAAGTATAACTATCAACAGGCATACACTTGAAGTATGATGGTAACAATAAGTGTACACTTGAAGTATGATGATAACAGTAGGCATACACTTGAAGTATGATGATAACAGTAGGCATACACTTGAAGTATGATGGTGACCATAGGCATACACTTGAAGTATGATGGTGACAATACGTATATACTTGAAGTATAACGATAACAATGGGTAGACACTTGAAGTATGATGGTGACAATATTTATATACTTTGTTTTTTTACTAAAAAAAAATTTCATTGCAAAGACATGTACACAATATACAGAGAACAGTATGACCAAACAGTTTAACACACTGTAACATCCAATGAGCATTATATATACTTATAATATATATATATATATATAATTTGTAGCCGTGTTACTGAACTGAGTGTTTATTCAAGGGTACGGACGGTACAAAAGAACTAAACTAAATGATGATTTACTGTATTAAAGGATAGACAAGAATTCCCACGCACAGGCCAGGAACATATAGAGGCCAGTCACAAATGGATTTTTCTATTGTTTTATTTACAATAGTTATAAGAACATAAGAAAAGAAGACAAATAATGAGAGAAGAATAGAAGAAGAGATTATGAGAAGAAGAAGAGAAGAAGACAGACGCAGCAAGAGAGAGAGCGTGGCTCTGGTCAGATGATTGACCAGGTATGAAGTGACCACTCATCACTCGCAGTGCCAATTTTACAAGTTAAGCGAACTACAAAGACAATCACGTGTGCCGCGAAGCAGATCGGCGCAAATCGGGCCAAATCCGACAACTGTGTTTCTTACAAGGTGTTCAGTGACAGATTTCTAAACGATTCCTGAACCGATTTACGTCGGATAAGTTGCAAAAGAAAGAGCTCAACGCCCACTTTCTAATGAGTATAAAATGAAGTGTTGATTATTTACGATAAATTTATAATCTTAATTTAAGTCACCTAAATAGGGTCAGTTTTAACGAGCTGATCACTGAAAATTACAAACTGCGTTATATCAGTTTAATGCAGGCAAACATAAATGGAATAGATTTAAAGATTCTGCCAGTTTATGATACTTGTAGTTTACGGATCATACTTGTAGTTTACTGATCCGACAAAAGAGATATTAATTAAATACGGTGGAGCAGAAACACAAGTTTCCGCTCAGCCAATGACGTACCGTGACACTGGTCGAACAGCGAGTGTGTGGCGAGAAGGACAAAATGACGTAAGCTTAGCGTCAGCTGAAATCTTTAGACTGACGAACGGTTAACTGAAATCAAACACGCTTCCAACTGCTTTAAGGGTGTGTGTAAGCACAACAAATATAATATTACAGTGAACGATACCTACACTAAAATTAATACATGTTCGGAGCAATGTAGAATGGGCATGGGTTATTCAAATTTGGAATGGCGTCGTGCTTTATGCCTAAGTCATTGAAAGACAGCAGGTACACTGTGACTACAAAAATGGCGTCTGCTACAGCTCAGCTTTTGGCTTGTGCTGTGAATTGAATCAAGGTTATTTGCAGCCAGCTAAGCGCTTGGCTACATATATATACAACATTAACTAACTATTTGTCCAATTATTCAGTCAATCAGTGTTGACACCAGTGTTTGTAGTAGTAGTTATGGTTTCAGTAACTACGACACTTGTAATAGCAGTAAAATAAATAATAATGATAAGATAATACTGATAATAATGAAACCAGTTGTAACGTAGCAATAGCACCAGTTACGTCAACTACTGTAGTAACAACAACAAAGACAAGACGAAAGCGGGTGATTATTATATATATATATTTTTTTTTTATACACTTGACAGTCGCAACAGCCGAGTGGTTAAAGCGTTGGACTCTCAATCTAATGGTCCTTGGTTCGAATCTCGGTAATGGCACCTGGTGGGTAAAGGGTGGATATTTTTTCCGATCTCCCAGGTCAACAGATGTGCAGACCTGCTAGTGCCTGAATCCCCTTCGTGTTCATACGCACGCAGAAGATCAAATACGCACGTTAAAGATCCTGTAATCAATGTCAGCGTTCGGTGGGTTAGGGAAATAACAATATACTCAGCAGGCACACCCCCGAAAACGGAGTATGGCTGTCTAAATGGCGGGGTAAAAACAGTCATACACGTAAAAATTTAAAAAAGCCCACTCGTGTACATACGAGTGAACGTGGGAGTTGCAGCCCACGAAAGAAGAAGATTTATATACTTGAAGTATCACCATGGTAATAGGTATATGCATGAAGTTTGGACAACCAGCAACCAGCTAAAAGACTCCATCGTAACGCTATGTGTAGGACAACCAGTTAACCCTCCAAAGTAACGATACTTGTAGGACAACCAGTTAACCCTCCAAAGTAACGATGCTTGTAGGACAACCAGTTAACTCTCCAAAGCAACAATACTTGTAGGACAACCAGTTAACCCTCCAAAGTAGCGCTATGTGTAGGACAACCAGTTAACCCTCCAAAGTAACGATACTTGTAGGACAACCAGTTAACCCTCCAAAGTAACGATGCTTGTAGGACAACCAGTTAACTCTCCAAAGCAACAATACTTGTAGGACAACCAGTTAACCCTCCAAAGTAGCGCTATGTGTAGGACAACCAGTTAACCCTCCAAAGTAACGATACTTGTAGGACAACCAGTTAACCCTCCAAAGTAACGATGCTTGTAGGACAACCAGTTAACTTTCCAAAGTAACAATACTTGTAGGACAACCAGTTAACCCTCCAAAGTAGCGCTGTGTACAGGACAAACTGTTAACCCTCCAAAGTAACGCTATGTGTAGGACAACCAGTTAACCCTCCAAAGTAGCGCTGTGTACAGGACAAACTGTTAACCCTCCAAAGTAACGATACTTGTAGACAAACTGTTAACCCTCCAAAGTAGCGCTGTGTGTAGGACAACCAGTTAACCCACCAAAGTAGCGCTGTGTTTGTGACAACCAGTCAGAAGCCTCAGTCGTAACGCTATGTGTAGGACAACCAGTTGACAACCAGTTAAAAACCAGTTAACACCCTCCATTGTAGAACTAAGTGCAGGAGACAACCAGTTAACAGCCAGTTAACAGCCTCCATCGTAACGCTTATAACAGGCCAAACCAGTTAACAACCAGTTGACAGCCTCCATCGTAACGCTATGTGAAGGACAACCAGTTAATAGCTTCCATCATAACGCTATGTGAATGACAAACAGTTAACAGCCAGTTAATAGCCTCCATCGTAACGCTATGTGAAGGACAACCAGTTAACAGCCAGTTAACAGCCTCCATCGTAACGCTATGTGAAGGACAACCAGTTAATAGCCAGTTAACAGCCGGTTAACAGCCTCCATCGTAACGCTATGTGAAGGACAACCAGTTAATAGCCAGTTAACAGCCGGTTACTAACCTCCATCGTAACGCTATGTGAATAACAGCCAGTTAACAACTAGTTAATAGCCTCCATCGTAACGCTATGTGAATGACAAACAGTTAACAGCCGGTTAATAACCTCCATCGTAACGCTATGTGAAGGACAACCAGTTTACAGCCAGTTAATAACCTCCATCATAACGCTATGTGAATGACAAACAGTTAATAGCTTCCATCATAACGCTATGTGAATGACAAACAGTTAACAGCCAGTTAATAGCCTCCATCGTAACGCTATGTGAAGGCCAACCAGTTAATAGCCTCCATCGTAACGCTATGTGAAGGACAACCAGTTAACAGCCAGTTAACAGCCGGTTAATAGCCTCCATTGTAACGCTATGTGAAGGACAACCAGTTAACAGTCAGTTAACAGCCGGTTAATAGCCTCCATTGTAACGCTATGTGAAGGACAACCAGTTAATAGCCAGTTAACAGCCGGTTACTAACCTCCATCGTAACGCTATGTGAATAACAGCCAGTTAACAACTAGTTAATAGCCTCCATCGTAACGCTATGTGAATGACAAACAGTTAACAGCCAGTTAATAACCTCCATCATCACGCTATGTGAATAACAGCCAGTTAACAACTAGTTAATAGCCTCCATCGTAACGCTATGTGAAGGCCAACCAGTTAGTAGCCGGTTAATAACCTCCATCGTAACGCTATGTGAAGGACAACCAGTTAACAGCCAGTTAACAGCCGGTTAACAGCCTCCATCGTAACGCTATGTGAAGGACAACCAGTTAACAGCCGATTAATAGCCTCCATTGTAACGGTATGTGAAGGACAACCAGTTAACTGCCTCCATCGTAACGCTATGTGCCAGGCCAACCAGTTAACAACCGGTTAATAGCCTCCATCGTAACGCTATGTGAAGGACAACCAGTTAATAGCTTCCATCATAACGCTATGTGAAGGCCAACCAGTTAACAGCTAGTTGATAGCCTCCATTGTAACGCTATGTGAAGGCCAACCAGTTAATAGCCTCCATTGTAACGCTATGTGAAGGCCAACCAGTTAATAGCCTCCATTGTAACGCTATGTGCCAGGCCAACCAGTTAATAGCCTCCATTGTAACGCTATGTGAAGGACAACCAGTTAGTAGCCGGTTAATAACCTCCATCGTAACGCTATGTGAAGGACAACCAGTTAACAGCCAGTTAACAGCCGGTTAACAGCCTCCATCGTAACGCTGTGTGAAGGCCAACCAGTTAACAACCAGTTAATAACCTCCATCGTAACGCTATGTGAAGGCCAACCAGTTAATAACCTCCATCGTAACGCTATGTGAAGGCCAACCAGTTAATGACCTCCATCGTAACGCTATGTGAAGGCCAACCAGTTAATGACCTCCATCGTAACGCTATGTGAAGGCCAACCAGTTAATGACCTCCATCGTAACGCTATGTGAAGGCCAACCAGTTAATGACCTCCATCGTAACGCTATGTGAAGGCCAACCAGTTAATGACCTCCATCGTAACGCTATGTGAAGGCCAACCAGTTAATGACCTCCATCGTAACGCTATGTGAAGGCCAACCAGTTAATGACCTCCATCGTAACGCTATGTGAAGGCCAACCAGTTAATGACCTCCATCGTAACGCTATGTGAAGGCCAACCAGTTAATGACCTCCATCGTAACGCTATGTGAAGGCCAACCAGTTAATGACCTCCATCGTAACGCTATGTGAAGGCCAACCAGTTAATAACCTCCATCGTAACGCTATGTGAAGGCCAACCAGTTAATGACCTCCATCGTAACGCTATGTGAAGGCCAACTAGTTAATGACCTCCATCGTAACGCTGTGTGAAGGCCAACCAGTTAATGACCTCCATCGTAACGCTGTGTGAAGGACAACCAGTTAATGACCTCCATCGTAACGCTATGTGAAGGCCAACCATTTAATGACCTCCATCGTAACGCTGTGTGAAGGACAACCAGTTAATGACCTCCATCGTAACGCTATGTGAAGGCCAACCAGTTAATGACCTCCATCGTAACGCTATGTGAAGGCCAACCAGTTAATGACCTCCATCGTAACGCTATGTGAAGGCCAACCAGTTAATGACCTCCATCGTAACGCTATGTGAAGGCCAACCAGTCAAAAGCCTCAGTGGTGACGCTCTGTGCAGGACAACAAGTTATCCCTCACAGTGACCGGCAGCAAATTCCGCCAGGGAGCAGTCGTCCTGGCGCTGAAGACTTCCCGCTTCGATGAGGCCGTCATGCCGGACTACCTGTCCTCCATGTGGGGCCCCGTCCCCCTCCTGCCCCTCCCGCCCGACACGGAGAACAAGTGTCACGTGGCTTCACACAGGTAGGGCACAGGTACAGACCAGACAGGTAACGTTCCCGTCTTATGTTCAGAGTTTTCTCTTTTTTTTGTTTTCTGTTGGGAATCCTGTATTTTCCCATCACTGAGTCACGGCCTTGGCATGAAAAAGGTCCCTGTCTCAACACAGGGACTTGTTCTTTGGGATTGGACCTGTTCAGCTGTTAGCCAGAACAGGGATTTGTTCTTTGGGATTGGACATGTTCAGTTGACAGACAGCACGGGGATTTGTTCTTTGGGATTGGACATGTTCAGTTGACAGACAGAACAGAGATTTGTTCTTTGGGATTGGACATGTTCAGTTGATAGCCAGGACAGGGATTTGTTCTTTGGGATTGGACATGTTCAGTTGATAGCCAGAACAGGGATTTGTTCTTTGGGATTGGACATGTTCAGTTGACAGACAGAACAGGGATTTGTTCTTTGGGATTGGACATGTTCAGCTGATAGCCAGAACAGGGATTTGTTCTTTGGGGGTGATCCTGTTCAGCTGAAGATACCTAGCACATAGATTTGTTCATAAAGACAATGTTCCCAGACGGATTTATTTTATCAGTGTGGGGGTGGTTTGGTTCCATTGCAATCCTGACATAATACGAATTCACCAGAATAATATATATATATATATATATATATATATATATATATATGTGTGTGTGTGTGTGTGTGTGTGTGTGTGTGTATTCGCGTGTGCGTCGTGTGTGTGTTCTGTGTGTTTGTTTGTGTGTGTGTGCTGTGTGTGCTGTGTGTGATGGCAGCCTCATCAACCACATGGGGCACGTGCTGTTCACGTGCCGAGTGATCCACAGTCTGCCCCTGAAGCAATCCGTGGTGCACGTGTACTACCGAGACAAGATGGCCGCCGTGGCGCACCTCGTGGGGCCAGACACCCTGCCCCTGCCCACGCAGGTGATGATGATGATATGGATACTTATATAGCGCCTATCCTTGGTCGGAGACCAAGCTTTAAGCGCTTTACAAACATGGGGTTATTGACTGATATGGATGCTTCTATAGCGCCTATCCTCAGTCGGAGATCAAGCTCTAAGCGCTTTATAAACATGGGGTTATTGACTGATATGGATACTTATATAGCGCCTATCCTCAGTCGGAGATCAAGCTTTAAGCGCTTTACAAACATGGGGTTATTGACTGATATGGATACTTCTATAACGCCTATCCTGAGTCGGGGACCAAGCTCTGAGTGCTTTACAAACATGGGGTTATTGACAGATATGGATACTTCTATAGCGTCTATCCTCGGTTGGAGACCAAGCTCTAAGCGCTTTACAAGCACGGGGTCATTTACACAACAGGCTGCCTACCTGGGTAGAGCTGACTGACGGCTGCCATTGGGCGCTCATCTTTGGTATTCCTGTGTCACTCAATCAGATTTCAGGCACGCACACATACACATTCAGACAGGCATGTACCATTTTACGTGTATGACCGTTTTTGTTTATTTTCCCCGCCATGTAGTCAGCCATATTCCATTTTCGGGGGTGCGCATGCTGTAACCATGGAGACAGGGTGTCACATTGGGGGGAGGAGGAAGAGGGGGAGGGGGGATAGGGGCAGGGTGGCGGGGAGTGGGGGTGGGGGCTCTGGGTGAGCAGTGTCATTGTGTGGAATGGTGTTAGCATTGGTTGTGTTAGTTTGTGTATGCGCTGAAAGGGCTGAATGGATGAAGCAGGCAAACCAGACAATAGAGAGTTACAGTAGTCAAGGCGAGAGAGAATGAGAGAAACGACAAGTCTAGATGTTGCGTCAATGGACAGATATTTCCGGATGGAACTGATGCGCCGCAGTTCACACACACACACACACACACACACGCACACACACGCTCTGTCTCTCTCTCTCTCTCTCTCTCTCTCTCTCTACCTCACTCTACCCACCCCACCCCATTCTTCTTTTTCCCCCACTCTCTCCTCTACCTTTGTTTTGTTGTAAATGTCAAATTACCATTGATATAACTGTGATTACAATGCACATGCTGTGTTGATGTCATGGTTTTACCCCCTTATTGACTCACTTGTGTAAACAAAGTGAGTCTATGTTTTAACCCGGTGTTCGGTTGTCTGTGTGTGTGTGTGTGTGTGTGTGTGTGTCCGTGCGTCTGTGTGTCCGTGGTAAACTTTAACATTGACATTTTCTCTGCAAATACTTTGTCAGTTCACACCAAATTTGGCATAAAAATAGGAAAAATTCAGTTCTTTCCAATCATCTTGTTTAAAACAATATTGCACCTCTGGGATGGGCACAAAAAAATAAAAAAGAAGCCTAATTATATGCAAACTGCATTTACTGTTATATTTATATTTTTTGTATTCTCTAAACCTGGCACTTTGACCTCTTATTCTGACACAACAACAAGAGGAGTCATTATTATCATTTTTTGTTCAAACAGAAACTTCTTTTGCTAAGCATGGATTTTTTATTTATTTTGCAAACGTTTTGGTGCAGATAGTAAAAAAGGGAAATTACTCTGTAATTAATGCTAGGGGACTTAATTTATCACAAGTGAGTCTTGAAGGCCTTGCTTCTCTTGTTTTGTTTTACTATTTCCCCTTCGAGGGCTGGATGAAAAATGAAACATTGTCTTCCTCATTGTTTCATTTCACTATTTCCCATTTTGTATTTGTATTTATTTTTTAATTTTTATCACAACAGATTTCTCTGTGTGAAATTCGGGCTGCTCTCCTTACAGCGCCACCCATTTTTTTGTATTTGTTTCCTGCGTGCACTTTTATTTGTTTTTCCTATCGAAGTGGATTTTTCTACAGAATGTTGCCAGGAACAATCCTTTTGTTGCCGTGGGTTCTTTTACCAGCGCTAAGTGCATGCTGCACACGGGACCTGGGTTTATCGTCTCATCCGAATGACTAGCGTCCAGACCACCACTCAACGTCTAGTGGACGGGGAGAAAATATCGGCGGCTGAGCCGTGATTGGAACCAGCGCGCTCAGATTCTCTCGCTTCCTAGGCGGACGCGTTACCTCTAGGCCATCACTCCAGGGCTGGATGGGAGGGGTGGGGGGGGGGGGGGGAAGCACCGCCTTGCTTATTGTTTTATTCTACTGTTTCCCCTTCGAGGGGATACTTTTGCGCTCTCAGGTCAAAGCGATCCAGAATCCCCAGTCTTTATACTGCTCGACAAGCGAAATAAGCGTGTTCGTGACCAACAGGTAAGCAGTCCAGCTAAAGCCGTGTACCTCAACCCGAAGGCTGGGGAGCGAGCTGTGGTGATCAAGACCAATAATGGGGACTGGGCCTTCGTCGTCGGCCGCTGGAGTGGCTACAAGAAGGGCGTAGCGGGAAGACCCGGTAAATGGTGGACACTGGACTCTCTGTCTCTGTCTCTCTCTGTCTGTCTCTGTCTCTGTGTCTCTCTGTGTCTCTGTCTCTCTGTCTCTCTATGTCTGTCTCTGTCTCTCTGTATCTCTCTGTCTCTCTGTCTCTGTTGCTTCGAAGTATTTGTTTTGAGTTTTGAATAGAATAGTGTGCAATGCATCAGCCCATAATCTTCTTTTCACTGCAGTTACTGTTCGTTATCTTGAAATCCGTGTGAAGTAAATCTCTCCTGCCCACTCTCCTCCCTCTATATTCCTCTTCTTCCTCATTATCTCCCTCTTTATATTCCTCTTCTTCCTCATTATCTTCCTTCACCTATTCCTCTTCTTCCTCTTCCTCCTCTTCCTTATTGTCTTCCTCCTTCTATTCCTCTTCTTCCTCATCTTCCTATTCCTCTTCATCCGCATTATTTTCATCCTCCTATTTCCTCTTCTTCCTAGGTATCTTCCTATTCCTCCTCTTCCACATTATCTTCCCCCTCCTTTTCCTCTTCTTCACAGGTATCTTCTTCCTCCTAGTCATCCTCAACCTAAGTTTCTCCTTCTTCCTATCCTTCTTCCTAGGTATCTTCCTATCCCTCTTCTTCCTAAGCATCTTCCTATCCCTCTTCTTCTTAAGTATCTTCCTATTCCTCTTCTTCCTAAGTATCTTCCTATTCCTCTTCTCCCTAAGTATCTTCCTATTCATCTTCCTCTTCTTCCTAAGTATCTTCCTATCCCTCTTCTTCCTAAGTATCTTCCTATTCCTCTTCTTCCTAAGTATCTTCCTTTTCGTCTTATTCCTAAGTATCTTCCTATTCCTCCTCTTCCATATTATCTTCCCCCTCCTTTTCCTCTTCTTCACAGGTATCTTCTTCCTCCTATTCCTCTTCTTCCTAAGTACCTTCCTATTCCTTTTCCTCTTCTTCCTAAGTATCTTCCTCTTCCTTTTCCACTTCTTCCTCATTATGTTCCTCCTCCTGCTCCTCTTCTTCCCAATGTATCTTCCTCTTCCTATTCCTATTCTACAAC
>NC_134905.1:2089682-2099682 GCF_041734735.1 Babylonia areolata | reverse complement strand
TACTTTACCGAATGTTTTGTTTTTTTTAATTGTGGACCAGTACTTACATTCTGTGATGGATTCTACTTTACCGAATGTTTTTTTCTGAATTTTGAATCAGTATCTGCATTCAGTGATCGGTTTTACTTTTTCGAGTGTCTTTCTGAATTTTGGCTCAGTGCTTGCACTCAGTGCTGAATGTTGGACTGCAGTGGGAGCTAGAACCTGTTTCGCTTTTTACAAAAATTCCAAATATGTCAGGTTTTGTTGTCGTTGATGTTGTTGTTTCCATGTCAATTTTCTTGCCCATTTCACAGGAAACATTTTTGTCGGTGTTTTGTATATGTCGTTTTGAACCATCCGTCTCCATTGTCTTAAGTTGTACGCATTTCTGTTTTGTTTTCTTTGATGCACAAAAACCTGTAAACGACAGCGTTTGTGTAATTTAGCTGTTCAGTGTTTATGTAATTTAGCTGTTTAGTGTTTGTGTAATTTAGCTGCTCAGTGTTTGTGTAATTTAGTTGTTTAGTGTTTGTATAATTTAGCTGCTCAGTGTTTATGTAATTTTGTTGTTTAGTGTTTGTGTAATTTAGCTGTTCAGTGTTTATGTAATTTTGTTGTTTAGTATTTGTGTAATTTAGCTGCTCAGTGTTTGTGTAATTTAGCTGTTCAGTGTTTATGTAATTTAGCTGTTTAGTGTTTGTGTAATTTAGCTGCTCAGTGTTTGTGTAATTTAGTTGTTTAGTGTTTGTATAATTCAGATGTTTTATTGCTTGTGTAGTGTTTGTGCAGTTTAGTTGTTTAGTGCTTGTGTAATTTAGTTGTTTAGTGTTTGGCGTGATTTAGTTGTTTAGTGTTTGTGTAATTTAGTTGTTTAATGTTTGTGTGATTTAGTTGTTTAGTGTTTGTGTGATTTAGTTGTTTAATGTTTATGTGATTTAGTTGTTTAGTGTTTGGCGTGATTTAGTTGTTTTTGTGTGTTACGATGACATGCAATACACGTGGACCAACACTGATGTTTTTTGCCAGAATCTCTTTGCAACATGATGATGGATTTTTTTTCTTTCCGAAACTGCTTTGCTTGTTCATCTCTTTTCTGTTGTTGAAGCTTTTTGTTCGGGAGAGAAATTAAATAATTATATGAGATCCTGATTTTGACTTTGTCCATCGCTATGTTATGTTGTTCTTCATTTTTCACACTTCTGAGATGTCATACACACACCTCTGACTTTTCTTTATAAAGCTGTGGAGTGATGGCCTAGAGGTAACGCGTCCGCATAGGAAGCGAGAGAATCTGAGCGCGCTGGTTCGAATCACGGCTCAGCCGCCGATATTTTCTCCCCCTCCACTAGACTTTGAGTGGTGGTCTGGACGCTAGTCATTCGGATGAGACGATAAACCGAGGTCCCGTGTGCAGCATGCACTTAGTGCACATGAAAGAACCCACGGCAACAAAAGGGTTGCAAAATTCTGTAGAAAAATCCACTTCAATAGGAAAAACAAGTAAAACTCCACGCAGGAAAAAATACCAAAAAAAATGGGTGGCGCTGTTGTGTAGCGACGCGCTCTCCCTGGGGAGAGCAGCACGAATTTCACACAGAGAAATCTGATGTGATAAAATGAAAATGAAAGGAAATGAAATGAAATGAAACCTCTTCTGTTACCGAGCGAACCGCGTGTGTCTTTTTCATCGTTGTTTGCAGGTCTTTCCCTCTCCTTTTGTTTTCTTGATTTAGTGTTTAATGTTTATGTGATTGTTTTTATTTGCGTGATTATTTTTGTTTACCATGATGTATACACGGCCGGACCAACACGATTGGATGTTTCCAGAATCTCTCAACATGATATCTCTTTTCACTTTCCAGAAACTGCTTGCTTCAACTCATCTTGCTGTGTTGAGCTTTGTATCGGAGAGATAATTAATATATATATGATAGTCCGTGTTTGACTTTACCATACGCTATGTAGGTGTTCTTCATGTCTTCACACTTTGAGAGTATACAAACTCGACTTTCTTTATAAGCTGTGGGTGATGGCCTAGAGGTTAATCGCCGTCCGCAAGGAAGCGAGAGGAACGTCGCGCTGGTTCGGATCACGGCTCACCGCCGAATTTCTCCCACTCCACAATGAGTGGTGTCGGACGTAGTCATTCCGAGTGAGATATTATATCCACGTCCGTTTGGAGCATGTCACTTGTCACATAAAACCGGCAACAAAAGGCTGCTAAATCTTCTTCTTCTGCGTTTCACTCCGTTTGCACACGAGTGGGCTTTTACGTGGTATGACCGTTTTTACCCCGCCATGTAGGCAGCCATACTCCCTTTTCGGGGGTGTGCATGCTGGGTAGTTCTTGTTTCCTATAACCCACCCGAACGCTGACATGGATTACAGGATCTTTAACGTGCGTATTTGATCTTCTGCTTGCATATACACACGAAGGGGGTTCAGGTACTAGCAGGTCTGCACATATGTTGACCTGGGAGATCGTAAAAATCTCCACCCTTTACCCACCAGGCGCCGTCACCGTGATTCGAACCCGGGACCCTCAGATTGACAGTCCAACGCTTTAACCACTCGGCTATTGCGCCCGTCTCCCTTTTGTTTTCAATAGCCAGAGTAGTATCATCAGCGAACTGTTTTGTTGTGCCTGTTTCGTGGGGTTTGTTCTCACACTGTTCTCACTCAGTGCCTTTAATGTTTGGATTGTTTCGTAATTTGATCTCCAGCTGATTTACTAGTGGAAAGAAGAAGAAGCGGACTTAACTGACACCCTTGTCTTCTCCCTCTCCTCGTGACGAGGTCAGTGACGTTTAGCATCTAAAGAGGGAGATTTGTCGGAAGCATATTACTTGAATACTACCCGAACTATCAAATCAGCGCTTTCTTCTTCAAGGTGTTATTTACAATATGCAGTCATTTAGTGTACCGAAGCAGAAGCCTTCTGTCACAAGCATCATATGTAATTTACATGAAGTGACTATTTGGAATGAAAGAAAGTCACGGGGGAAAGAAAGAGTCACATAAAAAAAAAACAAGAAAAAAAATCAACACAAAACAAGAAAAAATCCACACACACACACACACACACACACACACACACACAAAGCCACAAAGTTAGGTAGTAAAAAAAAAAAAAAAGTCACAGAATTTGTAAGAAAAACAAACAAACCCGAACTCCTGAACTCCAGGCAAGCTGGTTCCTTCGATATTTATATAACATAGTTGGTCTCCGGACCCTGTCCTGTCAGGGTAGACTATGTGCGCGCGCTTTACATGTGCGTGAATATTTACAGATGGGACTGTGTGTGGATGCCTTCCGCATGAGATACTGGTCATGTCCAACGTGAAGCTAGCTGTGTGTCTTTCAAGTCACTGTCACTGTCTCTTATTCACCACTGAACATACCGAAACCTCGTGTACATTCCGATTTAAAACCAGTTTATTTCAATCACTTTCGTGGCCAAACAAAGCTGAATGCACGCTAAAAACAAAAATTACACATCAAATTCAATACAAAAAAATATTTTAAAATAATAAAAATTACATCTTAGGATTCCGTGACTTCTTGGACATTGAAACATTAACTGACACGGACTCCCAACGTCAAGTTCAAGATAAAGAACTCTTTTGGTTAAGACTGAAACTCAATGAAATCGTCTAAAAACAACAACACAACAAAAACAACAACAACAAGAAATAACCAACTAAATAATCACACACACACACACACACACATATATATATATATATATATTCACAGCATAAATATCAAAGCCGAAAGCACGTGGAAACAAAAAATTTACAAAAATTTACAACTTCAATTTCAAGGCTGTGAATTATTCGCAGTTTAGTAACCAATGCTGATTACAATGCCGAGCTAGCTGACGTTGAGAGGCTAAATAGGTCCAGTAGGCTAATTACTACGTACAAGCTGACAGTGCCAGGCTAATTGGGTCATTTCGGCTAATTGCTAAATGTAGCTCAAAGTCCCAGGGTACATGTCAGGTTGAACAAGAGAGTTGAGGATACACATTGTTGCCGTTTTCAGACTGAAATAATAACGTGAAAGCCAGTGTAGAAAAGAGTCAGGCACAGTCGAAGGTAGATAACTCTTCCACAACACACACACACGCACACACACACACACACACACACACACACACACACACCTCTTATATATGTTGTTTGTTTTTTTTTTCCAGAGGTCTGTGCGCAAATCATTCACATAACAAAGAGCAAGCTTGGAGTTGACATCTGTTCGGGTTTTTTTTTTTTTGTTTGATTTGCTGTATTTTGACAACTGCCGTCTCTCGAGCTCTGCCCCTACCTGTGGCGGAAACAGAACTCCAGTTTCAGTCACGGGTCATCCAGATCCAGATCGGCATGCAAGGAATGCAAGGCGCGCAAGGAATCCGCGTCTCCTACCACGTCATCCATCTCCGGGTCCCAGATGGAGCTGGACACGAAACACGATGACGTCACCAGCTGCTGCACGTGCACCGAGGCCCGCGCGTCATGTGACGCGGCCCGGCCGTCACCGGCTGGCGTCACCGTCAGTGCTACGTCATCCGAGAAGTGGGCGTGTTTGACGGGTGAGGACGGGGCCTCTGGTGGACGGGAGGTGCACGATATTTCTTTCCTCCCTGCTGGCAAGGTCGCAGCCGTGGACGGTTCCCCTGCTTCTTTCTTGTCCGCTTCGGAGGAGCTCGGTGATGACGTCACGCGTGACGCTGGCGGAGGGGGAGGAGTGGGCGTGGTCGGCAACCTGGGGGGTGGGGAAGACAGCAGTGCTGATGGACACGTGGTCAGGCAGCCAGACAAGTCAGTCAAGTGAGGTGGGGGGGGGGGGGGGGGGGGGGGGGTCAGTCACGTGGAGTCACGTGGGGTTAGCCAGTCACGTGGAGTCAGATCCTCCTCCCCCCCCCCTCTCCTCCACACTCACCCCACCTCCCCCCCCCCAGCCCCCCCTCCACACACACACACACCTGGTCATTGCTCTCCCCTCCCTCCTCCCCCCTCACCACCCACACACACACCAGGTCATTCCTATCCCCTCCCCCCTCACCCACACACACACACACACACACACCCACACACACACCAGGTCATTCCTATCCCCTCCCCCCTCACCCCCCCCCCCCACACACCCACACACACACCAGGTCATTCCTATCCCCTCCCCGCTCCCCCCCCCCCCCCCACACACACACCTGGTCATTCCTACCCTCCCCCTCACCCCCCCACACACACCTGGTCATTCCTATCCCCCTCCCCACTCACCCACACACACACACCTGGTCATTCCTCCCCCCTCCCCCCTCACCCCCCCCCCATACACACCTGGTCATTCCTATCCCCCTCCCCACTCACCCACACACACACACCTGGTCATTCCTTCCCCCCTCCCCCCCCCTCCTCGCCCCCCCCCCCCCCCCGCCCCCCCCCCCAGGTAGGCAGCCTCTTGTGCAAATGACCCCTGAGTTTGTACAGCGCTTAGAGGATGGTCTCTTCCCGAGAGCAGGCTCTGTATAAGTATCCATATCAACTATCAACACCCATACACGGTCATTCCTTCCCCCTCCCCCCACCCCCCCCCCTCACCCACACACGGTCATTCCTTCCCCCTCCCCCCCACCCCCTCACCCACACACGGTCATTCCTTCCCCCTCCCCCCCACCCCCTCACCCACACACGGTCATTCCTTCCCCCTCCCCCCCCCCACCCCCTCACCCACACACGGTCATTCCTTCCCCCTCCCCCCCACCCCCTCACCCACACACGGTCATTCCTTCCCCCTCCCCCCCCCCACCCCCTCACCCATACACGGTCATTCCTTCCCCCTCCCCCCCACCCCCTCACCCACACCTGGTCATTCCTTCCCCCTCCCCCCCCACCCCCTCACCCACACACGGTCATTCCTTCCCCCTCCCCCCCACCCCCTCACCCACACACGGTCATTCCTTCCCCCTCCCCCCCCACCCCCTCACCCATACACGGTCATTCCTTCCCCCTCCCCCCCCACCCCCTCACCCACACACGGTCATTCCTTCCCCCCCCCCCACCCCCTCACCCACACACGGTCATTCCTTCCCCCTCCGCCCCACCCCCTCACCCACACACGGTCATTCCTTCCCCCCCCCCCCACCCCCTCACCCATACACGGTCATTCCTTCCCCCTCCCCCCCCACCCCCTCACCCATACACGGTCATTCCTTCCCCATCCCCGCCCCACCCCCTCACCCACACACGGTCATTCCTTCCCCATCCCCGCCCCACCCCCTCACCCATACACGGTCATTCCTTCCCCATCCCCGCCCCACCCCCTCACCCACACACGGTCATTCCTTCCCCATCCCCGCCCCACCCCCTCACCCACACACGGTCATTCCTTCCCCATCCCCGCCCCACCCCCTCACCCACACACGGTCATTCCTTCCCCATCCCCGCCCCACCCCCTCACCCATACACGGTCATTCCTTCCCCATCCCCGCCCCACCCCCTCACCCACACACGGTCATTCCTTCCCCCTCCCCCCCCCACCCCCTCACCCATACACGGTCATTCCTTCCCCATCCCCGCCCCACCCCCTCACCCATACACGGTCATTCCTTCCCCATCCCCGCCCCACCCCCTCACCCATACACGGTCATTCCTTCCCCCTCCCCCACCCCCTCACCCACACCTGGTCATTCCTTCCCCCTCCCCCCCCACCCCCTCACCCATACACGGTCATTCCTTCCCCATCCCCGCCCCACCCCCTCACCCATACACGGTCATTCCTTCCCCATCCCCGCCCCACCCCCTCACCCATACACGGTCATTCCTTCCCCCTCCCCCACCCCCTCACCCACACCTGGTCATTCCTTCCCCCTCCCCCCCCCACCCCCTCACCCATACACGGTCATTCCTTCCCCATCCCCGCCCCACCCCCTCACCCATACACGGTCATTCCTTCCCCATCCCCGCCCCACCCCCTCACCCACCCACACTCACCTGGAGGTCGGAGCATCGTGATGTCGGTGGTGTGCTCTCCAGTCTCTGTAGGCGATCTGGAAGGCTCTGGACAATCCATCCATCCCTCCATCCATCAACTCATCTCACCGTCAATCCTTTTTTTTAAATTTATTTATTTTTTCTCGTGCACCCTCCAGTCCATCCTTACGTCAGTCAATCCATCCATCCACCACCCGTTAGTGCATCCACCCGTCAATCCATCCACCCGTGAATCCACCCACCCGTCAATCCACCCACCCATCAATCCATCCACCCGTCAATCCACCCACCCTTCAATCCAACCTTTCGTCAGTCTACACCCCCTTCAATCCACCCACCCTTCAATCCACTCACCCTTCAATCCACCCACCCGTCAATGCACACACCCGTCAATCCATCCACCCGTCAATGCACACCCCCTTCAATCCACCCACCCTTCAACCCACCCACCCTTCAATCCACCCACCCGTCAATCCACCCACCCATCAATCCATCCACCCGTCAATCCACCCACCCTTCAATCCAACCTTTTGTCAGTCTACACCCCCTTCAATCCACCCACCCGTCAATGCACACACCCGTCAATCCATCCACCCGTCAATTCATCCACCAACCCTTACTTAAATCCACCCATCAATCCATCCAATTTAACCCATGCACCCGTCAATCCACCCAGCCGTCAGTTCATCCATCCGTCGGTTCACCCGTCAATATATCAATCCGTCAATTCACTCGTCAGTCCATCCACCCGTAAATCAACACATCAATCAGTCTATCCAGCCATCAATCCACCCATCTACCCATCAATGCCATTTCATCCACCCGCCCGTCTGCCAATCCATCCATCCGACAATCAGTCCACCCACAGACAGACAGACAGACAGACAGACAGACAGACAGAGAGAGAGATGCAAACACAGACACGGACACAGACACACAGACACATAAACATCCCACCCCCCACTCCAACGCCCCCCTAAACCCCACCCCACCCCCACACACACTCACCACACACACACACACACCCTCCCCCCACCCCCTCCTCCCCCCACACACCCACACACACACATACCTGGACAGCACTATCGCCATGGTGTGGGCCTTCAGATCTGTGCTGCACAGCACGGCATGGCAGTGCAAGGTGTTGCTGCCCTCCACACGATAGATCCAGCTGAAGAGCCGCTCACTCACTGCCCGCTCCACGGTGCAGAACGAGATGTTTTCGATGTCGAACTGACGGGTCTGTGCGTGTGGGTGTGGGTGGGGGTGGGGGGCCGGATGTGTCTGTTTGTCGCCGAGGTGGGTGAGGGTCAGCCCCATGGGACTGATGTGGACGGCCACCTGGTGTCATCATCATCATCATCATCATCATCATCGTCGTCGTCATCATCATCGTCGTCGTCGTCAAAATTATCGTCGTCGTCATTGTCGTCATCAATATCGTCGTCGTAGTCGTTGTCGTCACTATCATTATCGATCGTCGACGTCATCGTCGTCGTCATCATCATCGATCGTCGACGTCATCGTCGTTGTCGTGTCGTCATCATCGTCATCGTCATTATTATCATCATCATCATCACCTTCGTGATCGTCGTCATTGTGTCGTCGTCGTCGTCATCATCATCATCATCATTGTCGTCGTCAGCATTAGCATCGTCATCGTCGTCGTCATCATCATCGTCGCGGTCGTCGTTGTCGTCGTCACCATCATTATCATCTTTGTGTCAAGTGCAAGGTAGTGTTTGCAAGGTAGTGTTTGTCTCAAGTGCTAGGTAGTGTTTGTGTCAAGTGCAAGGTAGTGTTTGTGTCAAGTGCTAGGTAGTGTTTGCAAGGTAGTGTTTGTGTCAAGTGCAAGGTAGTGTTTGCAAGGTAGTGTTTGTGTCAAGTGCAAGGTAGTGTTTGTGTCAAGTGCTAGGTAGTGTTTGTGTCAAGTGCAAGGTAGTGTTTGCAAGGTAGTGTTTGTGTCAAGTGCTAGGTAGTGTTTGCAAGGTAGTGTTTGTGTCAAGTGCTAGGTAGTGTTTGTGTCAAGTGCAAGGTAGTGTTTGTGTCAAGTGCTAGGTAGTGTTTGTGTCAAGTGCAAGGTAGTGTTTGCAAGGTAGTGTTTGTGTCAAGTGCAAGGTAGTGTTTGTGTCAAGTGCAAGGTAGTGTTTGTGTCAAGTGCTAGGTAGTGTTTGCAAGGTAGTGTTTGTGTCAAGTGCAAGGTAGTGTTTGTGTCAAGTGCTAGGTAGTGTTTGTGTCAAGTGCTAGGTAGTGTTTGTGTCAAGTGCTAGGTAGTGTTTGCAAGGTAGTGTTTGTGTCAAGTGCAAGGTAGTGTTTGTGTCAAGTGCAAGGCAGTGTTTGTGTCAAGTGCAAGGTAGTGTTTGTGTCAAGTGCAAGGTAGTGTTTGTGTCAAGTGCAAGGTAGTGTTTGTGTCAAGTGCAAGGTTGTAGTTTTTGTGTGAAGTCCGATTGAAAAACAAACAAACAAAGGAATCAAAATAGTTTTGAAAACAAAGAATCGCAGTCTGCACTGTTGTTCTGTTTATCAACAATGACGTCCCACAAGATAAAAAAACAACAACAAACAAACAATCCTTCTGTTACTCTGTGCATGATTCGAGCTACCATCACCACCACCACCACCTCCACCACCACCACCATCAACAATATCAAGAACAAGAACGCCATCAACCACAACCACCACCATCACCATCACCATCACCACCACCATCACCATCACCATCACCACCACCATCATCATCACCATCACCATCACCATCACCACCACCATCATCATCACCACCACCATCACCACCTTCAACAACAACAAGAAAAACACCCTCAACCATCACCACCACCACCACCACCACCACTACCAACAACAACAACAACAACAGCAAAAAAACACCATCGACCACCACCACCACCACCACCACCCACCACAACAACAACAACAAGGAAAACACCATCACCCACCACCACCTCAACCACCACCACCATCACCTCCATCATCATCAACACCCCCGAAAGCGGAGTATGACTGCCTACAT
>NC_134905.1:2019682-2084682 GCF_041734735.1 Babylonia areolata | reverse complement strand
TCTTTTACGTGCGCTAAGTGCATGCTGCGCTCATATTCTCTCGTTTCCTAGACGGACGCATAACCTCTAGGCCATCACTCCACTTTACACTGAGTGCTGTATACTGTTGACACTGAACACTGACTATATACTGTTGACACTGAGTGCTGTATACTGTTGACACTGAACACTGACTATGTACTGATGACACTGAGTACTGTATACTGTTGACAATGAACACTGACTGTATACTGTTGACACTGAATAATGTATACTGTTGACACTGAACACTGACTTATAATGTTGACACTGAATACTGTATACTGTTGACACTGAACACTGACTTATACTGTTGACACTGAACACACTGACTGTACACTGTTGACATTAAACACTGACTGTATACTGTTGACACTGAACACTGACTGTATACTGTTGATATTGAACACACTAACTGTATACTGTTGACAGTGAACACACTGACTGCACACTGTTGACACTTAACATTGACTGTATACTGTTGACACTGAACATTAACTTACACTGTTGACACCTAACACTGACTGTATACTGTTGACACTGAACACACTGACTGTATAGTGTTGACAGTAAACACACTGACTCTATACTGTTGACAGTGAACACTGACTGCATACTGTTGACAGTGAACACTGACTGTACACTGTTTACAGTGAACACAAACTGTATTCTGTTGACAGTGAACACTGACTGTATACTGTTGACAGTGTACACTGACTGTATACTGTTGACACTGAACACAAACTGTATGCTGTTGACACGGAACACTGTATACTGTTGACACTGATCACTCACCGTATACTGTTGACACTTAACACTGACTGTATAGTGTTGACAGTTAACACACTGACTCTATACTGTTGACAGTGAACACTGACTGCATACTGTTTACAGTGAACACAAACTGTATTCTGTTGACAGTGAACACTGACTGTATACTGTTGACAGTGTACACTGACTGTATACTGTTGACAGTGAACACTGACTGTATTCTGTTGACAGTGAACACTGACTGTATACTGTTGACAGTGTACACAGCCTGTATACTGTTGACACTGAACACAAACTGTATGCTGTTGACACGGAACACTGTATACTGTTGACACTGATCACTCACCGTATACTGTTGACACTGAACACTGACTGTATACTGTTGACACTGAACACTGACTGCAAAATACACACACACACACACACACACACACACACACACACACACACACACACACACCTCGGAGTCGCTGTCCTGTGTCGCTGAAGACTGTGTGCTGAAGTGAAGTTGTGCAGTGCAATGTCGATTGCCACAGTTCTGGCTCACACTGTTATGTGTCACAGCTGTCGTGGCTGACACAGCTGTCTATTGAAGGGGTCTGGTTCGAAAAGGATGGGTCTTTTTTGTTTGTTTGTTTTTTTGGGGGTTTTTGTGGTTTTTGGTGTGGGGTTTTTTTGCCATTGTGTGAGTCATGGTGTGTGTGTGTGTGTGTGTGTGTGTGTGTGTGTGTGTGTGTGTGTGTGTGTTGGATTGTATGTATGTATGTATGTATGTATGTATGTTGTATGTACGTATGTATGTTGTATGTATATATATATATATATATATATATATATATATATATATATATATATATATATATATATATATATATACACATATATATATATCGATATATATATATATATATATATATATATATTGATATACGCGCGCGCGCGTGTGTGTGTGTGTGCGTGTGTACGTGCGTGTGTGTGTGTGTGTTAGTGTTAGAATGTATGTGTGTATGTATGCTGTATGTATGTATGCATGCATGTATATATCAATATTTCAATATATCAATATATATATATATATATATATATATATGTGTGTGTGTGTGTGTGTGTGTGTGTGTGTGTGTGTGTGTGTGTGTGTGTGTGTGTGTGTGCTTGTGTGTGTGTGTGCATGTATGCAAGTGAGTGACAAAGATAGGTAATACTTAAATATAGAGAGACATATACAAACTAACAGACACAGGGCCAGACAGACAGACAGACAGACAGGCAGACAGAGGGACGGATACTGAGACAAAGAGTTGTTAGAAGCGGATAGCAGTGGATGTGAACGACCTTGTCCCTTTCAAAGCAATAAAAATAATGAAACAAGTGAGGCAAGGCCTTCAAGACTCACTTGTGATACACTTTTTTTTTTAAATCCAAGCTTTTTATGTATTGAGTATAATTTCAAAATGTAACGTTTAAGATGAGAAAGATCAGTTTAAAGCAAATTAAGTCCCCTAGCATTAATTACAGAGTAGTTTCCCTTTTTTACTATATGCACCAAAACGTTTGCAAAATAAATAAAACTTCCATGCTTAGCAAAAGAAGTTCCTGTTTGAACAAAAAATGATAATAATAACTGCTCTTGTTGTTGGGTCGAATATCAGGTCAAAGTGCCAAGTTTAGAGAATACAAAAATTATAAATATAACAGTAAATGCAGTTTGCATATAATTAGGCTTCTTTTTTTTTCTTTTTTTTTTGGTGCCCATCCCAGACGTGCGATATTGTTTTAAACAAGATGGCTGGAAAGAACTGAATTTTTCTTATTCTAATTCCTAATTTGGTGTCAACTGACAAACTATTTGCAGAGAAAATGTCAATGTTAAAGTTTACCACGGACACACAGACACACACACACACACACACACACACACACACACACACACAACCGAACACCGGGTTAAAACATTGATTCACTTTGTTTACACAAGTGAGTCAATAAAAATGGTATCACAGTAACCAGAAACAGGGATACAATGAGAAGTTAAAAATCACACGCTAATTACAGATCATTCTACATCTTTTACAAGCCAAGTATAAACACACACAATGCTAATAACAGGTAACAGAGATAAGTTTTTTTGTTTTAAATCGCATATTAATTTACAATCCAAATTTAAAGTCAAGTCCAGATGCACACAGAGCTAATGATAAGTAATAATGAAAAGAAAAAAAACACGTTAATTACACATAATTCTACATCTTTTAAAAGCCAAGTACAAATACACGCAGAGAAAGATTGTGTGTGTCTGATGTGAGGGAGAGAAAGAGTGAGTGGGTGAGAGATTGATGGATGGATGAATGGTTTATTCATTTATAGGTCACTGCTCCTTATGCTTGTACAAGTAAGTGTTCATCTGTGTGTGTGTGTGTGTGTGTGGTGTGTGTGTGTGTGTGTGTGTGTGTGTGTGTGTGTGTGTGTGCCGTGGAAGCTGCGATACATAGACTAGAAATGAGTGTGTGGAGGAGTGGGGTAGAGGAGGTGCAGGGTAATGTGTGTGTGTGTGTGTGTGTGTGTGTGTTGGAGCTCATGTACGTTTATATGTATTTGACTGTGCTTTCATATCTGTGAAACTGCATGTTTGGTGCATATCTGTTATGCATGTGTGGGTGTATGTGTGAATGTGTGTCTTCATGTTTTACATTTATTTGCTTATTTATCATTATTGTTGTCTTATTTATTTATTTATTTATTTATTATATTATATTATTATCATTACTACTACCTTTTTATATCATAATTATTTATTTATTTATTTATGTAAGCTTATCTATTATCTATTCACCTTTTTTTTCTTTTCTTTTTCTCAAGGCCTGACTAAGCGCGTTGGGTTACGCTGCTGGTCAGGCATCTGCTTGGCAGATGTGGTGTAGCGTATATGGATTTGTCCGAACGCAGTGACGCCTCCTTGAACTACTGAAACTGCCCCTTATGAAAGGGTGTCACAAATTCTTCATAGACATCGCATCGTGCATTGAAAAAATGACATTCGTTCAGATAACATAAATATATCATACCTTATTTCTAAGTAATATGCCCTCACCTTAATAATACATAATACACATCATGAAACATATTGTATTCAATTCACATTTATACACCTAAATGATATATGATATACGCTAAATAATAACTCTAACATGCGTGGCTAATAACGCTCAGTTACGTTATACACATCGTCCGTATGTAGTCGTTACTGGATACACTAAGACATAAGAACAGATCGGAGCTTAAACGATTTATACAGATAAATTGATAGGTTTCTAATAGTTTGTTCATGCGCTGATGCCATAAGTAACGAGTCTAAACTGACTTGGGAACTTAAAAAATATTTCAATGATATGTACTGTACTCTTAAATTATACAAGACAGGACAGGACAGAACAAAATGCACCTCATTTTCTTTCTCCATCTGGCAAAGTGGACATAATAAGTCAGCCTCGTTGTGCATTCTATAACGATAACTATGTTCAGCAATATATATCGGAAATGCCCAGTCTGAATCTTGTTATTGTATACCCGGGAGTGGGTGAGAGAGAGAGGGGGGGGGGGGGGGGGGGTGAGAGAGAGATGTGACAGAGAGAGAGTGAGAGAGAAAGAGAGAGAGAGATGTGAGAGAGATATTGAGTGAGAGAGAGAATTAGAGTGAGAGATGTGTGTGTGTGAGAGAGAGAGAGAGAGAGAGAAAGAGATGTGAGAGAGAGAGAGTGAGAGAGAGAGAGTGAGAGAGAGTGTGTATGTGTATGTGTGTGTGTGTGTGTGTGTGTGTGTGTGTGTGTGTGTGTGTGTGTGTGTGTGTGTGATAGAGATGTGTGTGTGATGTGAGAGAGAGAGAGTGAGAGAGAGAGAGAATTAGAGAGAGATGTGTGTGAGAGAGAAAGAGATGTGAGAGAGAGAGAGTGAGTGAGAGAGAGAGAGAAAGAGAGAGAGAGTGAGAGAGAGTGTGTGTGTATGTATGTGTGTGTGTGAGAGAGAGAGAGAGAGATAGAGATGTGTGTGATGTGAGAGAGAGAGAGAAAGTGAGAGAGAGAGAATTAGATAGAGAGATGTGTGTGTGTGTGTGTGTGTGTGTGTGTGTGTGTGTGTGTGTGTGTGATGTGAGAGAGAGAAAGAGAGAGAGAGAGTGAGTGAGAGAGAGAGAAAGAGAGAGAGAGAATTAGAGAGAGAGATGTGTGTGTGAGAAAGAAAGAGATGTGAGAGAGAGAGAGTGAGTGAGAGAGAGAAATAGAAAGAGAGAGTGTGTATGTATGTATGTATGTGTGTGTGTGTGTGGGGGTTGTTTTTGGGTTTGTGGGGTTGGTGGAAGAGGAGGGGTGGGTGATTTTATGAAGATGAGAGTAATTAGTATGAGAGATGTTGGTGTGATGAGAGAGAAGAGAAGAAATGAGAGAGAGTGAGTGAGAGAGAGAGAGAGAAAGTAGAAAGGAATGTGTGTGGTTTATGTGCTGTGAAGAGAGAGAGAGAAAAGAGTGTGAGGTGAAGATGAGAGAGAGATGTTGTGTGGTGTAAGAAGAGAAAGTGTGAAGAGTATATTAATAGTGATGAGGGTGGGGGTGGGGGGTGTGGGTGGATGTGATGATGTAAGTTGTGTTGTGTGGTGTGTTTAGTTATGTTGATTGTTTTGTGATTTGTTTGTGTGAGAAAGAAAAGTTGGAGAGAGAGTGAGTGAGAGAGAGAAAGAGAAAGTGAGAGGGGTGTATGTTTTTTGGTGTGGTGTGGTGTGTGAGATAGAGATGTTTGTGGGATTTAGTGATGAGTGTGAGATAAGAAAAGATTGGTTGTAGAGATGAGTAGTAAAAATGAGAGAGAAGTACTAGAAGAGAGAGATGAGAAGAGTGAGAGAGTGGTTGTGTATGTATGGTGTGTGTGTGTGAGAGAAGAAAGAGAGAGAGAGAGATTGTGGTGTAATTGAGAGAGAGAGAAGAAATGAGTGAGAAAAAGGAAAGAGAGAAATGGTGGGGGGGTTGTGGTAGTGAGAGAGAGTGAGTGAGAGAGTAAGATAGAAAGAGAGAGAATTTGAGAGAGAGAGTGTGTTGAGAGAGAAGATGTGAGAGAGAGATGATGTTGTAATTTGTAAATAGAGTTGTGGGGGTGGTGGTTGGTTTGGGGTGGGGGGTGGGGGTGGGGGGGGGGGGTGGTTTGGGGGGTGGGGTGTGTGTAGAGAATGTGTTTGGATAAATGGTGGGGGGTGTGTTTTTTTTTGGGAGTTTATGTTTTTTTTGTGTTTTATTATGTGGTTTGGGGTGGTTTTGTGATTTGTTTTGTGTGTGGGGGTGGTGTGTTGTTTTGTGTTATTTTGGTGTGTATGTTTGGGGGGGGTGGTTTGTATTTGTTGTTTGTGGTGTGTGTTTTTTTGTTAATGGTTTTTGAGGGGGTGTATTTATGTTTGGTGTGTTTGTGTTGTTTTTGTTTTGGTGGTGGTGGTGGGGGGGGGGGGGGTGGGGGGGGGGGGGTTTTTGTTGGGGGGGTTGTTTGTTTGGTTTGTTTTGGTTATGTTTGGGGTTGTGTTTTTATTGTTTTTTGTTGGTGTGTGTGTTTTATTCTTTTGGTGTGTGGGGGTTGTGGGGGTTGTTATTTTGTTTGTTTTGTTGTGGGGTTGGTTTGTTTTTGTTGTTGTTTTGGTGTGTGTTGTTGGGGTGGGGGGGAGGGTGGTGTTTGGTTTTTTATGTTGTTGTTGTGTTTGTTGTTTTTTTGTTTGTTTTGTTTGGGGGGTTTTTTGTTTTGTTTTGTTTGTGTTGTGGTTGTGTGTTTTTTTTGTGTGTCTGTGTGTGGGTGGTTGGGGGGGGGAGTGTTTGGGGGTGGGTTGTTTGTTTTTTTTTATAGTTATGTGGTTGTTGTTTTTTATTTTTGGGTTTGTGGTAGTTTTTTGTTTTGTTGTTTATTGGGGGGTGGTGGTTGTTTAGTGTTTTTGATTATTGGGGGTTGTTGTGTGTGTTGTATTGTGTTTGAGTTTTGGTTTGTTGTTTGGGGGGGGGGGGTGGTTTTGTTTTGAGTTAGAGATTGAGTTGAATGAATTGTGTGTGTGTGTGTGTGTGATTAGGTTGGTTGTGAGGTGTAGAAGTGAGATTGAATAGAGAGAGATGTGTGTGTATTTATTATTTTGGGGTTGTGTGTGTTGTGTGTGTGTGTGTTTGGTGTGTGGGTAGAGATGTTGTGGTAAGAGAGTGAAGATGTATTTGAATGTGTAGAGTGTGTTGAAGAGAGAGAAAGATATTGTGTAGAGAAGGAGTGAGAGAGATGAGTGTAAGATAGAAAGAGTGAAGTTTGTTGTATGTTTATGGATGAGAGAGATGTTAGTAGAGAGTTTGTTGAGGTGAGTGAAAGAAATTTAGAGAGTAAAGGTATTAGAGAGGTTGTTTGTTTGTGATTGATAGAGATAAGTAGAGAGAAGTGATGAATGAGATTTTTGTTGAGTGAAATTTAGTTTGAATTGTGGGGTGATTAGAAAGAGAGTGAGAGAGAGTGATGAGAGAGAAAAATAGAAAAGAGATGGGGATGTTATGTATGTTTGGGGGGGGAGATAAATGTGTGTGAGGGAAGTGAGAGAGTGAGAGAAATTGAAAAGATATTTGTGTGGGGGAAGAGAGAAAAGAAAGGTATTGATAAGTAAAAAGAAAAGATGTGAAGTGAAGAGTGGTTGTATGTTTGTGTGGTGTGGTGGAGAGAGAGAGAAGAGAAGAGAGAGAGGAAGTTAGAGATGTGTGTGATGTGAGAGAGAGAGAGAGAAAGTGAGAGAGAAAAAGAGAAGAGAGATGTGTGTGTTTGTGATGTGTGGGAGAGATATGATGAAGAGGAGATATTATTTGATGTTTGTTGTGGGGGGTTAATTGATGGTTTGAAGTTTTGAGTGAAATAGTTTGTGGGGTGTGAGTGTTGTTGTATTGTGTGGGTTGGGGGTGTGGTGGTGTGGTGTGTGGGTGTGGTGTGGTGAATAAATGTGTGGTATGTATAATAGTGTAGAGAGAATAGGAAAGAGAGATTGTTGTGTAGAGTGAGAGAAAAAAGTGAGAGAGAGATAGTGGAATATAGTTATTTAAGGGGAGAGAGTTTGTGTATGTATAAAGTATGAGTAGTGTATTTGGTTTGTATTTATTAATGGAGAAGATTATTTAGAGAGATAGAGATGTTGGTGTGTGTGTAGGTGAAGAAAAGATTTGTTTGTGTTTTAGTTATTTGTTATTTGCGAGTAGATGAATTGTGGGGTTATGTTAAAGTGAGATGTGAAGTAGTGAGATTTTATTTTAAGGTTGGATGTATTGTGGTGGTGGTGTGGTGTGGGTGTGTGTGGTTTGTTGATATTGTTGGGTGGGTTGTTTTGATTTTTTGGTTAAGTAGAGTTGGAGTGTTTATTTATGTTGGTGTTTGTGGTTTTTGTTTTTTTGTTGTTTGGGGTTGGTGGGGGGTTTTGTATTTTTTTGGGGGTGGGTGTTTTTGTTGATTTGTTATATGAATGTGTGATTTTTGTTATGTTGTTGGTTGTTTTTATTGGTTTTTATGGTTTTTTGTTTTTTGTGTGGGGGTGTTGTTTGGGGGGGTTGGGGGTGTTGTGGGTTTTGATTGTGTGAGGTAGTGTAGGTTTATGTTGATAAATGTGGGGGGTTTTTTTTTTGGGGCGTTTTGATTGAGTGTTTTTTTTTAATTGTGTTGGTGGGTGATGTTTGATTTATGTTTTTTTTTTTTGTGTGTGTAGTGAAAAATTTGTTTTTTTTTGGTTTTTTTGGGGGGTGGTGTGGGGTTGTGTGTGGGTTTTTTGTGGTTGTTGTGTTTTTTTTTGTTGTTGTGTGTGTGTGGGTTTGTTTTGGATTTTTTTGTGTTTTTTTTTTGTTTGGTGTGTATGGGGGGTTTTTTGTTTTATTGGGGGATTGTTTTGTGTATTTGTTGTGGTATTGTTTTGTTTTGTTGTTTTTGGGGATGGGGGTGTTTTGTGTTGGGGTGGTTTAAAGAGTGAGTGTTTGTGTGTATTGATTGTGTTTAGTTGGTGTGATTTTTGTTGTTTTTTTGTGTTGAGTGTTTGTTTTTTGTGTTGATTTGGGGGAGTGGGGGGGTTTAGTATGTTATTGTGTGGGTTTGATTGTTATAGTGAGTAGAGTGTAGGATTTTTATGGTGGTGTGTTGGGGGGTGGCTGTGGTGTGGGTTGTGAATAGGGTAAAATATGAGTTGAATTTTTAGAAAAATATTTTATAGTAAATAGTGAGAGAGATGATGTATGGATGTTGGTTTATGAGAGAAGAGGAAAGAGTGTAATAAAGTCAAATTATCGATTTTTGTTAAATTCTAGGCAATGCTAGTGATACAGCAGAGGGCTGATGGATGGATGACTGCGACACTCAGTCTGTTCCTCACCGGGTACAGTGCTTCTCTCCCTTTGACAGGAACACGCCGTGTAGCGTGGGAGTTGTTCCCCTTCCTTCCTTCTGCCAGGGAAACAACGTGCAATGTGAGGTAGGGGCAATAACTGCAGAGTTGGTGGTGAGGTAGGGGCAATAACTACAGAGTTGGTGGTGAGGTAGGGGCGATAACTGTAGAATTGGTGGTGAGGTAGGGGCAATAACTGTAGAGTTGGTGGTGAGGTAGGGGCGATAACTGTAGAATTGGTGGTGAGGTAGGGGCGATAACTGTAGAATTGGTGGTGAGGTAGGGGCGATAACTGTAGAATTGGTGGTGAGGTAGGGGCGATAACTGTAGAATTGGTGGTGAGGTAGGGGCGATAACTGTAGAATTGGTGGTGAGGTAGGGGGCAATAACTGCAGAATTGGTGGTGAGGTAGGGGCGATAACTGTAGAATTGGTGGTGAGGTAAGGGGCAATAACTGTAGAACTGGTGGCGAGGTAGGGGCGATAACTGTAGAATTGGTGGTGAGGTAGGGGGCAATAACTGTAGAATTGGTGGTGAGGTAGGGGCGATAACTGTAGAATTGGTGGTGAGGTAGGGGCGATAACTGTAGAATTGGTGGCGAGGTAGGGGCGATAACTGTAGAACTGGTGGCGAGGTAGGGGCGATAACTGTAGAATTGGTGGTGAAGTAAGGGGCAATAACTGCAGAGTTGGTGGCGAGGTAAGGGGCAATAACTGTAGAATTGGTGGTGAGGCAGGGGCAATAACTGCAGAGTTGGTGGTGAGGTAGGGGCGATAACTGTAGAATTGGTGGTGAGGTAGGGGCAATAACTGTGGAAGGGTGTGGGAACAATAATTACCGAAGGGGTGAGGGCGATAATTCTGGAAGGGGTGGGTATAATTATCTCACGGAAACAACTCTACCATTCCACGAAAAGAAGTACGAATCTGGAAAGATGTACCGTTTCTGCTGTCTAGATAATCTTGCTCCGTTTATTGTCATTTTTAACCCAAACCCTGACCCGAACCCAAACCCCAACCCTTAACCAAACCTGAACCCAACCCCAACACTAACTCCTAACCCTTTTGCCCACAAAGCAACACACAGTGAATTTGGACGTCAGTATAATAATGCCCAGATAGAAAGAAAATGAATTTGAACGTCAGTATAATAATGTCCAGATAGCAACACACAATGAACTTGGACGTCAAGATAATAATGTCCAGATAGCAACAGACAATGAACTTGGACGTCAAGATAATAATGTCCAGATGGCAACAGACAATGAACTTGGACGTCAAGATAATAATGTCCAGATAGCGACACAATGAACTTGGACGTTAAGATAATAATGTCCAGATAGCAACACACAATGAACTTGGACGTCAAGATAATAATGCCCAGATAGCAACACACAATGAACTTGGACGTTAAGATAATAATGTCCAGATAGCAACAGACAATGAACTTGGACGTTAAGATAATAATGTCCAGATAGCAACACACAATGAACTTGGACGTCAAGATAATAATGCCCAGATAGCAACACACAATGAACTTGGACGTCAAGATAATAATGCCCAGATAGCAACACACAATGAACTTGGACGTCAAGATAATAATGTCCAGATAGCAACACACAATGAACTTGGACGTTAAGATAATAATGTCCAGATAGCAACACACGATGAACTTGGACGTCAAGATAATAATGTCCAGATAGCAGTACACAATGGACTTGGACGTCAAGATAATAATGCCCTGATAACAACCCAACTGAACTTGTACAGGCCCAAATAACAACATACACCTACCTTGTACGTGAATGTAGCCTACGAATGTCCAGATAGGAACACACAATGAAATTGGACGTCAATGGTATAATGCCCAGATAGCAAGCAACACACGATGTTACTTAGGGCTGTAATCTTCACACCTGCACACCTCCCATCATGCACACGATTGATTTGTTCAAACCTACACACCCGACAATATGCACACGATTGATTTGTTCAAACCTACACACCCCACAATATGAACACGACTGATTCGCTCAACCCTACACCCCCAACCCCATCCTCCCAATATGTACACAGCCAAATTATTCAAACCTACACACCATTGAATGCAAACACAGTGGGAATGTTGAAAGCTACAAAGCATACACACTCCTCCCTCGTACACACGTAATTTCCAGGCCCGCATGCCTTCCCTTCCACCTCCCCCCCCCCCCTCCTCACCGCCCACCTCTTTTTTTTCCTGCCCTGCTCTTTGCGACGTGGGGTTTATCGACGGACTGCTCGCTGCCAATGTCTGAGGCAACAGGTGTGTGTGTGTGTGTGTGTGTGTGTGCGCGCGCGCGCGCGCGCGCGTGTGTATGTGTGTGTGTGTGTGCGTGTGTGTGTGGTGTTTAGGAGTGGGGAAGGGGGTAATTAGAGGTGACTTTGTGGCGGATTGGTTTCGGAAAGGCAGGTGTGTAATGTGTCACCTGGTCTGATCTAGTATGGTGTGGAGCTCTGTGTGTGTGTGTGTATGTGTGTGCGCGCGCGTGTGTGTGTGTGTGTGTGTGTGTGCGTGCGCGCGTTTGAGTGTCAGTGTCAGTGTATGTGTGCGTATATCCTTATGTGTACAGTGTGTACAGTGTGATAGTGAATGAAATCAAGTGCAGATAATAAATCTGGCATTATACACAGACTGCTCTGCATACCGTCAGACATGTCTTAATTTGTTTTGGTGACAGAACGAACGAAATTTTATTTCATGAGGGTAAGGGAATCAGTAATGCTTCTGTTTTACATCCAGCCCTCTGGGCAAAGCGGACAAATTAAAAAGAAGAAGAAGAAGAAAGGTGGTGGTAAGAAAAAATGCATGCACAAAAGCACGCACACACACACACACACACACACACACACACACACACACACACACACAGAGAGAGAGAGAGAGAGAGAGAGAGAAAACTAAGCATGCACATCACATAATCATATACATCAACTGATAATCATATACACTGTACATGTACAAATGACACAGTAATGGAGGACAGAGAAAGCAAGAATGGAAAAAAAAAGAAGAAAGACTGGATAAAGAAATAGAGAGACAGATAGACAGACAGATGTAGAGACAGATAGACAGACAGATGTAGAGACAGATAGACAGGCGTAAACGCAATAATCAATGATAATCAATTTGAAATTGTGGATGATATTATCATAACAATGTTAAGCACGTTTACAGGTTTTTCTTGAGATATGCACTACATGTGTTTTTAAAGACAGAGATGCTTTTAACTGTGTTGACATTCAAGTTATACATGATAACATTTCATTCCATTAGCAGCCCCCTGAGTAAGAAAGACTAGACTTGAATAGATCAATCCTTGGAAACGGTACAGAAATCTTGTGTACATTACGGTGAGTGTTAATAACAAATCTATTTTGAAGAGAAGGGGGAGTAAAACCAGACATAATTTTAAACATAAATAGCGCTTTATTAATTTTAAGTTTAGTTGTTAGTGAAAGAATATGCAGAGCTCTGTAATCAGAAGGATTTAGTGATGAGGATTATAGAAGAACTCATTTTAATGCTCCCCTATGGAGACTAAAAAGAGGTTTCAGAGTAATTTCACTAGCTGAATCCCGTAATGTTGATGCGTAATTAATGTGGGATTCGACATCAGCATTAAAAAAATAATCTGCGACAATGTAAAAAGTGTTTCATTTGAGATAGTTGATAGATACTTCTTTTTTTTATACTTGTTTGCACAACACAGAGAGATACGGACACGGATACGGATACGGATGTTTTATTCATATAAAGGCCATTGCCCCTCATGAAGGGGTACAATACATAAACAAGTACAGCCACTGAAGAAAATCATGAAGTTGCAACAGATCTGAAATGCAATGCCTTGTACAAGTATATTGACAAATTCCTTATGACGCTTTCTTTTTCAGATGCTAGAAGTAGACTTAAACGAAATTGACTGGGATATCTATAAAAAGCAGGTGGGATATATCGTACTCTCAAACTGGTTATCTCTCTCCATACGAACGGCGAAAGAGACGACGTTAACAGCGTTTCACCCCAATTACCATCATCAAAATATTGCAAGCGGAAGGCTCTTATACTGAAGAGGTGAATGTTGACAAAGAATACCACAGTTCTGACGACGGAAGCTAAAGGTTGGGTCATTCAGACACCCATTGGACATCCGAGGGGTCTGTGTAGAGGAGAAGAGAGGACTGGCCGTACTGAGTGAGTTAAAGCAGGACAACATAAAACAAAATGCAACTCATCTTCATTTCCACTTTTGCACAACGGACACATTAAATCAACTGCAGAATGTTTCCTGTAACGATGATAATGCTGAGAAAATTCTGAAATACCAAAACGAAATCTTGTCATAATAAATTTCAAGTGTCTGTAAGTTCATACGCAGGTAAATCTTAACGTCATGACCAGTACAAAATGTCCTATATACGCAAAACCTATCACTAGTATTCACATGAAAATTCCACTCTTCCATCTGCACGCAATCAGACTATTTTTAAGGTCACACAAAAATAATTTGACATCTTGCACACCTTGATTTTCCCATACAAAACCGAAACCAAACTGATACAACTCATTTCCGGCTCTGTCTTGGGGGAGGACACCATTGCGACCTTGCTCGCTTGAACTCCAAACTCAGTGGAGCAGGTTAGAGTTGTTTTATTTTCTGTTCCAGCTTCGAAGAACGTGGTGGTCTGTGTGATTCATAAGGTTTGAACTCAGCCCGACGCGACACAGAGGTAGGTGAGTTTGGGAATGATTTTGACTCGATGTAGATCATATACAGTACGACAGGTGTTGTGGGCGTGTCGACACGAAGACAAAAATGGCGGAGATTTCTTCCTTGGGGAAATAGGCCTACACCGTTGACAATCGCCTTCTAACTGTTTTATACATACTTTTTTTTTTAATTGGCGTCTTTTCTTTTGTATAACTTTTATCCTTCTTCTGTTAATACTGATAACTGCAATACACAAGACTGGTTTGTTGTCCATATACAAGTACAGAAGTCCATTGTTCGATATGTGCGAACCAGAAAATAAAGTGTATTTATGGAACAAAGCTGTTTTAAGATAGGATTGAGATAAATAACTTGATAAAATTGGAAATGGTTTGCCTGTATACAAAAATGTCGAAACTATTTATGCAAAAGACGTTAATGTTGTCGCGGAATGATCACATTTAAAAGAAAAAAAGTTTTCTTCCAAAGCTTATATCTTTATATATATATATATATATATATAGAGAGAGAGAGAGAGAGAGAGAGAGAGAGAGAGAGAATCTTCTATAAAAAAAAAAAAATTTGAAATAAGAAAAAAATCAATTGTCGCTGTTTTTCAACTTGCGCTTGTGACCACGCATAGCGGGGTTTCCCGAAAACGAACACGGTATGTTCAAGGTGGCTGCATTGAACTTGTCGGCCCAAGTGGTGTGTCTATGTCATTGTCTGTCTTACATCTATACATGGCACTGAATCGTTCTTTTATTTTGCTGATTGAAGTTCAATGGTTTCAAAGCACAGACAAGTACGTAAAGCTTAAGTCTTCAGAAACAAAACAACAAAAATCCATCTTTGTGTTCTTTGATCACAAAATGTTTATAAATAGAATGTCAGGGAATTCCGTTTATATCCAGCTCTTGTTTATTTTGCTAAAGCAACAACAACAACAAGAAACCAACAACATCAAACCGATCACGAGGGTAATACTGTAATCGATACCCTCCTTCCTCTCCCCTACACCATCCCCCAAGTAAAGGATTTCATTAGTGGACTTTATTTTTAGAGATCGGGAAAACTAATGTCGACCAATTCTGCATGTCCTCCCAGAAATAACTGTTCACGACTCGAAAGTCACTGTGTGTGTGTGTGTGTGTGTGTGTGTGTGTGTGTGTGTGTGTGTGTTTATGTGTGTGTGTGTGTGTGTGTGTGTGTGTGTGTGTGTGTGTGTGCCCATGCGTGACTTTATTTGTGCTTGCAAACATTTATCGATGGCAGACTGGTTTTGTAGAACATTATGTATCTATCTATAAATCTATAAATATATAATATATATATCCATCTCGCTGGCTGTGTGTGTGTGTGTGTCCGCGCGGTTGTCCGCGCGTTCTTAGTTGTATCTGACTGACGTGTTGTAATGTTGTAAGGCGCTTTGAGATGTTTGAAAGTGCTATACAATGAATTGTTGTTATCAATTCTTCTTTACAGTTTGATGGAGCTTCTGTCTGATTACTCATTCATTTGAATCAATCAATGGTCAGTTAACTGATATATACCAATGTTTCAGGAACATGGCTACGTCAAAAGACTACAGCCAAGATGACGCATCGACAGACACCAATGACGACACCATGTCAACAGGAAGTGTCCGAGATGACGTCATCCAAGCTCCTCTCAGTGTCAACAGGACTGCACATTCTGCTGTGCAAGGTATGTGGAACAGTGGCTTCAGTCAGCAGTAAGCGATCCAGAGTCCTTGTGTTTGAATCCCCTGGTCACACCAGGATGTTCACTCGTACTCTCTCCTTCACTGGACTTTGAAAAAAGTGTTCAGTCAATCGGGCCAGACGATGAATGGAGACCCTGTGCGACGTACCGCACGTTAAAGAACTCACGGCAGCAAAATATTTGTCCCTGGCAAAATTGTTTGGGAAAATCCACTTTGATTGTGAAATGATTACACTTGTAGACATAAAATAATAGGTGGCGCCACACTGTGGCATCCTGAATTTTATACGGAAAAATATGTGGTGATAAAAAGTAATACAATACAATACAATACAATACAATACAGTGCAGTGCAGTGCAGTACAAAACAACACAATATATTGTTTCGCATAACGAACGTATGGTTTTGCATTGTATTGGGGAATTGGGGGGTGAGAAAGATTAGAAATGATTACGTCTATGCTCCCATTTACTTTGACACAATTTTGAAACGATTATATTCACGCCACCGTTTCGTGTGCCACAGTTTAGAGAAAAGATGAACCACAGTTTAGAGAAAAGATGACCATAATTACTTACACTACCATTTAGTTTACCACTGTTTAGAAATAATTATGTTTTCGAAATCATTTCACTTACCACAGTTTAGAGTTAATCATTTAGCTTAACCCAGTTCAGAGATATAATTTAGAAAGCCACAGTTTAGAGATTATTATGTCTATGCTATGATTTAGTATACCACAGTTCAGAGATGATTATATCTATGTTATCATTCAGTAAGCCACTGTTCAGATCTTATGTCTACGCTACTGTTCAGTAAGCCACAATTTAGAGATAATCATATCCATGTTATCATTCAATAATCAACAGTTTAGAGATGGTTAAATCTACGCTATCATTTGGTAAACCTCAATTCAGGGATGATTAAATCTACGCTATCATTTGGTAAGCCTCAGTTCAGGGATGATTAAATCTACGCTATCATTGATTAAATCTACGCTATCATTCGGTAAGCCTCACTTTAGGGATGATTAAATCTACGCTATCATTCGGTAAGCCTCACTTCAGGGATGATTAAAGCTACGCTATCATTCAGTAAGCCTCAGTTCAGGGATGATTAAATCTACGCTATCATTCGGTAAGCCTCAGTTCAGGGATGATTAAAGCTAAGCTATCATTCGGTAAGCCTCAGTTTAGGGATGATCAAGTCTATGCTATCATTCGGTAAGCCTCAGTTTAGGGATGATCTGCGTGTGCTGTACTGCTTTTGTTCATGTGGCCATGTAGACACGTGTTTGTTTCAGATGTCATGAACCAGCTGGACGATGACTCACGCCGTCAATGTAATGAGATGGAAACGAACTTTCTAGCAGGTACATGCTTCCATAATAATGATAATAATACTGATAATAATAATAATATTAATATAATAATGATAATGATAAGACCCTTTGACCCCCCCACTCCTCCCACCCCCCATCCCCCCCGCCCCCACCGCGACCCCCTCTTAAAATTGACGTCCACCAGAATGTTGTCTCGTTCGTCATTTATCAGATGGATTCCCCCGTCTCCTCGACGAAGGCGGCAGTACGTCGAAGGTCCTCCAGTCCTCCGTAGAGCTTCCGGGCCTCTGGGATTGAGTCGGGCCAGGTTTTCTCTCGGAGTTTTTGGTGGAGCGGGCAGGACTGCAGCAGATGTTCTGTTGTCTGGCTGCCTGTTCTGTAGGGGCACTGCTCTGTGTCGCCGATACGGAGTTTCGTGTATAGGTGGTGTTTCAGGTGGTTGTAGCCTGTCCTGAGCCTGAAAATGGCTACCTGCTCTCGACGAGTCAGCAGGTAGTACGGGTATGCTCTGTTGTGGCCTGGATGCTGCTGCTTCCACTTGTTCTGCAGCTTGGCCTTAATGATGGTCCTGGATTCAGAGTAGTTGGTAGACCTGTCCATCTGCTCTTTGGTATTGCCTTCCTTTGCCAGGGAGTCAGCAGTCTCGTTGCCAAGCACGTTGCAGTGGGAAGGAATCTACTGCAGGGTGACTGTGTGACTTGTGCAGAGGGAGGCGAGAGAGGAGGACAGATCGTTGAGTTTTGGATCTCTCTTGGACCAAAGGGTCTGCAAGATGGACAGGGCGTCGGTCAGGAAGACAACGTTGTGGCTGGCATAGGGGCTGACCTCAACACAGGCTGCTGCTGTTTTCAAGGCTTCTGCTTCGGCTCTTTAACTGGTGGAGTACAGGTCGGTAGTGAGGCAGATCTTTTCTTCTCTGCCACCTGGATACTGAACATAGACTCCTGCCCCTCCGTTCCGAATGCCATCTGCCGCAGAGCCGTCAGTGTAGACATGAGTCTGGAACTCTTTGGGGAAATGGGTGTGGAGGTGTTCAAGGGTGAGGGACTTTCTTTCAGGGCCGCTTTGGGAATCTTTGGGGCCAACACCAGGGATGCTGCACTGGATGAGGGGAGGGGTTCCTTCGCTCCAGGCAGGGACGGCAAGACACCAGGGTATCACTTTGGGGGCATGGTCAAGGATATCCTGATGTTGCCGTTCTAGGATCCTGCTCTTTTGTATGAAACTCCCTCTCTTCAGCGTCCTTTTGTTGGCTGGGACAGTCTGTCCTTCATGGGGTGGCCTTGCAATCTCTTGAACTTGGCAGCCTGGGTCAGGAGTTTGGCGTCTCTGCTGTCGTCAAGGGGCTGGAGCTCTGTGATGGTTTCAAGCTCCTGAATTGGTGTAGACCTCATGGCCCCTGTGATGATATGGGTAGCTTGATTCTGAACCTTGCTGGTCCGTTCAGAGTTGGACTTGGCCGTAGTGCCCCATGCAGTCATGCCATACTCCAGCACTGGCCTGACTCTACCAGTGCACAGCCTCCTGAGGTTCGTGTTGTCTGTGCCCCATGTTGTTCCTGCCAGCTTCTTCATGAAGGAAAGTTGTACTTTTTCTCTTGATTCTGCTTTCTCTGCTTGCTTCTTCCACGTCAGGCGTTTGTCAAAAGTGACTCCCAGGTACGTGGGGTTGTTCTCAGCAAGCAGGGTTTGTCCATTGATGCGCATGTTGGCCTTTTGTTCTTTGGGTGAGAGGCTGAAAACAGTGTAAGTGGTCTTTTTGGCATTAATTGTCACCAGCCACTGTTTAGTCCAGCTTTCGAGAACATTCAGCACCTGCTGTAGTCTGTAGCTGGCAGTTGTTCTTCCGAGCACCATAGGACAAGACGTCTGCATAGATGGCTCCCTGAACTTCGCGTGGCATATCTTTGACGATGTTGTTGATAAAGACGAGGAATGGTGTGGGGCTGAGGACACCTCCTTGAGGAACTCCTTCTCTCAGTGTCTTCTTCCGACTGTATGCTCCATTGACATGGACTCAGGCCTTCCTATTTTTCAGGTACTGCGAGATCCACTGGTACATACCACCAGTCACACCACTCTTCTGAAGCTTCCACTGGAGGCCATCCTTCCAGACTTTGTCGTACGCCTTTTCCATGTCTATCCACACCGTCAGTGTATGCTGTTTGTCCTGGAAGCCATCCTCGATCTTCTGGGCTATGTAGGTCACTTGGTCCTCAGTGGAATGATGTTGGCAGAAGCCTGCCTGCTCTGGAGTGATGATGTTGTTCTTCTCCAGGTGCCAAACTAGGCGCGAGTTGATCATACGCTCTAGGAGCTTGCCCACGCAGCTGGTGAGGCTGATGGGGAGATAACTATCAGCCCTGGCTCTGTCTTTGCCCTTCTTGTGGATGGGCACCATGTCAGCTTCTCGCCAGCTCTGTGGAACATGCCCCGTCTTCCAACTGTTGTTGAAGAGAGCAAGGAGTTTGGTCTTTGCTTTGGTGCCAAGGTGTTTTAGCATTTTGTTGGTGATTTTGTCAGGACCTGGAGATTTTTTTGTCCTGCAAAGACTTTATGGGTTCTTCAAACTCTTTCAGTTTGAAAGGCCTGTCCATATATTCAGGTTGGTCTTGGTCATCCTGATGATTCTTCATTTCATCATGGACTTGTTTTCTGTCCTCTGACACAGTGATGTTGCTGATCTGCTTATAGCTGTCTATGAAGCAGTTTGCTGCCTCTCTCCCTGTCACCATCTCCTGGTCTTTTTGAAGTGTGACAGGTGCTGACCTGGTCTCTTCGTTGTTCATGGCTGTGGTGAGTTTCCAGAGTTTGTTGCCATCTCTGTCAAGGTTAAGCTTTTCTGTTTTCTCCATCCAGCTCATGACTACACCTTTTGGTGGACAACAAGAAAGCCACTGTTTGTCACACACTATGTCAATGGACGATTATTTCACTAGCACCGAGATGAATGAAGAGGTAAGGAAGTAGATGATTAACTACTTATTTGAGTGATTCAGATTGTGGTTATGTTGTTTATCTATAACGAGGCTTGTTCTTGGTTAAATTCTCAACATGATGTAGACATTCCCAGTTTCTGAGTATGTCTGTTGGTTATGTGGTTTTCAAACCAATGACCGTATTTTTAAGAATGTCTTTGGTTGTTGATTTATTTCAGGAAACAGCGAAATGACCATAGACAGCGAACGCTCTGAGTACGTGCGCACACACGCCATGGAAGAGGCTGATTACATACTCAAGAAAGCTGGATGTGTGATTCTGAGCGGGCCCCCTGGCTGCGGTAAGACCTTCACAGCACACGCTCTTCTACGACGTTTCAGTTCACAGGGGTTTAAACCGTACATCTTCCGACAGATTGGTGAGTGGGACTCTCATATTGGGCAGGACAGGCGTAGCGTAGTGCTGCTGGATGGACTCTTTGGCGAGGTTTGGCTGAACGAAGAACAGCACACCAGATGGGAGAACATTATGGGTTGTGCAATGTTGTTGGTGAAAGAAGGAACATGCAAGCTGCTGATCACAATCTACCCACACGTGCTGCGTCAACTCCGACGGCTGGAAAAGTCGAAGAGTCCTCTGAGGGATGTTAATGCTGTTGTGCATCTGCCAGGCACTTTGCCAGAACATGTCAAGGAGAAATTTCTCTATTTCTATCTGGACAAACTTCATCTTGAAACTGAGAGACAACGTCGGATTGTGGAGGAAATTCTAGACAAAGATGCAAGTGGTCCTGTTTTTCCGTGGTGCTGTGATTATATGGTGAAGAAGTGGAGTTCATCAGAGGATCCCACTGCCATATTTTTGACACCTGCTGTGGCCCATGCACAGTTACTGACAGAGATGATTGCAGACAACACCCATGGAACCATCTTTGCTGCAGTGTTTGCACTGACTATGAAGGGGGTGTCTCACTTCTTGCACAATCTGTCAACAGCTGCACCCCATCTGAAAGAGCTAGGGTTTTCAAACATCGACGATGACACACTGGCAAAATATGAAGACGTCCTGCATGGGTACGTACTGTCAGAAGGAACGTTTTCCAGTCGTGTTCTGTACGAAGCTGCCTGCCTGGCTCTGGGTAGCTTCTTCCGATTTCCTACAATGCTGAGGGTCTGTGACCCGCCATTTCTCGTGCAGTACGTGCACACGCCAGTGGTGAACATGCCTGGGGGTCTGCCTTCAAAAGTATATGTCACTCTTGGATCAGTCACACGCAGCTCCACGGACACAAAACTCTGTTCAGATGACTGCCAGTCACTGGCGGAGAGGATCTACACATTGATCACTGAAGGCAACCTGCTGCACATCTCCCAGCACCCTTCCCTTCAGTGTCCCCAGTTTCTGCAGGAGCTGGACAACTACTGTGCAAAGGACAGCAAGAGGATCAATCAACTGTTGGATGCCGTGGATCCTGTGCATAAACTACCGCTTGTCTACTGGTCTGCCTTTCACCCGTCTCCCCACCTGACTCGCTGGTGTCTGTCTAAGCCACAGGCAAACAAAAAACAGTCCACTCGTTTGCTGATGGCCTGTTCACTCTTTGATCATTTGACACAGAGCTCAGAATGCAGACTTCAGTCTTTCCTTCACACAACGTTAAACCCGGAACAGTTCCAACATCCAGAATGCGCCATGAACTTTCCATTACTCACGGTAGGCCAGTATCTGACAAGAGATACAAAGAAACAAGTGAACACCATCAGAGGAACAGGATCAGCAGAACAGAGACTGCAGTACCTCTGTGATCCCTCCATGCCCATTCCACCTGATGTGGTCACAGTGCAGGTAACCCATGACAACGTGCAGCTACAGGTGAAGAACAGGCATCACTGGTACCTGGTGTTCCGACTGCTGACAGACAGACAGGTGAGTGACACAGACCGAGACGGCAACTCCCTCCTTCACGTTGCTGTGGAAAGTGCGCAGTTGTCAGCTGTACGGCTGTCTCTGAAAGCTGGTGCAGTCATTACTCAGCAAAACAGGCAAGGTGTGACACCGTATCATCTGACTCGCACCAAAAGTTCACTCATTTCAAAGAAAAATTACAGAAGCGTTGACCAAGTCTTCAGAAGTATGTGTGACCTTGACAAGGTAGAAATGCAGCTCCTCCTGCTCCAGGGTATGACCAGCGTGAACGACAAGGACAGTGAAGGAAGGACAGGTCTGCTGGAGGCGTGTTCTGAAGGACGTGAAGACATCGCTGAACTGTACATTGAACTTGGTGCAGATGTCAATGTTCTTGCACCACCATTGAAATTTACCGTCTTTGGGTACCGTAATGTCTTTAAGCTCCACACTCCACTACACTATGCATGTGAAAACGGTATGGTGCGTTCAGTGGAACTCCTGATTCAGCATCAGGCAGATGTCACCAGCACAACAGGGGAAGGAAGTACAGCTCTGCACTTTGCTTGTAAGTGCCCCTCACACACTGCTTCAGCTGACATCACCTGTCTCCTGCTTCGGGCTGGGGCTGACGTCAATGCAAAGGACAGTACTAAGAACACACCACTGATGTGGGCTGTTGAAAGAGGTCATGCTGACACAGCCAAAATGCTGCTGGAACACGGCGCTGACGTCAATGCAAAGGACAGTGCTGGGCACACACCACTGTGGTGTGCTGTCAGAGGAGGTCACACCAACACATCCAAACTGCTGATGGAACACGGCGCTGACGTCAACACAAAGGACAGTGATGGGTGCACACCACTGATGTGGGCTGTCAGAGAAGGTCACGCCGATACAGCCAAACAGCTGATGGAACACGGTGCTGACGTCAACACAAAGGACAGTGATGGGTGCACACCACTGATGTGGGCTGTCAGAAGTCACACTGACACAGCCAAACAGCTGATGGAACACGGTGCTGACGTCAACACAAAGGACAGTGATGGGTGGACACCACTGATGTGGGCTGTTGAAAGAGGTCACACCGACACAGCCAAACAGCTGATGGAACACGGTGCTGACGTCAACACAAAGGACAGTGATGGGTGCACACCACTGATGTGGGCTGTCAGAAGAGGTCACACTGACACAGCCAAACTGCTGATGGAACACGGTGCTGACGTCAACACAAAGGACAGTGCTGGGCGCACACCACTGATGTATGCTGCCGAAAGAGGTCACACTGACACAGCCAAACAGCTGATGGAACACGGTGCTGACGTCAACACAAAGAACAGTGATGGGTGGACACCACTGATGTGGGCTGTCAGAAGAGGTCACACTGACACAGCCAAACTGCTGCTGGAACATGGCTCTGACATCAACACAAAGGACTGTGCTGGGCGCACACCACTGATGTATGCTGTCTATCACTGTCACGCCGACACAGCCAAACTGCTGCTGGAACACGGTGCTGACGTCAACACAAAGGACATTGATGGGAACACACCACTGATTTATGCTGCCAAAAGAGGTCACACTGACACAGCCAAACTGCTGATGGAACACAGTGCTGACGTCAACGCAAAGGACAGTGCTGGGAAAACACCACTGATGTGGGCTGTTGAAAGCGGTGACGCCTGCATAGTCAAACTGCTGCTGGAATACGGTGCTGACGTTAACGCACGCAGCAAAGGTGGCCTCACAGCACTTACATGTGTTGCCAGGAGAGGCCGCAGTGACATTGTAAAAATGCTGAAACGCCACGGTGCCCATGTCAAATGACGGGAAACACGGACCACTTAGGCCCCTTACTACTGTAGAAGAGTGAGGGTGGCGAAAGGAAATCGTGCATATCGTGGTAAGGACAAACCTGCATAACTACTTTTCACAGAGCGAAAAAAAAAAATACTGAAGACAAAAAAGAAGTATTTTCACAACCACTTCAGTGTAGTTCGTCCTGGTACATCATCTGTCAGCGACACACTGACCGTGCAAAACAGAGAAATATAAATCTGTGCTTGAAGACTGTCCTTCACTCTTCGTTTTCATCTCGTTCACACACGCACTCTCTCTCTCTCTCTCTCTCTCTCTCTCTGTCTCTGTCTCTCTCTCTCTCAAAGATGCGCTCACACACACACACACACTCTCTCACACACACATACACGCGCGTGCGTGCGTGCGTGCGCGCGCACGCACACATGTACGCACGCACGCACACATGCACATAAGTGTACTCACCTGATTGAACACATACAGACCTCATCATCTGCGAGGAAAAAAAGCAGAAAAAAAGCAACTGCACAGTGGACTGTTGGTGAAAGCTGCTGTGACACGCCCACCACAGACTGCAATATAGCGTTGGACGGAAGGACACGTTCCTCTTCGTCGGGACACGCCCACCACAGACTACAATATAGCGTTGGACGGAAGGACACGTTCCTCTTCATCAGGACACGCCCACCACAGACTGCAATATAGCGTTGGACGGAAGGACACGTTCCTCTTCATCAGGACACGCCCACCACAGACTACAATATAGCGTTGGACGGAAGGACACGTTCCTCTTCGTCAGGTACTACCATTTAGAAAACAAGGACTAAGTTGAATGCTGAACTGACTGAAGCATGCCGATTTCTCTGTTGTATTGCACTGCAGTGCGTCATATTGAATTGCATTGTATCATATTGTATTGTTTTGTATTGCATTGCATCGTATCGTATTGTGTTGCATTGCATTGAATTGCATTGTTGTTGTTTTTTCTGTAAACACACGTTTGGTAAACCTGTCTGAGAATTTTGGGCTTGGCTGGTGGGATAGGTAGTGTGGTAAGATGATGGTAAGATCTTTTGACCCCCCCTCCCCCTCACTCCCCCACCGCCCCCTCCCCATTTGAGAATAGGTGACATAGCAGGAAGGGCACGACCTGTGTTGGTGGTGAATCAGAAAGTCTCTGAGAGTGGGTCTTGTGGACAATGAAATCAACACCCGTGTTGACAATGAACGGGTGGTTGTTCATGTACCCCTTGTGTTTGAGTGTGGTTTCTACTTCTTCTTTTTTTTTCCTTCTTTGCTTCCATTTCTTTTTGTAACACTTGAGTGATCTCTGTTCTTAAGTATGTTATTTGCTTTGGTGGTTATTCTGTAATACTGTTGTCTGTATTTTGGTAATTGGTTTTTATTACTGTGATCCATTTTGTATTTCATTGATATTGTTTTTTTGTTTTTTTTTATTATACTGATTATAGAGTCTGTTTTACTTTGGTTAACTGGCCTCAGTTATTACATTTATCCCGAGAGTTTTGGTGCCCTGCCTATGTCAGTAAACCCAAGACATTCAAATCAAAGGTATCTAAATGAGGGACTGTTGAGGATGCATGAAGCTTATCTGGGGAGTGATATATCTGGTAAAGACTAGCTACAGTGCTAGTTAATGGTGTTTGTGTCTACACTTAGCAAGATGAACTGATACTGACTAGCCTGGGTTTTAAGTGCACTACTTGTGATTGTTTTATGCCATGTTGACAACAGATTTGCTGGGAAACATAGTGTCAGTGGAAATGTGATGTTGTGTCACAAGAGTATTGAGACATGCTAGCTGATTTGGTTATGCAGGTTTGAATGTAACGAATCTGTGTTTCGTTCAGAAATCATGGTTTGTGTCAGAGCACAGCCAATGTGTGTGATTTGCTTCTTATGGGGACAGACAGAAGGGAAGGGGTTAAGGTTAGATATCGTCACTCAGTGGAATAGGTCGGTGTCCTTTTGAGTAACCCCCCACGCCCACCCCCACGCCCAATAGTATGATGCTATTTTGTTACAATGTATGACTTAGGATATCACGTCCGGCTTAAACGGTGATGTGTCTTGGTCATATCAATGATAATGTTTGGTACTGATGTTGCCTAGTGGTATGTCAGTGGTGTGTCAACTGTGGGAACAATGTAAGCAAGGTGACGTGTGCAGCCCGGTTTTGTTTTCTTTATTTATCAACGAGTTAGCTTTAGAGATAATTGAAAATGGTCGTCATGGAGTGACTTTTGATCTTGTGGAATTGTTTTTGTTGCTTTTTGCAGATGATATTATTTTATTATCTACAAAGGTAGTTGGTCTTCACAGACAATTGAACAGCTTGTATTCAGCAGCAACTAGATTAGAGCTTAGAGTAAATATGAATAAGACAAACATTATTGTGTTTCGTAAAGGAGGCTATCTGGCACGTAGCGAGAGATGGATGTATGGGAATGAAAAAATGGTTGTGGTTAATGCTTACAAATATCTTGGTATTTATTTTACAACAAAACTTAGTTTTGGTTTCGCATGTTGTGATATTGCAAACAGGGCAAAAAAGGCTGTTGTGGTTATCCTTCATATTTTGTATAAATTGGATTGTAATTCATTTGTTGTTTTTTCTAAGTTGTTTGATGCTCAGGTGCAGCCAATCCTGCAATATGGAGCAGAAATATGGGCGTTGGAAAATAATGTAATAATAGAAAAAGGTGCATGTGTATGCCATGAAGAGTTTTTTAAATGTAGACCACCGAACACCTAATGATTTTGTTTACGGAGAACTGGGTAGGTATCCAATTTATTTGAACTCGTATGTGAAATGTATAAAATACTGGCTTAAACTGATAAGAATGGATGAATTTAGATTGCCTTTTAAGGCTTACAAGTTATTGCGAAACTTAGATAGTAACAGTAAGAAGACATGGGCTTCTAACATACGAAAATGTCTAAATTCATACGGATTTGCGTTTGTTTGGGATAATCAGGGTGTTCAATGTATCTCAGGATTCTTGAAATGTTTTAAACCAAGATTAATTGATTGTAGATGGCAGGACTGGCATGACCATATGTATAACAGTGATAGATTTGCACAGTATAGATTTTTCAAGACAACGCACATGATAGAACCTTACATTGGAATAAAGATGAATAGATATGTAAAGAGTGCTTTAAGCAAATTTAGATTAGGTGTCTCTGATATTGCTTGCCATTGTTTTAGATACAGAAACGTAAGAGAACAGGAACTTTTGTGCCGCTTATGCAATCAGGCTAAAGAAGATGAAATCCATTTTTTGTTTTGTTGCCCTGCTTTTCATGATCTCAGAGTGAAATTAATTAATTCGAAGTATTATGCAGAACCATGTCATTTTAGGCTAAATATGTTATTGTCAACAAGAAATGAGACAGTTCTTTTTAATTTAGCTAAGTATATTTATGAAGCTAGCAAGAGGCTGCGCACTGCAGTCTCTTAATATTCGTTTGCAGACCTTATTTCTGTTAACTGTTACCTTTGTTAATGAAAATTATGTATTATGTTCCTTTGTATTAGCCCCTTCAGTATGGGGCCAAGGCCTTTATCTGAATAAACATCTGAATCTGAATCTGTGTGTGTGTGTGTGTGTGTGTGTGTGTGTGTGTGTGTGTGTGTGTGTTATTAGTTACATGAAACATATGTGTAAGCATATTATATTGTTAGTAGAGGACGCAGAATATGCTCAATCAGAGCAGCAGTCTAATATCATCATCTTAGGTGAACAGACCATGAATAAATAAACGAAAGAATCAGCTTTTTGACACACCCACATGGATTACTTCTACTTCTACACTGATTGATTATATTCATGCTTCCTCTACTAACAATATGATACGCTTAAACATATGTTTCATGTAACTAATAACACACAGACAGACAGACACACACACACACACACACACACACACACAGAGAGAGAGAGAGAGAGAGAGAGAGAGAGAGAGAGAGAGAACTTTTGTCCATAGTTTACGATTCTTGTGAACTGTATATCACAGAAAGAGTAGACTGAGACCATGTAGTCTTTCCTTGTGAAAATACATCTGTGAATGTTAAGTATTGGACAATCAAACTATAGAAAAGAATTGTTTGGAACAATGACAATGCCTACTTTTATTTTTTGTTTTGTTTTTATAAAGCTTTATGTTCAGAAGCGATTCATTTGAGAACTGATTCCGCTACATACCCAGTATGCACACTCCCGAAAACGGAGAATGGCTGCCTGCATGTCGGGGGTGAATAAACAAAACAGTCACACACGTAAAATGTTCCATCTATGTCTGAGTGTGTATGTGTATGTAACTGAAGCCTGATTGAATTACACAGGAAACGAATGATGAGCGCCCAGTGGCAGCCGTCAGTCGGCTCTACCCAGGAAGGCAGCCTGTGGTGCTCTGTAATCAGAAGGATTTATTGATGAGGATTATAGAACTCATTTTAATGCTCGCCCGTGGAGACTAAAATGAGGTTTCAGAGTAATTTCACCAGCTGAATCCCATAATGTTGATGCGTAATTAATGTGGGATTCGACATCAGCATTAAAAAATAATCTGCGACAATGTAAAAAGTGTTTTATTTTAGATAGTTGATAGATACTTTTTCTTTTTATACTTGTTTGCACAACACAGAGAGATACGGATACGGATACGGATACGGATGTTTTATTCATATAAAGGCCACTGCCCCTCATGAAGCGGTACAATACATAAACAAGCACAGCCACTGAAGAAAATCATGAAGTTGCAACAGATCTGAAATGCAATGCCTTGTACAAGTATACTGACAAATTCCTTATGACGCTTTCTTTTTCAGATGCTAGAAGTAGACTTAAACGAAATTGACTGGGATATCTATAAAAAGCAGGTGGGATATATCCTACTCTCAAACTGGTCAAAGCAGGACAACATAAAACAAAATGCAACTCATCTTCATTTCCACTTTTGCACAACAGACACATTAAATCAACTGCAGAATGTTTCCTGTAACGATAATAATGCTGAAAAATTTCTGAAATACCAAAACGAAATCTTGTCATAATAAATTTTAAGCGTCTGTCTAAGTTCATACGTAGGTAAATCTTAACGTCATGACCAGTACAAAATGTCCTATATACGCAAAACCTATCACTAGTATTCACATGAAAATTCCACTCTTCCATCTGCACGCAATCAGTCTATTTTTAAGGTCACACAAAAATAATTTGACATCTTGCACACCTTGATTTTCCCATACAAAACCGAAACCAAACTGATACAACTCATTTCCGGCTCTGTCTGGGGGGAGGACACCATTGCGACCTTGCTCGCTTGAACTCCAAACTCAGTGGAGCAGGTTAGAGTTGTTTTATTTTCTGTTCCAGCTTCGAAGAACGTGGTGGTCTGTGTGATTCATAAGGTTTGAACTCAGCCCGACGCGACACAGAGGTAGGTGAGTTTGGGAATGATTTTGACTCGATGTAGATCATACACAGTACGACAGGTGTTGTGGGCGTTTCGACACGAAGACAAAAATGGCGGAGATTTCTTCCTTGGGGAAATAGGCCTACACCGTTGACAATCGCCTCCTAACTGTTTTATACATACTTTTTTTTTTTAATTGGCGTCTTTTCTTTTGTTTAACTTTTATCCTTCTTCTGTTAATACTGATAACTGCAATACACAAGACTGGTTTGTTGTCCATATACAAGTACAAAAGTCCATTGTTCGATATGTGCGAACCAGAAAATAAAGTGTATTTATGGAACAAAGCTGTTTTAAGATAGGATTGAGATAAATAACTTGATAAAATTGGAAATGGTTTGCCTGTATACGAAAAAAGTTGAAACTATTCATGCAAAAGACGTTAATGTTGTCGCGTAATGATCACATTTAAAAGAAAAAAGTTCTCTTCCAAAGCTTATATATATATTTATAGAATCTTCTAAAAAAATATTTAAAAAAAAGTATAAATCAATGGTAGCTGTTTTTCAACTTGCGCTTGTGACCACGCATAGCGGGGTTTCCCGAAAACGAACACGGTATGTTCAAGGTGGCTGCATTGAACTTGTGGGCCCAAGTGGTGTGTCTATGTCATTGTCTGTCTTACATCTATACACAGCATTGAATCGTTCTTTTATTTTGCTGATTGAAGTTCAATGGTTTCAAAGCACAGACAAGTACGTAAAGCTTAAGTCTACAGAAACAAAACAACAAAAATCCAACTTTGTGTTCTTTGACCGCAAAATGTTTATAAATAGAATGTCAGGGAATTCCGTTTATATCCAGCTCTTGTTCATTTTGCTAAAACAACAACAACAACAACAACAAATCAACAACATCAAACCGATCACGAGGGTAATAATGTAATCGATACCCTCCTTCCTCTCCCCTACACCATCCCCGAAGGAAAGGATTTCATTAGTGGACTTCATTTTTTATAGATCGGGAAAGCTAATGTCGACCAATTCTGCATGTCCCTCCAGAAATAACTGTTCACAACTCGAAAGTCACTGTGTGTGTGTGTGTGTGTGTGTGTGTGTGTGTGTGTGTGTGTGTTTATGTGGTGTGTGTGTGTGTGTGTGTGTGTGTGTGTGTGTGTGTGTGTGTGTGTGCCCATCCGTGACTTTATTTGTGCTTGCAAACATTTATTGATGACAGACTGGTTTCGTAGAACATTATGTATCTATCTGTATCTATAAATCTATATATATATTTATCCATCTCGCTCGCTGTGTGTGTGTGAGTGTGAGTGTGCACGTGCGCGCGGGGGCGTTGTTAGTTGTATCTGACTGACGTGTTGTAATGTTGTAAAGCACTTTGAGAGGTTTGAAAGTGCTATACAATGAATTGTTGTTGTTATCAATTCTTCTTTACAGTTTGACGGAGCTTCTGTCTGATTACTCATTCATTTGAATCAATCAATGGTCAGTTAACTGATATATACCAATGTTTCAGGAACATGGCTACGTCAAAAGACTACAGCCAAGATGACGCATCGACAGACACCAATGACGACACCATGTCAACAGGAAGTGTCCGAGATGACGTCATCCAAGCTCCTCTCAGTGTCAACAGGACTGCACATTCTGCTGTGCAAGGTATGTGGAACAGTGGCTTCAGTCAGCAGTAAGCGATCCAGAGCCCTTGTGTTTGAATCCCCTGGTCACGCCAGAATGTTCACTCGTACTCTCTCCTTCACTGGACTTTGAAAAAAAGTGTCTCAGTCATTCAGGCCAGACGATGAATGGAGACCCTGTGCGACGTACCGCACGTTAAAGAACTCACGGCAGCAAAATATTTGTCCCTGGCAAAATTGTTTGGGAAAATCCACTTTGATTGTGAAATGATTACACTTGTAGACATAAAATAATAGGTGGCGCCACACTGTGGCATCCTGAATTTTATACGGAAAAATATGTGGTGATAAAAAGTAATACAATACAATACAATACAATACAATACAATACAATACAGTGCAGTGCAGTGCAGTACAAAACAACACAATATATTGTTTCGCATAACGAACGTATGGTTTTGCATTGTATTGGGGAATTGGGGGGTGAGAAAGATTAGAAATGATTACGTCTATGCTCCCATTTACTTTGACACAATTTTGAAACGATTATATTCACGCCACCGTTTCGTGTGCCACAGTTTAGAGAAAAGATGAACCACAGTTTAGAGAAAAGATGACCATAATTACTTACACTACCATTTAGTTTACCACTGTTTAGAAATAATTATGTTTTCGAAATCATTTCACTTACCACAGTTTAGAGTTAATCATTTAGCTTAACCCAGTTCAGAGATATAATTTAGAAAGCCACAGTTTAGAGGTTATTATGTCTATGCTATGATTTAGTATACCACAGTTCAGAGATGATTATATCTACGTTATCATTAATTTGAGTAAATCACAGTTCAGAGATGATTATATCTATGTTATCATTCAGTAAGCCACTGTTCAGATATTATGTCTGCGCTACTGTTCAGTAAGCCACAATTTAGAGATAATCATATCCATGTTATCATTCAATAATCAACACTTTAGAGATGATTAAATCTACGCTATCATTCGGTAAGCCTCAATTCAGAGATGATTAAATCTACGCTATCATTCGGTAAGCCTCAATTCAGGGATGATTAAATCTACGCTATCATTCGGTAAGCCTCAGTTCAGGGATGATTAAATCTACGCTATCATTCGGTAAGCCTCACTTTAGGGATGATTAAATCTACGCTATCATTCGGTAAGCCTCAGTTTAGGGATGATCTGCGTGTGCTGTACTGCTTTTGTTCATGTGGCCATGTAGACACGTGTTTGTTTCAGATGTCATGAACCAGCTGGACGATGACTCACGCCGTCAATGTAATGAGATGGAAACGAACTTTCTAGCAGGTACATGCTTCCGTAATAATGATAATAATACTGTTAATAATAATATTAATATAATAATGATAATGATAATAAGACCCTCCACAACGACCCCCTCTTAAAATTGACATCCACCAGAATGTTGTCTCGTTCGTCATTTATCAGATGGATTCCCCCGTCTCCTCGACAAAGGTGGCAGTACATCGAAGGTCCTCCAGTCCTCCGTAGAGCTTCCGGGCCACTGGGATTGGGTCGGGCCAGGTTTTCTCTCAGAGCTTTTGGTGGAGCGGGCAGGACTGCAGCAGATGTTCTGTTGTCTGGCTGCCTTTCTGCAGGGGCACTGCTCTGTGTCGCCGATACGGAATTTCGTGTATAGGTGGTGTTTCAGGCGGTTGTAGCCTGTCTTGAGTCTTCGTTGCCAAGCACGTTGCAGTGGGAAGGAATCCACTGCAGGGTGACTGTGTGACTTATGCAGAGGGAGGCGAGAGAGGAGGACAGATCGTTGAGTTCTGGATCTCTGTTGGACCAAAGGGCCTGCAAGATGGACAGGGCGTCAGTCAGGAAGACAACGTTGTGGCTGGCATAGGGGCTGACCTCGATGCAGGCTGCTGCTGTTTTCAAGGCTTCTGCTTCGGCTCTGTAACTGGTGGAGTACAGGCCGGTAGCGAGGCAGATCTTTTCTTCTCTGCCTCCTGGATACTGAACATAGACTCCTGTCCGTCTGTTCCAAATGGCATCTGCCGCAGAGCCGTCAGTGTAGACATGAGTCTGGAACTCTTTGGGGAACTGGGTGTGGAGGTGTTCAAGGGTGAGGGACTTTCTTTCAGGGCCGCTTTGGGAATCTTTGGGGCCAACACCAGGGATGCTGCACTGGATGAGGGGAGGGGTTCCTTCGCTCCAGGCAGGGACTGCAAGACACCGGGGTATCACTTTGGGGGCATGGTCAAGGATATCCTGATGTTGCCGTTCTAGGATCCTGCTCTTTTGTATGAAACTCCCTCTCTTCAGCGTCCTTTTGTTGGCTGGGACAGTCTGTCCTTCATGGGGTGGCCTTGCAACCTCTTGAACTTGGCAGCCTGGGTCAGGAGTTTGGCGTCTCTGCTGTCGTCAAGGGGCTGGAGCTCTGTGATGGTTTCAAGCTCCTGAATTGGTGTAGACCTCATGGCCCCTGTGATGATATGGGTAGCTTGATTCTGAACCTTACTGACCCGTTCAGAGTTGGACATGGCCGTAGTGCCCCATGCAGTCATGCCATACTCCAGCACTGGCCTGACTCTACCAGTGCACAGCCTCCTGAGGTTCGTGTTGTCTGTGCCCCATGTTGTTCCTGCCAGCTTCTACATGAGGGCAAGTCGTACTTTTGCTCTTGATTCTGCTTTCTCTGCTTGCTTCTTCCACGTCAGGCGTTTGTCAAAAGTGATTCCCAGGTAAGTGGGGTTGTTCTCAGCAAGCAGAGTTTGTCCATTGATGCGCATGTTGGCCTTTTGTTCTTTGGGTGAGAGGCTGAAAACAGTGTAAGTGGTCTTTTTGGCATTAATTGTCACCAGCCACTGTTTAGTCCAGCTTTCGAGAACATTCAGCACCTGCTGTAGTCTATAGTTGGTGGTTGTGAGGTGTTCTTCCGAGCACCATAGGACAAGACGTCTGCATAGATGGCTCCCTGAACTTCGCGTGGCATATCTTTGACGATGTTGTTGTTAAAGACGAGGAATGGTGTGGGGCTGAGGACACCTCCTTGAGGAACTCGTTCTCTCAGTGTCTTCTTCCGACTGTATGCTCCATTGACATGGACTCGGGCCTTCCTATTTTTCAGGTACTGCGAGATCCACTGGTACATACCACCAGTCACACCACTCTTCTGAAGCTTCCACTGGAGGCCATCCTTCCAGACTTTGTCGTACGCCTTTTCCATGTCTATCCACACCGTCAGTGTATGCTGTTTGTCCTGGAAGCCATCCTCGATCTTCTGGGCTATGTAGGTCACTTGGTCCTCAGTGGAATGATGTTGGCGGAAGCCTTCCTGCTCTGGAGTGATGATGTTGTTCTTCTCCAGGTGCCAAACTAGACGCGAGTTGATCATACGCTCTAGGAGCTTGCCCACGCAGCTGGTGAGGCTGATGGGGCGATAACTATCAGCCCTGGCTCTGTCTTTGCCCTTCTTGTGGATGGGCACCATGTCAGCTTCTCGCCAACTCTGTGGAACATGCCCCGTCTTCCAGCTGTTGTTGAAGAGAGCAAGGAGTTTGGTCTTTGCTTTGGTGCCAAGGTGTTTTAGCATTTTATTGGTGATTTTGTCAGGACCTGGAGATTTTTTGTCCTGTAAAGACTTTATGGGTTCTTCAAACTCTTTCGGTTTGAAAGGTCTGTCCATATATTCAGGTTGGTCTTGAACATCCTGATGATTCTCCATTTCATCATGGACTTGTTGTTTTCTGTCCTCTGACACATTGATGTTGCTGATCTGCTCATAGCTGTCTATGAAGCAGTTTGCTGCCTCTCTCCCTGTCACCATCTCCTGGTCTTTTTGAAGTGTGACAGGCGCTGACCTTGTCTCTTCATTGTTCATGGCTGTGGTGAGTTTCCAGAGTTTGTTGCCATCTCTGTCAAGGTTCAGCTTTTCTGTTTTCTCCATCCAGCTTATGACTACACCTTTTGGTGGACAACAAGAAAGCCACTGTTTGTCACACACTATGTCAATGGACGATTATTTCACTAGCACCGAGATGAATGAAGAGGTAAGGAAGTAGATGATTAACTACTTATTTGAGTGATTCAGAATGTGGTTATGTTGTTTATCTATAACGAGGCTTGTTCTTGGTTAAATTCTCAACATGATGCAGACATTCCCAGTTTCTGAGTATATCTGTTGGTCATGTGGTTTTCAAACCAATGACCGTATTTTTAAGAATGTCTTTGGTTGTTGATTTATTTCAGGAAACAGCGAAATGACCATAGACAGCGAACGCTCTGAGTACGTGCGCACACACGCCATGGAAGAGGCTGATTACAGCCTCAAGAAAGCTGGATGTGTGATTCTGAGCGGGCCCCCTGGCTGCGGTAAGACCTTCACAGCACACGCTCTTCTACGACGTTTCAGTTCACAGGGGTTTAAACCGTACATCTTCCGACAGATTGGTGAGTGGGACTCTCATATTGGGCAGGACAGGCCTTGCGTAGTGCTGCTGGATGGACTCTTTGGCAAGGTTTGGCTGAACGAAGAACAGCACACCAGATGGGAGAACATTATGGGTTGTGCAATGTTGTTGGTGAAAGAAGGAACATGCAAGCTGCTGATTACAGTCTACCCACACGTGCTGCGTCAATTCCGATGGCTGGAAAAGTCGAAGAGTCCTCTGAGGGATGTTAATGCTGTTGTGCATCTGCCAGGCACTTTGCCAGAACATGTCAAGGAGAAATTTCTCTATTTCTATCTGGACAAACTTCGTCTTGAAACTGAGAGACAACGTCGGATTGTGGAGGAAATTCTAGAAAAAGATGCAAGTGGTCCTGTTTTTCCGTGGTGCTGTGATTATATGGTGAAGAAGTGGAGTTCATCAGAGGATCCCACTGCCATATTTTTGACACCTGCTGTGGCCCATGCACAGTTACTGACAGAGATGATTGAAGACAACACCCATGGAACCATCTTTGCTGCAGTGTTTGCACTGACTATGAAGGGGGTGTCTCACTTCTTGCACAATCTGTCAACAGCTGCACCCTATCTGAAAGAGCTTGGGTTTTCAAAGATCGACGATGACACACTGGCAAAATATGAAGACGTCCTGCATGGGTACGTACTGTCAGAAGGAACGTTTTCCAGTCGTGTTCTGTACGAAGCTGCCTGCCTGGCTCTGGGTAGCTTCTTCCGATTTCCTACAATGCTGAGGGTCTGTGACCCGCCATTTCTCGTGCAGTACGTGCACACGACAGTGGTGAACATGCCTGGGGGTCTGCCTTCAAAAGTATATGTCACTCTTGGATCAGTCACACGCAGCTCCACGGACACAAAACTCTGTTCAGATGACTGCCAGTCACTGGCGGAGAGGATCTACACATTGATCACTGAAGGCAACCTGCTGCACATCTCCCAGCACCCTTCCCTTCAGTGTCCCCAGTTTCTGCAGGAGCTGGACAACTACTGTGCAAAGGACAGCAAGAGGATCAATCAACTGTTGGATGCCGTGGATCCTGTGCATAAACTACCGCTTGTCTACTGGTCTGCCTTTCACCCGTCTCCCCACCTGACTCGCTGGTGTCTGTCAAAGATACAGGCAAACAAAAAACTGTCCACTCGTTTCATGATGGCCTGTTCACTCTTTGATCATTTGACACAGAGCTCAGAATGCAGACTTCAGTCTTTCCTTCACACAACGTTAAACCCGGAACAGTTCCAACATCCAGAATGCGTCATGAACTTTCCATTACTCACGGAAGGTCAGTGTCTGACAAGAGATACAAAGAAACAAGTGAACACCATCAGAGGAACAGGATCAGCAGAACAGAGACTGCAGTACCTCTGTGATCCCTCCATGCCCATTCCACCTGGTGTGGTCACAGTGCAGGTAACCCATGACAACGTGCAGCTCCAGGTGAAGGACAGGCATCACTGGTACCTGGTGTTCCGACTGCTGACAGACAGACAGGTGAGTGACACAGACCGAGACGGCAACTCCCTCCTTCACGTTGCTGTACTCAGTGGGCTGTTGTCAGCTGTACGACTGTCTCTGAAAGCTGGTGCAGTCATTACTCAGCAAAACAGGCAAGGTGTGACACCGTATCATCTGGCTCACACCAAGCGTTCACTGATTTCAAAGAAAAATTACAGAAGCGTTGACCAAGTCTCCAGAAGTATGTGTGACCTTGACAAGGTAGAAATGCAGCTCCTCCTGCTCCAGGGTATGACCAGCGTGAACGACAAGGACAGTGAAGGAAGGACAGGTCTGCTGGTGGCGTGTTCTGAAGGACGTGAAGACATCGCTGAACTGTACATTGAACTTGGTGCAGATGTCAATGTTCGTGCACCACCATCGGAATTTTCCCTCTTTCATAACGTCTTCATGCTCCACACTCCACTGCACTATGTATGTGAAAACGGTATGGTGCGTACAGTGGAATTACTGATTCAGCATCAGGCAGATGTCACCAGCACGACAGGGGAAGGAAGTACAGCTCTGCACTTTGTTTGTAAGTGCCCCGCACACACTGCTTCAGCTGACATCACCCGTCTCCTTCTTCGGGCTGGGGCTGACGTCAATGCAAAGGACAGTGATGGGTGCACACCACTGATGTGGGCTGGCAGAGGAGGTCACACCAACACATCCAAACTGCTGATGGAACACGGCGCTGACGTCAACGCAAAGGACATTCTTGGGCACACACCACTGATGTGTGCTGTCAGAGGAGGTCACGCCGACACAGCCAAACTGTTGATGGAACACGGCACTGACATCAACACAAAGAATTGTGCTGGGCACACACCACTGATGTGTGCAGTCAGAGGAGGTCACACGGACACAGCCAAACTGCTGATGGAACACGGTGCTGACATCAACACAAAGAATAGTGCTGGGCACACACCACTGATGTGTGCAGTCAGAGGAGGTCACACGGACACAGCCAAACTGCTGATGGAACACGGTGCTGACGTCAACACAAAGAACAGTGATGGGTGGACACCACTGATCTGGGCTGTCAGAGAAGGTCACACCGACACAGCCAAACTGCTGATGGAACATGGTGCTGACATCAACACAAAGGACTGCGCTGGGCGCACACCACTGATGTGTTCTGTCATTGGAGGTCACACAGACACAGCCAAACTGCTGATGGAACACGGCGCTGACATCAACACAAAGAACAGTGATGGGTGCACACAACTGATGTGGGCTGTTGAAAGAGGTTACGCTGACACAGCCAAACTGCTGCTGGAACACAGTGCTGACATCAACACAAAGGACAGTTCTGGATGCACACCACTGATGTGTGCTGTCATGACAGGTCACACCCGCATAGCCAAACTGCTGATGGAAGACGGCGCTGACATCAACACAAAGAACAGTGCTGGGTGGACATCACTGATGTATGCTGTCAGAAGAGGTCAAACGGACACAGCCAAACTGATGCTGGAACACGGCGCTGACGTCAACACAAAGAATAGTGCTGGGCACACACCACTGATGTGTGCAGTCAGAGGAGGTCAAACGGACACAGCCAAACTGATGCTGGAACACGGCGCTGACGTCAACACAAAGGACAGTGCTGGGCGCACACCACTGATGTATGCTATCAGAAGAGGTCATGCTGACACAGCCAAACTGCTGATGGAACACGATGCTGACGTCAACACAAAGGACAGTGCTGGGTGCACACCACTGATGTGGGCTGTTGAAAGAGGTTACGCTGACACAGCCAAACTGCTGCTGGAACACGGTGCTGACGTCAACACAAAGAACAGTGATGGGTGGACACCACTGATGTGGGCTGTCAGAGGAGGTCACGCCAACATAGCCAAACTGCTGATGGAACACAGCGCTGACGTCAACACAAAGGATAGTGCTGGGCACACACCACTGATGTATACTGTCATTGGAGGTCACGCCGACACAACCAAACTGCTGATGGAACACGGCGCTGACGTCAACACAAAGGACAGTGCTGGGTGTACACCACTGATGTGTGCAGTCTATCACGGTCACGCTGACACAGCCAAACTGCTGCTGGAACACGGCGCTGACGTCAACGCAAAGAACAGTGCTGGGTGCACAACACTGGTGTGGGCTGTCATTGGCGGTCACATCAACACAGCCAAACTGCTGCTGGAATACAGCGCTGACGTTAATGCACACAGCAATGGTGGCCTCACAGCACTTACTTGTGCTGCCGAGAGAGGCCGCAGTGACATTGTAAAAATGCTGAAAAGCCACGGTGCCCATGTCAAATGACGGGAAACACGGACCACTTAGGCCCCTTACCACTGTGGAAGAGTGAGGGTGGCGAAAGGAAATCGTGCATATCGTGGTAAGGACAACCCTGCATAACTACTTTTCACAGAGCGAAAAAAAAATACTGAAGGCAAAAAAGAAGTGTTTTCACAACCACTTCAGTGTAGTTCGTCCTGGTACATCATCTGTCAGCGACACACTAACCGTGCAAAACAGAAATATAAATCTGTGCTTGAAGACTTTCCTTCACTCTTTGTTTTCATCTCGTTCACACACGCACGCACGCACACGCACTCTCTCTCTCTCTCTCTCTCTCTCTCTCTCTCTCTCTCTCATGTGCATCATATTGAATTGCATTGCATCATACTGTATTGTTTTGTATTGCATTGCATCGTATCGTATTGTGTTGCATTGCATTGAATTGCATTGTATTTTTTTCTGTATACACACGTTTGGTAAATAGTATATAAACTGTCTGAGAATTTTGGGCTTGGCTGGTGGGATAGGTAGTGTGGTAAGATGATGGTAAGATCTTTTGACCGCCCCCCACCCCCCCCCCCACCCACCCCCACCCCCCCACCCCTCACTCCCCCACTGCCTCCTCCCCATTTGAGAATAGGTGACATAGCAGGAAGGGCACGACCTGTGTTGGTGGTGAATCAGAAAGTCTCTGAGAGTGGGTCTTGTGGACAATGAAATCAACACCCGTGTTGACAATGAACGGGTGGTTGTTCATGTACCCCTTGTGTTTGAGTGTGGTTTCTACTTCTTCTTTTTTTTTTCCTTCTTTGCTTCCATTTCTTTTTGTAACACTGAAGTGATCTCTGTTCTTAAGTATGTTATTTGCTTTGGTGGTTATTCTGTAATACTCATGTCTGCATTTTGGTAACTAGTTTTTATTACTGTGATCCATTTTGTATTTCATTGATATTGTTTTTTGTTTTGTTTTTTATTATACTGATTATAGAGTCTGTTTTACTTTGGTTAACTGGCCTCAGTTATCATTTATCCCGAGAGTTTTGGTGCCCTGCCTATGTCAGTAAACCCAAGACATTCAAATCAAAGGAATCTAAATGAGGGACTGTTCAGGATGCATGAAGCTTATCTGGTAAAGACTTGCTGCAGTGCTAGTTAATGGTGTTTGTGTCTACACTTAGCAAGATGAACTGATACTGACTAGTCTGGGTTTTAAGTGCACTACTTGTGATTGTTTTATGCCATGTTGACAACAGATTTGCTGGGAAACATAGTGTCAGTGGAAATGTGATGTTGTGTCACAAGAGTATTGAAACAGCATGCTAGCTGATTTGGTTATGCAGGTTTAAATGTAACGAATCTGTGTTTCGTTCAGAAAGCATGGTTTGTGTCAGAGCACAGCCAATGTGTGTGATTTGCTTCTTATGGGGACAGACAGAAGGGAAGGGGTTAAGGCTAGATATCGTCACTCAGTGGAATAGGTCGGTGTCCTTTTGAGTAACCCCCCACGCCCACCCCCACGCCCAATAGTATGATGCTATTTTGTTACAATGTATGACTTAGGATATCACGTCCGGCTTAAACGGTGATGTGTCTTGGTCATATCAATGATAATGTTTGGTACTGATGTTGCCCAGTGGTATGTCAGTGGTATGTCAACTGTGGGAACAATGTAAACACTGAGTTTTGTGAAGCCAAAGAGATAGTATATGTGTAGCAGGTGTGTAGAGTGCTTTGGTTTTGCTACTTTTAATACAGGTTTTGATGCATTTTTTATGTATTGTCTGCCTTGCTTTGGTTTAGCTACTATTAATACAGGTTTTGATGTATTTTTGATGTATTGTCTACCTAGTTTGTAAATACGATGGTGACGGTTAAATTTGAAATGAACACATCGACAGGCTAACACTGTGTCAGTGTGTGTTGAGGATTTTTCATGTGTGTATGCACGTGGGGATAACAGCAAGATGTTATGGGACACATGTTTGACTTGTTGGTAGTTGTGATGACATGTGTAGGAGTTGTGTTATGTGCCAGTGGTTTACTTTGTTCAGACAAAGTGGGAAAATACATTGTAATGTGGTTAACGGGTTAGAAAACACTGGGAGCATAGAGAGTTAGTCCTGTGTTGTGGCACATGGTTTGCTGTTTGACTGAACTTGGTAGTTATGATTTCCATGTAATTTTGCCTGTCAAGATACTTTGTGGGAATTTGTTCGGTCTGAATGGAAACACAGCTGTCATGGTACAGTCATCAGTGATTAAGGAGTTGTCAAGCATTGAGAGTTTTTTTGTTGTTGTTGTTGTTGTTTTTTTGTGTGTGTTTTTTTTTGCTGCCCCATCATCTGCAACGTTTCAGTGGCATTACTCCCACGCCGCTCATTTAGATTCCACCATGCACGGCCACACTCGGGTTCGTCCATCATAGTTCCAGCGTCGGCAGTCCACAGGGAACCATCGGTGTTAGGTCGCCAGGAGGCCACACACCAGAGGAGACCCTGCACTGCTGCTGAGTCACTTCGGTGGTGTTCAGTGGTGCCTGTTCTGATTTAACGTACTTAGGACATCACTTACTAAGCCCCCTACTAACGACAATAATGGTTTAGTCGCGGAGCCAGACTGGGTGAGCGTCCCTCCCAGAGTGGAGACCACCACCACGTCCCCCAAACAACAGCCCCCATGAATCTGCCGACACTGAAGGCATTGACAGGACTCATCCCAAGCACAGAAGTGGAGGGATATCAAAACTGAGGTCACCATGACAGCAGGGCATGAAAGGCCACAGACTTTGAGACTGTTTTGTTTATATTGATGTTGATGGAGGAGGAAGAGGACGTTGACGATGACGATAACGATGTTGCTGTGGAGGTCCATTCTGGTTTAGGACTGCGTGAAAAGGCTGTACTCTACGCTTTCTGTCATAGTGATATCCCGGCGTTAACCAGGCCCGAGAGATACAGACACTTGCAGTGTTGGTCAAGTAATTTGAGCAACACACCCAAAGACGCATCCTTGAAGTGGATGACACTCGACTGTGTGGTCCCAGTCTCCCCATTTAAGCCCACAGCACACTCAACTCTGGGTAGGAGCCAGCCACGGGCCGAAAAACCCACCTCTGCTGGGATTCGAACCCGCGTCCTCCCAGCCGTCAGTCCGCGACGTTAACCACTTCGCCACGGTGGCTGGCGGCTGAGAGTTGTCAGTCATATGTTTGCATTATATTTTATGTTACCAATTGTTGGTGCTGGATAAGCTACCTTGAGCTTGGTGTTCTTGACATAGATCACCGTGAGAAAAGTGTATTGCTGGACACGTGGTTGAAAGTGTCCAGATAAATAATGAACTGCTTATGTTGACGGCATATTCACTTTTTTTTTTGTATAGTATATCTGCCTTCAGAGCAGTGATGTCCAGCATATGTTGTTGTTTTGTTTTTAACCTGCGTTTCTAGCCGTGTGTGTGCTCCAGGTGTGCTGTTCTTTTGTAAACACCTGATAAACGTCACTTCGTGTGATCCTGAGAGAGACAGAGACAGAGACGACGCCATTCCAGATTTGAATAACCCATGCCCATTCTACACTGCTCCGAACATGTATTAATTTTAGTGTAGGTATCGTTCATTGTAATGCTATATTTGTTGTGCTTACACACCCTTAAAGCAGTTAGAAGCGTGTTTGATTTCAGTTAATCGTTCATCAGTCTAAAGATTTCAGCTGACGCTAAGCTTACGTCATTCTGTCCTTCTCGCAGTATGTCATTGGCTGAGCTGGAATCTGTGTTTCTGCTTCACCATAGTTAATTAATATCTCTTTTGTCAGATCAGTAAACTACCAAGTATTATATACTGGCAGAATCGTCACAATTCCATCTTGAAGTCTATTCCATTTGTGTTTGCCTACGTTAAACTGATTTAACGCAGTTTGTAATTTTCCGCGATGAGCTCATTCAAACTGACCCTGTTCAGGTGACTTAAATTAAGATTATAAATTCATCTTAAATAATCAACACTTCATTTTATACTCATTATAAAGTAGGTGTTGAGCTCTTTCTTTTGCAACTTATCCGACGTAAATCAGTTCAGAAATCATTTAGAAATCTGTCACTGAACACCTTGTAAAAAAATACAGTTGTTGTCAGATTTGGCCAGATTAGCAACGATCTGCTCGCAGCACACGTGATTGTCTTTGCAGTCCACTTAACTTGCATAAATTGGCACAGTGAATGATGAGTGGTCATTTCATACCTGGTCAGTCATCTGACCAGAGCTTCTCTCTCTCTCTCTCTCTTGCTGCGTCGCGAGCAGTGTGTGTCGTGTGTTCTCACAACGGCTGACATCTCGCTATGTATCACTGTAAGTACTAGTGTGTAGAATGTGTTGATTTGTAAATTGTATTGTTCAACACAGTACTTGTGTTCAAATGAGTATTTCTTTGACATGTTAGTCACAGCTCGGCTATGATTGAGCTAAATAATTGCCATGTCCTCATATGCTTGGAGCAGTGTTCCATTTGATTCTTCTTAACGTCACAGTCAGTGACGTCTCTGGACACTAATAGTTTGTTGGAGAATATTCTAGTGGGTGCATATGATGCAATCTTTCTCATTTGCTGTCACTGATGAAGGTTAGTACTCTAAGATGTGTGTAGTATTCTGTTGTGGTGATTACAAGATAGTGTTTGATTAATATCAGTTATTGGTTAAAACCACCTGATATGTATCAGTCTGTTAACTGTAATTTAGTTATCATGCTCTCTTCTATACGGCTTACTCCAGTATAGTGCTACATGATAAACTGATTCATTTGAGTCACTTTGACACAGTATAAGCTTTACCTAATCTATACTGTCAGTGTACTTTCACCAAGTCAGCATCGCTTCAATCACTTTAACTGTGAAGAACAGAAAGGAGGAGTCTGTGCTGTGCAGACTGCGTGCGGGGCACACTTCTTTTTACTCATTCTTACTTGTTGAAGGGGGAAGAGGCCCCTCGATGTATTCCCTGTGATGAGCCTCTCACCGTGAAACACGTGCTCCTTGACTGTTGGGATCTGCATGACGTTAGACGCAGACATTACAAGGCGGTTTCTTTGAAGACTTTGTTTCGTGATGTCCCTCCGTGGGCGCTGATGGACATTTTTAACCAGATTTGAAGGTTTTAAACTATGGAAGTTTTTTTTAAGTTTGGAGTGGAAAGTTTGAAGTGGTGACTCGTTTTAATTGGTTGGTTTTTTTTATCCTTGTAGTAGTTATTAACGCGGCGATAGTCTTGAGATGGCCTTAGTGGTCGGCGAGGCTCTAAGCACCATAATTTCATTTCAATTTCATTTCAACTGTGCTATATAAATGTATTAGAAATGTCGTTTGATGTCAGCGTTTGGTCTTCACACATATGCATTATGTTGTTGCGTATCCCAAACCCGAGTGACAGTCTTTCCATGTAATATGTATACATGTGCTTTATTATTCACTTGTGCCGACATGTTGTGCTAATGACGTTTGTTTGTGTCATTCCAGGCACTGTCTTCTCTTCTTAGTCTTCTCATTACTTCTTCTTCTCTTTTATATCTTCTCTTAGGTTTTCTCTTCTTCATCTCTTCTCTCATTATTTGCCTTCTTTTCTTATGTTCTCATAACTATTGTAAATAAAACAATAGAAAAACCCATTTGTGACTGGCCTCTATATGTTCCTGGACTGTGCGTGGGAATTCTTGTCTATCCTTTAATACAGTAAATCATCATTTAGTTAAGTCTTTTGTACCGTACCCTATTAGAACCACTCGGTACACGGCTACATATATATATATACATAATTGTGTGGTGTGTGTGTGTGAGAGAGAGAGAGAGAGAATAATGGCGACATTGGAGTATTGGTAATTCTTTCAGTAAATGTCGGTCATTGTTTCAGGGGGTTTTGTTGGGGGTTTTTTGTTGCCATGTCACATGATTATCATGACAGGCAGAACCAACGTATGACTGAAGAATGAGTGAACACGTATGGCTGGATACAATCCACCTGATACACAGACTTTTTTTCTTGGTCAATTTCTTTTTCTTTCTGCAGTGTAGTGTGTGTGTGTGTGTGTGTGTGTGTGTGTGTGTGTGTGTGTGTGTGTGTGTTTAGTTCCCCTTCACTGAACACGGGGCCGTTGGTACAGGTGCTTGATGTTGACACTTGTTTCTGTTCTCTGTGTGTGTGTGTGTGCGTGTGTGTGTGTGTGTGTGCACGTCTGTGTGTGTGTGTGTGTGTGTGTGCACGTCTGTGTGTGTGTGTTGGACATCAATATCATAATGCCCAGAAAACAACACACAATGAACTTGGACGTCAAGATAATAATGCCCAGATAGCAACACAATGAACTTGGACGTCAAGATAATAATATCCAGATAGCAATACACAATGAACTTCGACGTCAAGATAATAATGCCCAGATACCCACACAATGAACTTGGACGGCAAGATAATAATGCCCAGATAGCAACACACAATGAACTTGGACGTCAAGATAATAATGTCCAGATAGCAGTACACAATGGACATGAACGTCAAGATAATAATGCCCTGATAACAACCCAAATGAACTTGTACAGGCCCAAATAACAACATACACCTACTTTGTACGTGAATGTACGAATGTCCAGATAGGAACACACAGTGAAACTGGACGTCAACGCTACAATGCCCAGATAGCAAGCAACACACGATGTTACTTAGGGCTGTAATCTTCACACCCGCACACCTCCACATCATGCACATGATTGATTTGTTCAAACCTACACACCCACAATATGCACACGATTGATTTGTTCAAACCTACACACCCCACAATATGCACACGATTGATTTGTTCAAACCTACACACCCCACAATATGCACACGATTGATTTGTTCAAACCTGCACACCCCACAATATGCACACGACTGATTTGTTCAACCCTACACCCCCAACCCCATCCTCCCAATATGTACACAGCCAAATTATTCAAACCTACACACCATTGAATGCAAACACAGTGGGAATGTTGAAAGCTACAAAGCATACACACTCCTCCCTCGTACACACGTAATTTCCAGGCCCGCATGCCTTCCCTTCCACCTCCCCCCCCCCCCCCCCCCCCCCCCCCCCCCCCCCCCCCCCCCCCCCCCCCCACCGCCCACCTCTTTTTTTTCCTGCCCTGCTCTTTGCGACGTGGGGTTTATCGACGGACTGCTCGCTGCCAATGTCTGAGGCAACAGGTGTGTGTGTGTGTGTGTGTGTGTGTGTGCGTGCGCGCGCGCGTGTGTGTATGTGTGTGTGTGTGTGCGTGTGTGTGTGGTGTTTAGGAGTGGGGAAGGGGGGTAATTAGAGGTGACTTTGTGGCGGATTGGTTTCGGAAAGGCAGGTGTGTAATGTGTCACATGGTCTGATCTAGTATGGTGTGGAGCTCTGTGTGTGTGTGTGTATGTGTGTGCGCGCGTGTGTGTGTGTGTGTGTGTGTGTGTGCGTGCGCGCGTTTGAGTGTCAGTGTCAGTGTATGTGTGCGTATATCCTTATGTGTACAGTGTGTACAGTGTGATAGTGAATGAAATCAAGTGCAGATAATAAATCTGGCATTATACACAGACTGCTCTGCATACCGTCAGACATGTCTTAATTTGTTTTGGTGACAGAACGAACGAAATTTTATTTCATGAGGGTAAGGGAATCAGTAATGCTTCTGTTTTACATCCAGCCCTCTGGGCAAAGCGGACAAATTAAAAAGAAGAAGAAGAAGAAAGGTGGTGGTAAGAAAAATGCATGCACAAAAGCACGCACACACACACACACACACACACACACACACACACACACACACACACACACACACAGAGAGAGAGAGAGAGAGAGAGAAAACTAAGCATGCACATCACATAATCATATACATCAACTGATAATCATATACACTGTACATGTACAAATGACACAGTAATGGAGGACAGAGAAAGCAAGAATGGGAAAAAAAGAAGAAAGACTGGATAAAGAAATAGAGAGACAGATAGACAGACAGATGTAGAGACAGATAGACAGACAGATGCAGAGACAGATAGACAGGCGTAAACGCAATAATCAATGATAATCAATTTGAAATTGTGGATGATATTATCATAACAATGTTAAGCACGTTTACAGGTTTTTCTTGAGATATGCACTACATGTGTTTTTAAAGACAGAGATGCTTTTAACTGTGTTGACATTCAAGTTATACATGATAACATTTCATTCCATTAGCAGCCCCCTGAGTAAGAAAGACTACACTTGAATAGATCAATCCTTGGAAACGGTACAGAAATCTTGTGTACATTACGGTGAGTGTTAATAACAAATCTATTTTGAAGAGAAGGGGGAGTAAAACCAGACATAATTTTAAACATAAATAGCGCTTTATTAATTTTAAGTTTAGTTGTTAGTGAAAGAATATGCAGAGCTCTGTAATCAGAAGGATTTAGTGATGAGGATTATAGAAGAACTCATTTTAATGCTCCCCTATGGAGACTAAAAAGAGGTTTCAGAGTAATTTCACTAGCTGAATCCGTAATGTTGATGCGTAATTAATGTGGGATTCGACATCACCATTAAAAAATAATCTGCGACAATGTAAAAAGTGTTTCATTTGAGATAGTTGATAGATACTTTTTTTTTTTTTTATACTTGTTTGCACAACACAGAGAGATACGGACACGGATACGGATACGGATGTTTTATTCATATAAAGGCCATTGCCCCTCATGAAGGGGTACAATACATAAACAAGTACAGCCACTGAAGAAAATCATGAAGTTGCAACAGATCTGAAATGCAATGCCTTGTACAAGTATATTGACAAATTCCTTATGACGCTTTCTTTTTCAGATGCTAGAAGTAGACTTAAACGAAATTGACTGGGATATCTATAAAAAGCAGGTGGGATATATCGTACTCTCAAACTGGTTATCTCTCTCCATACGAACGGCGAAAGAGACGACGTTAACAGCGTTTCACCCCCAATTACCATCATCAAAATATTGCAAGCGGAGGCTCTTATACTGAAGAGGTGAATGTTGACAAAGAATACCACAGTTCTGACGACGGAAGCTAAAGGTTGGGTCATTCAGACACCCATTGGACATCCGAGGGGTCTGTGTAGAGGAGAAGAGAGGACTGGCCGTACTGAGTGAGTTAAAGCAGGACAACATAAAACAAAATGCAACTCATCTTCATTTCCACTTTTGCACAACGGACACATTAAATCAACTGCAGAATGTTTCCTGTAACGATGATAATGCTGAGAAAATTCTGAAATACCAAAACGAAATCTTGTCATAATAAATTTTAAGTGTCTGTAAGTTCATACGCAGTAAATCTTAACGTCATGACCAGTACAAAATGTCCTATATACGCAAACCTATCACTAGTATTCACATGAAAATTCCACTCTTCCATCTGCACGCAATCAGTCTATTTTTAAGGTCACACAAAAATAATTTGACATCTTGCACACCTTGATTTTCCCATACAAAACCGAAACCAAACTGATACAACTCATTTCCGGCTCTGTCTTGGGGGAGGACACCATTGCGACCTTGCTCGCTTGAACTCCAAACTCAGTGGAGCAGGTTAGAGTTGTTTTATTTTCTGTTCCAGCTTCGAAGAACGTGGTGGTCTGTGTGATTCATAAGGTTTGAACTCAGCCCGACGCGACACAGAGGTAGGTGAGTTTGGGAATGATTTTGACTCGATGTAGGATCATATACAGTACGACAGGTGTTGTGGGCGTGTCGACACGAAGACAAAAATGGCGGAGATTTCTTCCTTGGGGAAATAGGCCTACACCGTTGACAATCGCCTCCTAACTGTTTTATACATACTTTTTTTTTTTAATTGGCGTCTTTTCTTTTGTTTAACTTTTATCCTTCTTCTGTTAATACTGATAACTGCAATACACAAGACTGGTTTGTTGTCCATATACAAGTACAGAAGTCCATTGTTCGATATGTGCGAACCAGAAAATAAAGTGTATTTATGGAACAAAGCTGTTTTAAGATAGGATTGAGATAAATAACTTGATAAAATTGGAAATGGTTTGCCTGTATACAAAAATGTCGAAACTATTTATGCAAAAGACGTTAATGTTGTCGCGGAATGATCACATTTAAAAGAAAAAAAGTTTTCTTCCAAAGCTTATATCTTTATATATATATATATATATATATATATATATAGAGAGAGAGAGAGAGAGAGAGAGAGAGAGAGAGAGAGAGAGAGAGAGAGAGAGAGAGAGAATCTTCTATAAAAAAAAAAAAAAATTTGAAATAAGAAAAAAAATCAATTGTCGCTGTTTTTCAACTTGCGCTTGTGACCACGCATAGCGGGGTTTCCCGAAAACGAACACGGTATGTTCAAGGTGGCTGCATTGAACTTGTCGGCCCAAGTGGTGTGTCTATGTCATTGTCTGTCTTACATCTATACATGGCACTGAATCGTTCTTTTATTTTGCTGATTGAAGTTCAATGGTTTCAAAGCACAGACAAGTACGTAAAGCTTAAGTCTACAGAAACAAAACCACAAAAATCCATCTTTGTGTTCTTTGATCACAAAATGTTTATAAATAGAATGTCAGGGAATTCCGTTTATATCCAGCTCTTGTTTATTTTGCTAAAACAACAACAACAACAAGAAATCAACAACATCAAACCGATCACGAGGGTAATAATGTAATCGATACCCTCCTTCCTCTCCCCTACACCATCCCCCAAGTAAAGGATTTCATTAGTGGACTTTATTTTTAGAGATCGGGAAAACTAATGTCGACCAATTCTGCATGTCCTCCCAGAAATAACTGTTCAAAGTCACTGTGAGTGTGTGTGTGTGTGTGTGTGTGTGTGTGTGTGTGTGTGTTTATGTGGTGTGTGTGTGTGTGTGTGTGCCCATGCGTGACTTTATTTGTGCTTGCAAACATTTATCAATGGCAGACTGGTTTCGTAGAACATTATGTATCTATCTATAAATCTATAATATATGCCCATCTCGCTTGCTCTGTGTGTGTGTGTGTGTGTGTGTGTGTGTGCGCGCGCGCGTGCACGCGCCCGCGCGTTGTTAGTTGTATCTGACTGACGTGTTGTAATGTTGTAAGGCGCATTGAGAGGTTTGAAAGTGCTATACAATGAATTGTTGTTGTTATCAATTCTTCTTTACAGTTTGACGGAGCTTCTGTCTGATTACTCATTCATTTGAATCAATCAATGGTCAGTTAACTGATATATACCAATGTTTCAGGAACATGGCTACGTCAAAAGACTACAGTCAAGATGACGCATCGACAGACACCAATGACGACACCATGTCAACAGGAAGTGTCCCAGATGACGTCATCCAAGCTCCTCTCAGTGTCAACAGGACTGCACATTCTGCTGTGCAAGGTATGTGGAACAGTGGCTTCAGTCAGCAGTAAGCGATCCAGAGTCCTTGTGTTTGAAACCCCTGTTCAGACCAGGATGTTCACTCGTACTCTCTCCTTCACTGGACTTTGAAAAAAGTGTTCAGTCAATCGGGCCAGACGATGAATGGAGACCCTGTGCGACGTACCGCACGTTAAAGAACTCACGGCAGCAAAATATTTGTCCCTGGCAAAATTGTTTGGAAAAATCCACTTTGATTGTGAAACGATTACACTTGTAGACATAAAATAATGGGTGGCGCCACACTGTCGCATCCTGAATTTTATACGGAAAAATATGTGGTAATAAAAAGTAATACAATACAATACAGCACAATACATTACAATACAATACAATACAATACAATACAATACAGTACAGTGCAGTGCAGTACAAAACAACACAATATATTGTTTCGCATAACGAACGTATGGTTTTGCATTGTATTGGGGAATTGGGGAGTGAGAAATATTAGAAATGATTACGTCTATGCTCCTATTTACTTTGACACAATTTTGAAACGATTATATTCACGCCACCGTTTCGTGAGCCCCAGTTTAGAGACAAGATGAACCACAGTTTAGAGAAAAGATGACCATAATTATTTACACTGCCATTTAGTTTACCACTGTTTAGAAATAATTATGTTTTCGAAATCATTTCACTTACCACAGTTTAGAGTTAATCATTTAGCTTACCCCAGTTCAGAGATATAATTTAGTAGGTCACAGTTTAGAGATTGTTATGTCTATGCTATGATTTAGTATACCACAGTTCAGAGATGATTATATCTACGTTATCATTAATTTGAGTAAATCACAGTTCAGAGATGATTATATCTAAGTTATCATTCAGTAAGCCACTGTTCAGATATTATGTATACACTACTGTTCAGTAAGACACAATTTAGAGATAATCATATCCATGTAATCATTCAATAATCAACACTTTAGAGATGATTAAATCTACGCTATCATTCGGTAAGCCTCAATTCAGAGATGATTAAATCTACGCTATCATTCGGTAAGCCTCACTTCAGGGATGATTAAATCTACGCTATCATTCGGTAAGCCTCAGTTCAGGGATGATTAAATCTACGCTATCATTCGGTAAGCCTCAGTTTAGGGATGATTAAATCTACGCTATCATTCGGTAAGCCTCAGTTTAGGGATGATTAAATCTACGCTATCATTCGGTAAGCCTCACTTTAGGGATGATTAAATCTACGCTATCATTTGGTAAGCCTCACTTTAGGGATGATTAAATCTACGCTATCATTCGGTAAGCTTCAGTTTAGGGATGATTAAATCTACGCTATCATTCGGTAAGCCTCAGTTCAGGGATGATCAAATCTACGCTATCATTCGGTAAGCTTCAGTTGAGGGATGATTAAATCTATGCTATCATTCGGTAAGCCTCAGTTTAGGGATGATTAAATCTACGCTATCATTCGGAAAGCCTTAGTTTAGGGATGATCAAATCTACGCTATCATTCGGTAAGCCTCAGTTTAGGGATGATCAAATCTACGCTATCATTCGGTAAGCCTCAGTTTAGGGATGATTAAATCTACGCTATCATTCGGTAAGCCTCAGTTTAGGGATGATCTGCGTGTGCTGTACTGCTTTTGTTCATGTGGCCATGTAGACACGTGTTTGTTTCAGATGTCATGAACCAGCTGGACGATGACTCACGTCTTCAATGTAATGAGATGGAAACGAACTTTCTAGCAGGTACATGCTTCCATAATAATGATAATAATACTGATAATAATAATAATATTAATATAATAATGATAATGATAATAAGACCCTTTGACCCCCACCCCCCCACCTCCCACTCACCCCTCCACCGCGACCCCCTCTTAAAATTGACATCCACCAGAATGTTGTCTCGTTCGTCATTTATCAGATGGATTCCCCCATCTCCTCGACAAAGGCGGCAGTACGTCGCAGGTCCTCCAGTCCTCCGTAGAGCTTCCGGGCCGCTGGGATTGGGTCGGGCCAAGTTTTCTCTCAGAGCTTTTGGTAGAGCGGGCAGGACTGCAGCAGATGTTCTGTTGTCTGGCTGCCTGTTCTGCAGGGGCACTGCTCTGTGTCGCCGATACGGAATTTCGTGTATAGGTGGTGTTTCAGGCGGTTGTAGCCTGTCCTGAGCCTGAAAATGGCTGCCTGCTCTCGACGAGTCAGCAGGTAGTACGGGTATGCTCTGTTGTGGCCTGGATGCTGCTGCTTCCACTTGTTCTGCAGCTTGGCCTTAATGATGGTCCTGGATTCAGAGTAGTTGGTAGACCTGTCCATCTGCTCTTTGGTATTGCCTTCCTTTGCCAGGGAGTCAGCAGTCTCGTTGCCAAGCACGTTGCAGTGGGAAGGAATCCACTGCAGGGTGACTGTGTGACTTGTGCAAAGGGAGGCGAGAGAGGAGGACAGATCATTGAGTTTTGGATCTCTCTTGGACCAAAGGGTCTGCAAGATGGACAGGGCGTCGGTCAGGAAGACAACGTTGTGGCTGGCATAGGGGCTGACCTCAACACAGGCTGCTGCTGTTTTCAAGGCTTCTGCTTCGGCTCTTTAACTGGTGGAGTACAGGTCGGTAGTGAGGCAGATCTTTTCTTCTCTGCCACCTGGATACTGAACATAGACTCCTGCCCCTCCGTTCCGAATGCCATCTGCCGCAGAGCCGTCAGTGTAGACATGAGTCTGGAACTCTTTGGGGAAATGGGTGTGGAGGTGTTCAAGGGTGAGGGACTTTCTTTCAGGGCCGCTTTGGGAATCTTTGGGGCCAACACCAGGGATGCTGCACTGGATGAGGGGAGGGGTTCCTTCGCTCCAGGCAGGGACGGCAAGACACCAGGGTATCACTTTGGGGGCATGGTCAAGGATATCCTGATGTTGCCGTTCTAGGATCCTGCTCTTTTGTATGAAACTCCCTCTCTTCAGCGTCCTTTTGTTGGCTGGGACAGTCTGTCCTTCATGGGGTGGCCTTGCAATCTCTTGAACTTGGCAGCCTGGGTCAGGAGTTTGGCGTCTCTGCTGTCGTCAAGGGGCTGGAGCTCTGTGATGGTTTCAAGCTCCTGAATTGGTGTAGACCTCATGGCCCCTGTGATGATATGGGTAGCTTGATTCTGAACCTTGCTGGTCAGTTCAGAGTTGGACTTGGCCGTAGTGCCCCATGCAGTCATGCCATACTCCAGCACTGGCCTGACTCTACCAGTGCACAGCCTCCTGAGGTTCGTGTTGTCTGTGCCCCATGTTGTTCCTGCCAGCTTCTTCATGAAGGAAAGTTGTACTTTTTCTCTTGATTCTGCTTTCTCTGCTTGCTTCTTCCACGTCAGGCGTTTGTCAAAAGTGACTCCCAGGTACGTGGGGTTGTTCTCAGCAAGCAGAGTTTGTCCATTGATGCGCATGTTGGCCTTTTGTTCTTTGGGTGAGAGGCTGAAAACAGTGTAAGTGGTCTTTTTGGCATTAATTGTCACCAGCCACTGTTTAGTCCAGCTTTCGAGAACATTCAGCACCTGCTGTAGTCTGTAGCTGGCAGTTGTTCTTCCGAGCACCATAGGACAAGACGTCTGCATAGATGGCTCCCTGAACTTCGCGTGGCATATCTTTGACGATGTTGTTGATAAAGACGAGGAATGGTGTGGGGCTGAGGACACCTCCTTGAGGAACTCCTTCTCTCAGTGTCTTCTTCCGACTGTATGCTCCATTGACATGGACTCGGGCCTTCCTATTTTTCAGGTACTGCGAGATCCACTGGTACATACCACCAGTCACACCACTCTTCTGAAGCTTCCACTGGAGGCCATCCTTCCAGACTTTGTCGTACGCCTTTTCCATGTCTATCCACACCGTCAGTGTATGCTGTTTGTCCTGGAAGCCATCCTCGATCTTCTGGGCTATGTAGGTCACTTGGTCCTCAGTGGAATGATGTTGGCAGAAGCCTGCCTGCTCTGGAGTGATGATGTTGTTCTTCTCCAGGTGCCAAACTAGGCGCGAGTTGATCATACGCTCTAGGAGCTTGCCCACGCAGCTGGTGAGGCTGATGGGATGATAACTATCAGCCCTGGCTCTGTCTTTGCCCTTCTTGTGGATGGGCACCATGTCAGCTTCTCACCAGCTCTGTGGAACATGCCCCGCCTTCCAACTGTTGTTGAAGAGAGCAAGGAGTTTGGTCTTTGCTTTGGTGCCAAGGTGTTTTAGCATTTTGTTGGTGATTTTGTCAGGACCTGGAGATTTTTTGTCCAGCAAAGACTTTATGGGTTCTTCAAACTCCTTCAGTTTGAAAGGCCTGTCCATATATTCAGGTTGGTCTTGGTCATCCTGATGATTCTTCATTTCATCATGGACTTGTTTTCTGTCCTCTGACACAGTGATGTTGCTGATCTGCTTATAGCTGTCTATGAAGCAGTTTGCTGCCTCTCTCCCTGTCACCATCTCCTGGTCTTTTTGAAGTGTGACAGGTGCTGACCTGGTCTCTTCGTTGTTCATGGCTGTGGTGAGTTTCCAGAGTTTGTTGCCATCTCTGTCAAGGTTCAGCTTTTCTGTTTTCTCCATCCAGCTTATGACTACACCTTTTGGTGGACAACAAGAAAGCCATTGTTTGTCACACACTATGTCAATGGACGATTATTTTAATAGCACCCTGATGAATGAAGAGGTAAGGAAGTAGATGATTAACTACTTATTTGAGTGATTCAGATTGTGGTTATTTTGTTTATCTATGACGAGGCTTGTTCTTGGTTAAATTCTCAACATGATGCAGACATTCCCAGTTTCTGAGTATGTCTGTTGGTCATGTGGTTTTCAAACCAATGACCGTATTTTTAAGAATGTCTTTGGTTGTTGATTTATTTCAGGAAACAGCGAAATGACCATAGACAGCGAACGCTCTGAGTACGTACGCACACACGCCATGGAAGAGGCTGATTACATACTCAAGAAAGCTGGATGTGTGATTCTGAGCGGGCCCCCTGGCTGCGGTAAGACCTTCACAGCACACGCTCTTCTACGACGTTTCAGTTCACAGGGGTTTAAACCGTACATCTTCCAACAGATTGGTGAGTGGAACTCTCATATTGGGCAGGACAGGCGTAGCGTAGTGCTGCTGGATGGACTCTTTGGCGAGGTTTGGCTGAACGAAGAACAGCACACCAGATGGGAGAACATTATGGGTTGTGCAATGTTGTTGGTGAAAGAAGGAACATGCAAGCTGCTGATCACAGTCTACCCACACGTGCTGCGTCAACTCCGACGGCTGGAAAAGTCGAAGAGTCCTCTGAGGGATGTTAATGCTGTTGTGCATCTGCCAGGCACTTTGCCAGAACATGTCAAGGAGAAATTTCTCAATTTCCATCTGGACAAACTTGATCTTGAAACTGAAAGACAACGTCGGATTGTGGAGGAAATTCTAGAAAAAGATGCAAGTGGTCCTGTTTTTCCATGGTGCTGTGATTATATGGTGAACAAGTGGAGTTCATCAGAGGATCCCACTGCCATATTTTTGACACCTGCTGTGGCCCATGCACAGTTACTGACAGAGATGATTGCAGACAACACCCATGGAACCATCTTTGCTGCAGTGTTTGCACTGACTATGAAGGGGGTGTCTCACTTCTTGCACAATCTGTCAACAGCTGCACCCCATCTGAAAGAGCTAGGGTTTTCAAACATCGACGATGACACACTGGCAAAATATGAAGACGTCCTGCATGGGTACGTACTGTCAGAAGGAACGTTTTCCAGTCGTGTTCTGTACGAAGCTGCCTGCCTGGCTCTGGGTAGCTTCTTCCGATTTCCTACAATGCTGAGGGTCTGTGACCTGCCATTTCTCGTGCAGTACGTGCACACGCCAGTGGTGAACATGCCTGGGGGTCTGCCTTCAAAAGTATATGTCACTCTTGGATCAGTCACACGCAGCTCCACGGACACAAAACTCTGTTCAGATGACTGTCAGTCACTGGCGGAGAGGATCTACACATTGATCACTGAAGGCAACCTGCTGCACATCTCCCAGCACCCTTCCCTTCAGTGTCCCCAGTTTCTGCAGGAGCTGGACAACTACTGTGCAAAGGACAGCAAGAGGATCAATCAATTGTTGGATGCCGTGGATCCTGTGCATAGACTACCGCTTGTCTACTGGTCTGCCTTTCACCCGTCTCCCCACCTGACTCGCTGGTGTCTGTCTAAGCCACAGGCAAACAAAAAACAGTCCACTCGTTTGCTGATGGCCTGTTCACTCTTTGATCATTTGACACAGAGCTCAAAATGCAGACTTCAGTCTTTCCTTCACACAACGTTAAACCCGGAACAGTTCCAACATCCAGAATGCGTCATGAACTTTCCATTACTCACGGAAGGTCAGTGTCTGACAAGAGATACAGAGAAACAAGTGAACGCCATCAGAGGAACAGGATCAGCAGAACAGAGACTGCAGTACCTCTGTGATCCCTCCATGCCCATTCCACATGATGTGGTCACAGTGCAGGTAACCCATGACAACGTGCAGCTCCAGGTGAAGGACAGGCGTCACTGGTACCTGGTGTTCCGACTGCTGACAGACAGACAGGTGAGTGACACAGACCGAGACGGCAACTCCCTCCTTCACGTTGCTGTGGAAAGTGCGCAGTTGTCAGCTGTACGGCTGTCTCTGAAAGCTGGTGCAGTCATTACTCAGCAAAACAGGCAAGGTGTGACACCGTATCATATGACTCACACCAAGCGTTCACTGATTTTAAAGAAAAATTACAGAAGCGTTGACCAAATCTTCAGAAGTATGTGTGACCTTGACAAGGTAGAAATGCAGCTCCTCCTGCTCCAGGGTATGACCAGCGTGAACGACAAGGACAGTGAAGGAAGGACAGGTCTGCTGGAGGCGTGTTCTGAAGGGCATGAAGACATCGCTGAACTGTACATTGAACTTGGTGCAGATGTCAATGTTCTTGCACCACCATTGGAATTTTCCCGCACTCCACTGCACTATGCATGTGAAAACGGTATGGTGCGTTCAGTGGAACTCCTGATTCAGCATCAGGCAGATGTCACCAGCACGACAGGGGAAGGAAGTACAGCTCTGCACTTTGCTTGTAAGTGCCCCTCACACACTGCTTCAGCTGACATCACCTGTCTCCTGCTTCGGGCTGGGGCTGACGTCAATGCAAAGGACAGTACTAAGAACACACCACTGATGTGGGCTGTTGAAAGAGGTCATGCTGACACAGCCAAACTGCTGCTGGAACACGGCGCTGACGTCAACACAAAGAACAGAGCTGGGTACACACCACTGATGTGTGCTGTCATTGGAGGTCACGCTGACATAGCCAAACTGCTGATGGAACACGGCGCTGACGTCAACACAAAGAACAGTGATGGGCTCACACCACTGATGTATGCTGTAAGAAGAGGTCACGCCGACACAGCCAAACTGCTGCTGGAACACGGCGCTGACGTCAACACAACCGATATTGCTGGGCGCACACCACTGATGTATGCTGTCATTGGAGGTCACACCGACACAGCCAAACTGCTGCTGGAACACGGCCCTGACGTCAACACAAAGAACAGTGATGGGTGCACACCACTGATGTGTGCTGTCAGAGGAGGTCACGCCAACACAGCCAAACTGCTTCTGGAATACGGCGCTGACGTTAACGCACACAACAAAGGCGGCCTCACAGCACTTACCTGTGCTGCCAAGACAGGCCGCAGTGACATTGTAAAAATGCTGAAAAGCCACGGTGCCCATATCAAATGACGGGAAACACGGACCACTTAGGCCCCTTACTACTGTAGAAGAGTGAGGGTGGCGAAAGGAAATCGTGCTTATCGTGGTAAGGACAAACCTGCATAACTACTTTTCACAGAGCAGAAAAAAAATACTGAAGACAAAAAAGAAGTGTTTTCACAACCATTTCAGTGTAGTTCGTCCTGGTACATCATCTGTCAGCGACACACTGACCGTGCAAAACAGAGAAATATAAATCTGTGCTTGAAGACTGTCCTTCACTCTTTGTTTTCATCTCGTTCACACACGCACTCTCTCTCTATCTCTCTCATGTGCATCATATTGAATTGCATTGCATCATACTGTATTGTTTTGTATTGCATTGCATCGTATCGTATTGTGTTGCATTGCATTGAATTGCATTGTATTTTTTTCTGTATACACACGTTTGGTAAATAGTATATAAACTGTCTGAGAATTTTGGGCATGGCTGGTGGGATAGGTAGTGTGGTAAGATGATGGTAAGATCTTTTGACCGCCCCCCTCCCCCCAACCACCCCCCCAACCCCACCCACCCCCACCCCCCCACCCCTCACTCCCCCACTGCCTCCTCCCCATTTGAGAATAGGTGACATAGCAGGAAGGGCACGACCTGTGTTGGTGGTGAAGCAGAAAGTCTCTGAGAGTGGGTCTTGTGGACAATGAAATCAACACCCGTGTTGACAATGAACGGGTTTTTGTTCATGTATCCCTTGTGTTTGAGTGTGGTTTCTACTTCTTTTTTTTTCCTTTTTTGCTTCCATTTCTTTTTGTAACACTGAAGTGATCTCTGTTCTTAAGTATGTTATTTGCTTTGGTGGTTATTCTGTAATACTGTTGTCTGTATTTTGGTAACTGGTTTTTATTACTGTGATCCATTTTGTATTTCATTCATATTGTTTTTTGTTTTGTTTTTTATTATACTGATTATAGAGTCTGTTTTACTTTGGTTAACTGGCCTCAGTTATTACATTTATCCCGAGAGTCTTGGTGCCCTGCCTATGTCAGTAAACCCAAGACATTCAGATCAAAGGTATCTAAATGAGGGACTGTTGAGGATGCATGAAGCTTATCTGGGGAGTGATATATCTGGTAAAGACTAGCTGCAGTGCTAGTTAATGGTGTTTGTGTCTACACTTAGCAAGATGAATTGATACTGACTAGCCTGGGTTTTAAGTACACTACTTGTGGTTGTTTTATGCCATGTTGACAACAGATTTGCTGGGAAATATAGTGTCAGTGGAAATGTGATGTTGTGTCACAAGAGTATTGAAACAGCATGCTGGCTGATTTGGTTATGCAGGTTTAAATGTAACGAATCTGTGTTTCGTGGAGGAATTTTTTGTTTAATGTCCCGTCACACATATCGGTGATTGAAGACATTTTGTTAAAGTATTTATGAATACATCTGAGTATTATCGGTTAGAAGGGGTGGGAGATGTGGATGAATGGAGGGTTGGGGGAAACTGGGCAAATGTGGGTGAAATTTGGAAGAAGAAAAAAAAACACTCTAAATACAGTTACAGGTAATTACTTAAAGGACTTCGTAAAAGAGAAGTCGTTAAACTGACAAGCGAAACAACTGATAATGAATGCAAAAAGTCAAAAACATCAACGTTCTCAGTCACTTATGAAGACACACTTTCGTGTATAAAAAGACTTCATCAAGCTACAGTGAAAAATTATATGCTCAATTGTCAGGTTACTAAAACATATACACTTGACATTAGAACAATACTTGGTCCGTAATGAATTTGATAATAGTCTGAGAGCTAAGCTCAGAATTGGTCTGCAAATCGGACCAAAGTCTGAGAAAGTCAACTGACGAGATTTTAGACTTGAATTCAAGCACCTATAAAAGTCTCTTTCTAGTATATTGCTTATTTCCTTGTATAACAATGGGCAATGTACTTTTATACTATCTATATGATTTTTTGCTCCCCTTTTTGCTGCCCTGTCTGCTTGGTCGTTATAACGGAATCCAGTGTGGGATGGTATCCAACAAAAATCAACATTTGTACCCTTCACAAATAGAGAGTGCAATAAATACCTAATTTCAAAAAATAAATCCTCTCTTTGATTATTCTCAAAAAGGAGCAAACCTTTTAAGACAGATTGAGAATCAACACGAAATAGGATATTACTTACTATGATTATGTGTTTCGTTCAGAAAGCATGGTTTGTGGCAGAGCACAGCCAATGTGTGTGATTTGCTTCTTATGGGGACAGACAGAAGGGAAGGGGTTAAGGTTAGATATCGTCACTCAGTGGAATAGGTCGGTGTCCTTTTGAGTAACCCCCCACGCCCACCCCCACGTCCAATAGTATGATGCTATTTTGTTACAATGTATGACTTAGGATATCACGTCCGGCTTAAACGGTGATGTGTCTTGGTCATATCAATGATAATGTTTGGTACTGATGTTGCCCAGTGGTATGTCAGTGGTATGTCAACTGTGGGAACAATGTAAACACTGAGTTTTGTGAAGCCAAAGAGATAGTATATGTGTAGCAGGTGTGTAGAGTGCTTTGGTTTTGCTACTATTAATACAGGTTTTGATACATTTTTTTATGTATTGTCTACCTTGCTTTGGTTTTGCTACTATAAATTCAGGTTTTGATGCATTTTTGATGTATTGTCTACCTAGTTTGTAAATAAGATGGTGACGGTTAAATTTGAAATGAACACATCGACAGGCTAACACTGTGTCAGTGTGTGTTGAGGATTTTTCATGTGTGTATGCGCGTGGGGATAACAGCAAGATGTTATGAGACATATGTTTGACATGTTGGTAGTTGTGATGACATGTGTAGGAGTTGTGTTATGTGGCAGTGGTTTACTTTGTTCAGACAAAGTGGGAAAATACATTGTAATGTGGTTAACGGGTTAGAAAACACTGGGAGCATAGAGAGTTAGTCCTATGTTGTGGCACATGGTTTGCTGTTTGACTGAACTTGGTAGTTATGATTTCCATGTAATTTTGCCTGTCAAGATACTTTGTGGGAATTTGTTCTGTCTGAATGGAAACACAGCTGTCATGGTACAGTCATCAGTGATTAAGGAGTTGTCAAGCATTGAGAGTTTTGTTGTTGTTGTTGTTGTTGTTTTTTTGTGTGTTTTTTTTTTTTTTTTTGCTGCCCCATCATCTGCAACGTTTCAGTGGCATTACTCCCACGCCGCTCATTTAGATTCCACCATGCACGGCCACACTCGGGTTCGTCCATCATAGTTCCAGCGTCGGCAGTCCACAGGGAACCATCGGTGTTAGGTCGCCAGGAGGCCACACACCAGAGGAGACCCTGCACTGCTGCTGAGTCACTTCGGTGGTGTTCAGTGGTGCCTGTTCTGATTTAACGTACTTAGGACATCACTTACTAACCCCCCTACTAACGACAATAATGGTTTAGTCGCGGAGCCAGACTGGGTGAGCGTCCCTCCCAGAGTGGAGACCACCACCACGTTCCCCAAACAACAGCCCCCCATGAATCTGCCGACACTGAAGGCATTGACAGGACTCATCCCAAGCACAGAAGTGGAGGGATATCAAAACTGAGGTCAGCATGACAGCAGGGCATGAAAGGCCACAGACTTTGAGACTGTTTTGTTTATATTGATGTTGATGGAGGAGAAGGAGGAGGATGACGATGACGATGTTGCTGTGGAGGTCCATTCTGGTTTAGGACTGCGTGACAAGGCTGTACTCTACGCTTCCTGTCATAGTGATATCCCGGCGTTAACCAGGCCTGAGAGATACAGACACTTGCAGTGTTGGTCAAGTAATTTGAGCAACACACCCAAAGACGCATCCTTGAAGTGGATGACACTCGACTGTGTGGTCCCAGTCTCCCCATTTAAGCCCACAGCACACTCAACTCTGAGTAGGAGCCGACCACGGGCCGAAAAAACCACCTCCGCTGGGATTCGAACCCGCGCCCTCCCAGCCGTCAGTCCGCGACGCTAACCACTTCGCCACGGCAGCTGGCGGCTGAGAGTTGTCAGTCATATGTTTGCATTATATTTTATGTCACCAATTGTTGGTGCTGGATAAGCTACCTTGAGCTTAGTGTTCTTGACATAGATCACCGTGAGAAAAGTGTATTGCTGGACACGTGGTTGAGAGTGCCAAGATAAATAATGAACTGCTTATGTTGACGGCATATTCACTTTTTTTGTATAGTATATCTGCCTTCAGAGCAGTGATGTCCAGCATATGTTGTTGTTTTGTTTTTAACCTGCGTTTCTAGCCGTGTGTGTGCTCCAGGTGTGCTGTTCTTTTGTAAACACCTGATAAACGTCACTTCGTGTGATCCTGATTTTGGTGTGAAGGGAGAGTGTGAACCTGACCTGAGCAGTCATTTTTTATCATTTTTTTGTTCAAACAGGAACTTCTTTTGCTAAGGATGGAAGTTATATTTCTGGTGCATGTCTTTGCTGCAGATAGTAAAGAAAGGAAATTAATCTGTAATTAATGCTAGGGGGGTTAATTTGCTTTAAACTGATCTTTCTCATCTTAAACATTACATTCTGAAATTATACTCAATACATAAAAAGCTTGTGTGTTTTACTCTCAGTGTACAGGGCTTTCACTATGTTCATTCGCCCAAGTGGTCTTTTTCGGAAAATACTAAAAATCGATACTACGAGTGGACTTTATAGATCTATTGGCTGATCCCTGAAGGTCATGGGCAAAAATCAATTGCGTACACATATTTATACATATTCAAAGCGCGTGCTCATCTTCCTCGCGAACGCGAAGGTCGCCATTTTGTTTCAAGTTGTTGACCTGCCCGTTCAAATCGACAATACACGATAACATGTGATGGAAAATTGGAGCAGGAGACCGTTAAATATTTATTCAGAGAAAGATTTGTGAACGCCTAATCACGTACTGGATTATGCCCCAAACTGTCATAAAAATATCAACAAAATCAGTCGGAATTCACAGTTTAAAATAATAAACCATGAGAGTTAATACCCTTGATGAAACGTAAAAATTTCCAGTACTGACTTTTCTCAAAATGAAGTCCTTTTCACTTCATACGACGTTTAGAAGTACTTGTACTTAGCTCTACATGTTATTGAATTGACCGTGTCGTACATTCCCGGCGGGTGTAACTGAACTTGTACATCTATCTAGATCCAGAGAAAACGGCTAAATGTTGTATTGCGGCGATAGCCACGTCTCCTTTACCTTGGACTTGAAATGAATTTATAATTGCCCTTAAAGATTTTTTGAATGCCCAAGATACACTAGAATAATATGATTTAAACAGCGTTCTCACTTCGAATACCACAATCGATTTATCGCCATTTAAAAAAGCACGTTTATATGTTAAATTTTTGTATTGGGTAAGACATTTTCTTCTCACCCGAACACGCGGGGTTCCAATCTGCCGTCAGAACTTTTTTGTTCTTTTTTTTCTTCTTTTTTTTTCTTTCTTTCTTTTTTTTTAACCCGAAGCTTTATACTAACAAACACAGAACACATTTTAACGATTAGATTTTTTTTAAGAAGTGTATCACAAGTGAGTCTTGAAGGCTTTACCTCTCTTGTTAAAGACTTGAAGCAGAAGAAAACCATCATGTAGAGTCCGTGTGGGTAGAAGACTGAACAGATTGATTCATAAAGATGATGGATGATGTCTCGCTAGTGTGTGATGAAATGATTTTAATGGGCGATTTTGATATAGATTTAATGAAATCCAGTAATGTTTGGACACAAATTTATGAATCATTTGATCTAACTCAGCTCTGTGTGTGTGTGTGTGTGTGTGTGTGTGTGTGTGTGTGTGTGTGTGTGTGTGTGTGTGTGTGTGTGTGTGTGTGTGTGTGTGTGTTATTAGTTACATGAAACATATGTGTAAGCATATTATATTGTTAGTAGAGGACGCAGAATATGCTCAATCAGAGCAGCAGTCTAATATCACCATCTTAGGTGAACAGACCATGAATAAATAAACGAACGAATCAGCTTTTTGACAAACCCACATGGATTACTTCTACTTGTACACTGATTAATATTCATGCTTCCTCCACTAACAATATGATATGCTTAAACATATGTTTCATGTAACTCACACACACACACACACACACACACACACACACACACACACACACACACACACACACACACACACACACACACAGGGAACTTTTGTCCATAGTTTACGATTCTTGTGAACTGTAAATCACAGAAAGAGTAGTCTCACACCATGTATTCTTTCCTTGTGAAAATACATCTGTGAATGTTAAGTATTGGACAATCAAACTATAGAAAAGGATTGTTTGGAACAATGGCAATGCCTACTTTTTTTTCGTCTTTTTTTTTAATGAACCTTTTTTAATTTCATTTCAGACAACGAAACCGAGCATTGACACACGACCAGAAAAAAAACAAAACAAAAAAACAACAAAATGGATAAACATCATCATTTCCTTACACTGAGTATATCATTCAATTATTCATACAAATACATACAAACTCACACACATGCACACATACGTACATACGTACACATATAAACACAAACACACACTGCCACAAGCACACAAATCCACAGACATGCACACAAACATATCGGCACCTGTATACACGCACCTTCATCCACCGATGTCTGCATGTAATGTATACATTAAACGTCATAGAACACAGCACCCATACCTCATAGCATGTTCAAATAATCAATGCTGTCCTTTTGTGTGTGTGTGTGTGTGTTTGTTTGTTTTTTTGGTTTTGGGGTTTTTTTTGTTATCCTTCTGTATTCCACTCATGCCCCTAGAAATACTATGCAGCGATATGTATATATTGAACGAGTGATAAGTGCA
>NC_134905.1:1989682-2014682 GCF_041734735.1 Babylonia areolata | reverse complement strand
AGACAGAAAATATCAAAATCATATGCTAATTTCTCAATTGTTGAGATTCTCATTATCGCGCGAGAGCGGTTCCAAGGGCCGATTCTAAAGAATTTCTTTGACAGCCGCTCTGCTTTTGTCGTTCTGCCATCTAAACACAATCTTTTCCCACCTCTTTTACCACGCCTGTTTTGGGGTTTGGGGGATCTAAATTTATGTCTCGTGACAATGCAGCTGATCCCCGAGGAGCACGCGAGACAGAGTTTTGTTAGAATCCATAGAAGGGTGTTTTGTGTGTTGAGGGAAAATATTCGGTCGCCCTGACAGAGCCTCTTATGTGTGTGTGTGGGTGGGTGAACGTGTGTCCGCATGTTTTACATTTATTTGCTTATTTATCCTTTCTTTTTCTTTGTGTGTGTGTGTGTGCGCGCGCGCCTAGAGTTGGCTTAATCAAGATTTTTCACCTTTTAAATATTAGTACTAGTAGTAGTAGTAGTAGTATTTTTATGTATTTATCTCCTTTTTTTTCTTTTTTTCTTTTTTCCTTTTTTTTTCTTTTTTTTTTTTCTCAAGGCCTGACTAAGCGCGTTGGGTTACGCTGCTGGTCAGGCATCTGCTTGGCAGATGTGGTGTAGCGTATATGGATCTGACCGAACGCAGTGACGCCTCCTTGAGCTACTGATACTGATACTAACCCAACAGCCATTCATCCCCATGGTACTGTATGAAAGCCGTGGGGTTGGGGATTTTAGTCTGGTTGTCTCCACTCAGAGGTGGGTGGGGTGTATCCAGGAAACATTCCGTAGAAGGTTGGTATTTAGTTGACAACTACAGTTCCTTATGAGTCAGGTCAGGTCATTAGATCTGCTACTGGTAACCTGTAATCCAGTACAACCTGTTCAGGGTCGGGGTGCCGGCGACTAAACCGGCACTCCCACCGCTCCCTTCTGGGACTGGTGAGGCGGGTGGCTAGACACCCTTATGGAATTAAAAACGAGATTCATAAAAGGGCGTCGGCTCAGGAGAACCACGGACGGCCATCTAGCTCCACTGTGCTGTGTACATGCCACACGCAGTTGGCCCCCGGGGTGTGTCTACCCATGCATGTGAAGTCTGGATCCGGCAGAATCTGCGGAAGAAACCTATCGGTTCAACGGAGAGGAAGGCGGTTACAGCAATGCACTGTCGAATGCAGAGAGCAAGATGAGACACTGAAAGGATATCTTGGTCATGCACTGCATCCGTGCTCATCCTCCAGTCGTCTCGACTTAGTCTTGCCACTGGAAATTGGTGAACCCGGACGAGAGAGTGAGGTCGACGTTGCGCAACTCCTCTTCACTTTAAACAAACTCATCGCGCAAGTCATCAGTCATCCTTAACTCTCTCCATACGAACGGCGAAAGAGACGACGTTAACAGCGTTTCACCCCAATTACCATCATCAAAATATTGCAAGCGGAACGCTCTTATACTGAAGAGGTGAATGTTGACAAAGAATACCACAATTCTGACGACGGAAGCTAAAGGTTGGGCCATTCAGACACCCACTGGACATCCGAGGGGTCTGTGTAGAGAAGAGAGGACTGGCTGTACTGAGTGAGTTAATGACCTTAATGACAGTTCCTTATTTGATGATCCCTGAGCGAGTGGACTTGTAGTACTGATGTCACGCTGTCCATCGTGTCAGCTCGGTTTTCCGACCCTTCTGATACACATTCCGTCCTGCTTAGACTACAGCCGTATGACGCCCTGAATGTTCTCAAACTGATGGTGAAACTTTAGCGTCAATCTTACGGAAGTTTGGTCCCGGCTGGCATACAAGGTTGGAAGTCTCTCAATAATTGGATAATAAATTAATAATTCAATAATAACACTCTCAATCATTCAATAATAACATGATGACACATTATCAGTCAAATATATTATCCACGGACAGTAAAATCACTAATCTTTATCCTTAGACTTGCACTTGGACTTGTTGTACTGTTGTCACACTGTAGGCCATGTCAGCTCGGTTTCCAAGCCCTTCTGATACACATTCCGTCCTGATTAGACTACACCCATGTGGCGCCCTGCTCGCTGGAATGTTATCAAACTGACATTAATAAACAAAACAAAACAAGAGAACAACAGAAGGCTGTCTGTCTCCTTTTCCGGTTTTGTCTCGTGACAAGACAACCCTGACCCTGCTCGACTGAACTTGAAACTGAACAGAGGGAAGCAAGGTGAGTTGTTTCTTTCCTTCCAGCTTCGAAGAAAGTGATGGTCTGTGTGCTTCATAGTGAAACTGAGGTAGGTGAGTTTTGGGAATGAGTTTATGACTCGATGTAGATCATACACAGCACTAAAGGTGTTTGGGGCGTTTCCGTCGACGCGGCTGTCAGTGTCGCTAGCAATGGCGGAGATTTCGTACCGAAGGAAAATAGGCCAACGCGGTTGACAGTCATTACTTTTTCTTTCTTTTTTTTTTTCTTAATGGTGTCGTTTCTTTTGTTTAAGTTTAATTAACCCTTCTTCTGTAGATACTGATAACTGCAATACACAAGACTGATTTGTTGTCCATATACAGGCATAGAAGTCGTTACTTTTTTTTTTAATGGCATATTTTTTCTTGTTTAACTTTTATCCTTCTGTTAATAATTATCACAGCAATGCTCAAAACTAGTTTTATTGTCCATATACAGGTATAGAAATCCATTGTTCGATATGTGCGAACAAGAAAATGAAGCTGTTTTATTAAGCAGAGATGCCAATTGTTACCATTTCGCCGAAGATTTGTTACACTCGATCACAGTTTGTTCCGACGTTACGCCAATGTAAAAATGGTTCCGATGACTTCATTTACGACCACACAACAAGGTCACCGGCTTTCCTGTTGGAACATTACCCAGACGCTACAGACCGACCTGTCAATCACGAGGCTAGGTCGGGCTGTCACTACTAACCTTGGTCTCACGTGATGATGCTCAGCCAATCGCGTGCGTGTTTACATTGAAACCGCATGGAGTGAACCAACCAATCAGCTTAATCGTAGCAGTTGCACCGTGCTGCAGATAGGCCCAAGTGTTCTGTATGCCTCAGTTGTAGATAATAATGTACGTTTGCTATGCTGTGGCTGGGAGTCCCAGTGTTCCTACCGACATTCGAAATTCCTGATTGTTCCAACAAACTCTTCACACGGGTCGACATCTTTGTTTAAATTACGATTGATTTAACTTGAAAACATTGGAAATGCCGACCGGACTTGCCTGTATACAAAAAAAAAAAAAAAAAAAAAAAAAAAAAGAAGTTTAAACTGAACTGTTCATGCAAAAGACGTTAATGTTGTTGCAGATTGATCACATTTTTTTTCTTTTTCTTTCATATATATATATATATAGAGAGAGAGAGAGAGAGAGAGAGAGAGAGAGAGAGAGAGACAGACAGACAGAGAGAGACAGACAGAGAGAGAGTATCAGTATCAGTAGCCAGTCAAGGAGGCGTCACTGCGTTCGGACAAATCCATATACGCTACACCACATCTGCCAAGCAGATGCCTGACCAGCAGCGTAACCCAACGCGCTTAGTCAGGCCTGGAGAAAAAAAAAGATAATGATAAATATTTTTTTTAATAAATAAATAAAATAAATGAAAATAAATAAATGAAATATTTTCTAAAAGAAAAAAAATGATAATAATAAATAAAATAAAATAAAATGAAATAAAAAGAAATAAGTAAATAACTAAATAAATAAATAATAGATAAATACATTAAAAAAAAAAAAAAGAACTACTACTACTAATAACAATATTTATAAGGCGCAAAATCTTGAAGTCAACTATAAGCGTACCAAAAAAATAAATAAATAAATAAATAATTTGAAAAATAATTTTTAAAAAATAAAAATAAATAAATAAATAAATACATAAATAAAATAAAATAAATTAAATTAAATTAAATTAAATAAATAAAACAAAATAAAATAAAATAGAATAGATAGATAGATAGATAGATACATTCTTTGATGTACTGACATATATATATATATATATATATATATATATATATATCAGCAGTGTATATACTGTATGATAATTGCGGCTGCCATGGAACTACCTCCTTCAGAGGTGGACAGCCTTTTCTGTAAATGTCGATGTTTGTACTAAATCGCGTACAGTTTAGTCTGAACGAGAAAACTGAGGTCTACAAAATATAGAGGGCTGTATATATATATGATATATATATATATATGCGTGCACTTAAAAGCCGGACTAAGCGCGTTGGGTTTTATGCTGCTATCAGTCATCTGCCGTACCTAGCAGATGTGGTTTAGACGGTATATGAATTTGTTCGAACGCAGTGACGTACACGTCCTTGAAAAACTGAAACTGAAAACTGCCATGAACCTGGGTAAAGCTGACAGAGAGCTGCCTCAAAAGTTTGGGCGCTCATCATGTTCATTCATTTCCCGTGTGTCGTCTAGTAAGGTATCCACCACGCGCACTGCCACTTACACACACGCACACACACACACACACACACACACACACACACACACACACACACACACACACATGTAGCCCGGCTAACATTTTACGCCCTGTATGACCGGCATTTCTTAGGCCGGCAGCCACTGATGCATACTCTGCATACGATGTGGACTGCAGCGATAAAAGCTCCACCCTTCACCCGGCACCAGATGGTACACCCGTGAGATTGACTGCAGTGATGAAAGCTCCACGCTTCACCCCAGCACCAGATGGTGACCCGTGAGTTCGACTGCAGTGATAAAAGCTCCACCCTTCACCCACCAGATGGTGACCTGTGAGATGAACTGCAGTGATAAAAGCTCCACCCTTCACCCACTGACCTGGTGACCTGTGAGATGAACTGCAGTGATAAAAGCTCCACCCTTCACCCACTGACCTGGTGACCTGTGAGATCGACTGCAGTGATAAAAGCTCCACCCTTCACCCACCAGATGGTGACCCGTGAGATCAACTGCAGTGATAAAAGCTCCACCCTTCACCCACCAGATGGTGACCCGTGAGATCAACTGCAGTGATAAAAGCTCCACCCTTCACCCACCAGATGGTGACCTGTAGGATGAACTGCAGTGATAAAAGCTCCACCCTTAACCCACCAGATGGTGACCTGTGAGATGAACTGCAGTGATAAAAGCTCCACCCTTAACCCACTCAGATGGTGACCTGTGAGATCGACTGCAGTGATAAAAGCCCCACCCTTCACCCACCAGATGGTGACCTGTGAGATCAACTGCAGTGATAAAAGCTCCACCCTTCACCCACCAGATGGTGACCCGTGAGATGAACTGCAGTGATAAAAGCTCCACCCTTCACCCACCAGATGGTGACCCGTGAGATGAACTGCAGTGATAAAATCTCCACCCTTCACCCACCAGATGGTGACCCGTGAGATGAACTGCAGTGATAAAAGCTCCACCCTTCACCCACCAGATGGTGACCCGTGAGATGGACTGCAGTGATAAAAGCTCCACGCTTCACCCCAGCACCAGATGCTGACCTGTGAGATCAACTGCAGTGATAAAAGCCCCACCCTTCACCCACCAGATGGTGACCCGTGAGATCAACTGCAGTGATAAAAGCTCCACCCTTCACCCACCAGATGGTGACCTGTAGGATGAACTGCAGTGATAAAAGCTCCACCCTTAACCCACCAGATGGTGACCTGTAGGATGAACTGCAGTGATAAAAGCTCCACCCTTCACCCACCAGATGGTGACCCGTGAGATTGACTGCAGTGATAAAAGCTCCACCCTTCACTCACCAGATGGTGACCTGTGAGATCGACTGTAGTGATAAAATCTCCACCCTTCACCCACCAGATGGTGACCTGTGAGATGAACTGCAGTGATAAAATCTCCACCCTTCACCCACCAGATGGTGACCTGTGAGATCGACTGCAGTGATAAAATCTCCACCCTTCACCCACCAGATGGTGACCTGTGAGATTGACTGCAGTGATAAAATCTCCACCCTTCACCCACCAGATGGGTGACCTGTGAGATCGACTGCAGTGATAAAATCTCCACCCTTCACCCACCAGATGGTGACCTGTGAGATGGACTGCAGTGATAAAATATCCACCCTTCACCCACCAGATGGGTGACCTGTGAGATCGACTGCAGTGATAAAATCTCCACCCTTCACCCACCAGATGGTGACCTGTGAGATGAACTGCAGTGATAAAAGCTCCACCCTTAACCCACCAGATGGTGACCTGTGAGATGAACTGCAGTGATAAAAGCTCCACCCTTCACCCACCAGATGGTGACCTGTGAGATCGACTGCAGTGATAAAAGCCCCACCCTTCACCCACCAGATGCTGACCTGTGAGATCGACTGCAGTGATAAAATCTCCACCCTTCACCCACCAGATGGTGACCCGTGAGATGAACTGCAGTGATAAAAGCTCCACCCTTCACCCACCAGATGGTGACCTGTGAGATGAACTGCAGTGATAAAAGCCCCACCCTTCACCCACCAGATGGTGACCTGTGAGATGAACTGCAGTGATAAAAGCTCCACCCTTAACCCACCAGATGGTGACCTGTGAGATCGACTGCAGTGATAAAATCTCCACCCTTCACCCACCAGATGCTGACCTGTGAGATCGACTGCAGTGATAAAATCTCCACCCTTCACACACCAGATGGTGACCCGTGAGATGAACTGCAGTGATAAAATCTCCACCCTTCACCCACCAGATGGTGACCTGTGAGATCGACTGCAGTGATAAAAGCTCCACCCTTCACCCACCAGATGGTGACCTGTGAGATGAACTGCAGTGATAAAATCTCCACCCTTCACCCACCAGATGGTGACCTGTGAGATCGACTGCAGTGATAAAATCTCCACCCTTCACCCACCAGATGGTGACCTGTGAGATCGACTGCAGTGATAAAATCTCCACCCTTCACCCACCAGATGGGTGACCTGTGAGATCGATTGCAGTGATAAAAGCTCCACCCTTCACCCACCAGATGGTGACCTGTGAGATCGACTGCAGTGATAAAATCTCCACCCTTCACCCACCAGATGGGTGACCTGTGAGATCGACTGCAGTGATAAAATCTCCACCCTTCACCCACCAGATGGTGACCTGTGAGATGAACTGCAGTGATAAAAGCTCCACCCTTAACCCACCAGATGGTGACCTGTGAGATGAACTGCAGTGATAAAAGCTCCACCCTTAACCCACCAGATGGTGACCTGTGAGATCGACTGCAGTGATAAAAGCCCCACCCTTCACCCACCAGATGGTGACCTGTGAGATCGACTGCAGTGATAAAATCTCCACCCTTCACCCACCAGATGGTGACCCGTGAGATGAACTGCAGTGATAAAATCTCCACCCTTCACCCACCAGATGGTGACCTGTGAGATGAACTGCAGTGATAAAAGCTCCACCCTTAACCCACCAGATGGTGACCTGTGAGATCGACTGCAGTGATAAAATCTCCACCCTTCACCCACCAGATGGTGACCTGTGAGATGAACTGCAGTGATAAAAGCTCCACCCTTCACCCACCAGATGGGTGACCTGTGAGATGAACTGCAGTGATAAAAGCTCCACCCTTAACCCACCAGACGGTGACCTGTGAGATGAACTGCAGTGATAAAAGCTCCACCCTTAACCCACAGACCTGTGAGATCGACTGCAGTGATAAAAGCCCCACCCTTCACCCACCAGATGGTGACCTGTGAGATCGACTGCAGTGATAAAAGCTCCACCCTTCACCCACCAGATGGTGACCTGTGAGATGAACTGCAGTGATAAAATCTCCACCCTTCACCCACCAGATGGTGACCTGTGAGATCGACTGTAGTGATAAAAGCCCCACCCTTCACCCACCAGATGGTGACCTGTGAGATCGACTGTAGTGATAAAATCTCCACCCTTCACCCACCAGATGGTGACCTGTGAGATGAACTGCAGTGATAAAATCTCCACCCTTCACCCACCAGATGGTGACCTGTGAGATCGACTGCAGTGATAAAATCTCCACCCTTCACCCACCAGATGGTGACCTGTGAGATTGACTGCAGTGATAAAATCTCCACCCTTCACCCACCAGATGGGTGACCTGTGAGATCGACTGCAGTGATAAAATCTCCACCCTTCACCCACCAGATGGTGACCTGTGAGATGGACTGCAGTGATAAAATATCCACCCTTCACCCACCAGATGGGTGACCTGTGAGATCGACTGCAGTGATAAAATCTCCACCCTTCACCCACCAGATGGTGACCTGTGAGATGAACTGCAGTGATAAAAGCTCCACCCTTAACCCACCAGATGGTGACCTGTGAGATGAACTGCAGTGATAAAAGCTCCACCCTTCACCCACCAGATGGTGACCTGTGAGATCGACTGCAGTGATAAAAGCCCCACCCTTCACCCACCAGATGCTGACCTGTGAGATCGACTGCGGTGATAAAATCTCCACCCTTCACCCACCAGATGGTGACCCGTGAGATGAACTGCAGTGATAAAAGCTCCACCCTTCACCCACCAGATGGTGACCTGTGAGATGAACTGCAGTGATAAAAGCCCCACCCTTCACCCACCAGATGGTGACCTGTGAGATGAACTGCAGTGATAAAAGCTCCACCCTTAACCCACCAGATGGTGACCTGTGAGATCGACTGCAGTGATAAAATCTCCACCCTTCACCCACCAGATGCTGACCTGTGAGATCGACTGCAGTGATAAAATCTCCACCCTTCACCCACCAGATGGTGACCCGTGAGATGAACTGCAGTGATAAAATCTCCACCCTTCACCCACCAGATGGTTACCTGTGAGATGAACTGCAGTGATAAAATCTCCACCCTTCACCCACCAGATGGTGACCTGTGAGATCGACTGCAGTGATAAAAGCTCCACCCTTCACCCACCAGATGGTGACCTGTGAGATGAACTGCAGTGATAAAATCTCCACCCTTCACCCACCAGATGGTGACCTGTGAGATCGACTGCAGTGATAAAATCTCCACCCTTCACCCACCAGATGGTGACCTGTGAGATTGACTGCAGTGATAAAATCTCCACCCTTCACCCACCAGATGGGTGACCTGTGAGATCGATTGCAGTGATAAAAGCTCCACCCATCACCCACCAGATGGTGACCTGTGAGATCGACTGCAGTGATAAAATCTCCCCCCTTCACCCACCAGATGGGTGACCTGTGAGATCGACTGTAGTGATAAAATCTCCACCCTTCACCCACCAGATGGTGACCTGTGAGATGAACTGCAGTGATAAAAGCTCCACCCTTAACCCACCAGATGGTGACCTGTGAGATGAACTGCAGTGATAAAAGCTCCACCCTTAACCCACCAGATGGTGACCTGTGAGATCGACTGCAGTGATAAAAGCCCCACCCTTCACCCACCAGATGGTGACCTGTGAGATCGACTGCAGTGATAAAATCTCCACCCTTCACCCACCAGATGGTGACCCGTGAGATGAACTGCAGTGATAAAATCTCCACCCTTCACCCACCAGATGGTGACCTGTGAGATGAACTGCAGTGATAAAAGCTCCACCCTTAACCCACCAGATGGTGACCTGTGAGATCGACTGCAGTGATAAAATCTCCACCCTTCACCCACCAGATGGTGACCTGTGAGATGAACTGCAGTGATAAAAGCTCCACCCTTCACCCACCAGATGGGTGACCTGTGAGATGAACTGCAGTGATAAAAGCTCCACCCTTAACCCACCAGATGGTGACCTGTGAGATGAACTGCAGTGATAAAAGCTCCACCCTTAACCCACAGACCTGTGAGATCGACTGCAGTGATAAAAGCCCCACCCTTCACCCACCAGATGGTGACCTGTGAGATCGACTGCAGTGATAAAAGCTCCACCCTTCACCCACCAGATGGTGACCTGTGAGATGAACTGCAGTGATAAAATCTCCACCCTTCACCCACCAGATGGTGACCTGTGAGATCGACTGTAGTGATAAAATCTCCACCCTTCACCCACCAGATGGTGACCTGTGAGATGAACTGCAGTGATAAAATCTCCACCCTTCACCCACCAGATGGTGACCTGTGAGATCAACTGCAATGATAAAAGCTCCACCCTTCACCCACCAGATGGTGACCTGTGAGATGAACTGCAGTGATAAAAGCTCCACCCTTCACCCACCAGATGGGTGACCTGTGAGATCGACTGCAGTGATAAAATCTCCACCCTTCACCCACCAGATGGTGACCTGTGAGATGGACTGCAGTGATAAAATCTCCACCCTTCACCCACCAGATGGTGACCTGTGAGATGGACTGCAGTGATAAAAGCTCCGCCCTTCACCCACCAGATGCGCTGATACCGGTACGGGGGATCGAACTATGGGAAACTCGAGCGATGTTCAGATCCAGTGCTCTGTCCATTACAACTATATCTCACAACTTCCAGATACTTACACGTATCCTCTGATCAGTAACGTGTGGTTGCAGTAACCTGATAAACTGTAGATCGAAATAGGAAGAAGAGAAGGCGAAAACAGAGAAAAAAAGAATTTGCAAGGAATGTAATATGTGTACTGTTGGGGATGGATTTCATTTTGTTTTAGAATGTCCCCAAAATACCGTGTAATTCGAAATAAATTGATACCACATAAAAATAAATCACATTTGTCAATGTTCGGTTTATGCAGTTTATTCAGTTCTAAGAAGAAAACACAACTTAATCTAAGTAGATTCATAAAACTCGGAAAGGTTGTGTAACTTTTGTGACATCTAAAACATAGGCCTACTTGTCAGTATGTTGATGTTTGATTTGTTTTGTTGCAAATCATCATTAGCGCGTGTGTGTGTCAGTGCTTGCGTGGGTTATGCGTGTTTCGGAGACATCGTTGGACTGAAGTTGTGATTCAATGAGTATGTATTGTTGTATCCTCCACACGCCCAGAGGGGCAAAAGGATTAAATTTCTTTGAATCTTTGAAAACTGACCACCAGCCGACCACACCCGTTCTGTGTGTAGTTGACACAACATGTACATATATTCTCTGTCACACACACACACACACACACACACACACACACACACACCCTCCACACACACACACACACACACACACACACACACACACACACACACACACACACACACACACACACACGTTAGCACTTAAAATGGATGAAAGAAAGAACTGCGTTTTAAAGGTATATAACTATGTCATTCTGAAAATTTCGAAAAGATAGTTACTTCCCCTCAACTGATCAATGGCGGGCGATGCTGGCAACTACTGACAGGTAATGTTCGTTTCAGGGAAATAACACCACTGCTAAACCAAACAGATGAGGGTGACAGACGCGTTTTTTTTTAAATAGCTTCATTCAGTCTGGTAGAAAGGTTATCGGTGCTCTGAATTGCTTCCATTGTTTGATGTGGACGGAAGCTGTACACATTATTTTTGGATAGAAATGGTCAGTGGTCTCTCCAGCAAGTCAAACTCACTAATTCAATTAAAACATCAATGACACGAGTGGTTTTGACTTCTCATATATATCGTACGTGTACAGAGAAAGAATATAAATCTGTTCAGATCAGCCTGGTTGGAAATGTCCCCCCCACGAGGCTGCCTCGCCCAAAACCTGACATTGTAACGACTTGTTTCTTCTGAAGGGTGGTCAGTCACTTACGTCACAGCGGCCATTGATGGACAGGGCGTGGCGCCTTTCTTCGTTGCTGGTTTGGCCCTGACAAGTATTAAAGTGTTCTCAGATTGGACTCGCCTTGTAAATGTGGCCAAACTGGACTTAAGAACAAATATATATATATATATATATATGTGTGTGTGTGTATGTATGTATGCTGTGTGAAAAATTGAAAATGTAAAATTATAGGCCTACCTTATGAGAGTGCACTGACGAATGCGTGCACTCGAGTGCGTGTGAGCATGCACAGACACATACACACACACGCACATATGCATTCACATAAATTCACACACACACACACACACACACACACACATTCCAGCAGGAAGAATTATTGTTCCTTCTTTTTTCTTTTGCCCTATTCGCCAACTCCACTAAACAAACTTGGTTTGTAAACTTCAATTTTATCATTCTCTATGTCAGGAAATAGGAATAACATATTGTCGGTTATTTTATGCCAGCTGAACAGGAGTGTACATGAAAGAAATGACCAGATAAAAACATTATACTCTCAGTAGTATGAGGAATGGGGTTTATCATTAGATTCATTTCTTCTTATTTTTTAATTATCATAAATCTTACTAAGAAACAAGATATTACATGCCCCACAGAAGCAGATTATATGTTATATCATTTCATTAAGGTGTCTTTATAACTGAAAAATTACTTGTTTTGAAACATTTGTTTACTTTCAAGTAAACTGAAGGTAGTGCTTGTACTTTGATATTTGTTACACTTGTATACCTAAAAGAACTGAGATGCTGGACATTGTTAGAAGTTTATAGTTGTTTAAATATTGTATTAAGCTATTAACTTTCCTGTTCAAAAATACAATGAGAAACTATCATGTACATTAGTGTAATGAGACTGTTTTGTAGTTGTACAAAAATGTAACCCATTTTGACAAAATATCTTGTACATAGATGTGATTTTTTTTTTTCTAATAAGAAAGTATCCTGTACACAAATGGAATAAGAAAGTGTCTTGTAGTGCAAGAGGCACACAACTGTAATAAGAAAATATCCTATACACAAATGTAAAGAAACTTTGATGTACCATTTAAATATATATGTTCTTGTCGCATCATTCATAAGTCTTTTTAATGTGTTTATTTACCTCACATGATGTTAGTTTCTTTGACTACAGCCAGGTTGAATGTTTGGTTATTTATTAGTGAAAACATTGCCTTTTTATTTGCTTATTGTAAGTGGATGTGGTTATGATTTTATTTGTTCACACAGTTAGCCGTGATTGAGTTTTATACTTATAGCCCTGCCTGTACAGTAACATTTTGCTGGATTTCAGGTGCCTGATAATATTATCAGTTTTGATCACTGCGAAGACAGGAACACACCAGTGCCTCGCTATGGGTGACAGACTGCCTGGTATGTTTAATTTTAGATTGTGTGTTTGTGTGTAGTATACATGTGTGTCTGTTTGTGTGTCTGTGTGTGTGTGTCTGTGTGTGTGTGTGTGTGTGCAGTGAACTGCGCCATCACTCCAAAAGGGGACAGGTTCATTCTGTCCTACAAGGTTGTGTGTGTGTGTGTGTGTGTGTGTGCAGTGAACTGCGGCATCATTCCAAAAGGGGACATGTTCATTCTGTCCTACAAGGTTGTGTGTGTGTGCTGTGAGTGCTGTGAACTGTGGCATCATTCCAAAAGGGGACATGTTCATTCTGATTTACAAGGTGTGTGTGTGTGTGCGCTGTGAGTGCTGTGAACTGCAGCATCATTCCAAAAGGGGACATGTTCATTCTGATTTACAAGGTGTGTGTGTGTGTGCTGTGAGTGCTGTGAACTGTGGCATCATTCCAAAAGGGGACATGTTCATTCTGATTTACAAGGTGTGTGTGTGTGTGTGCTGTGAGTGCTGTGAACTGTGGCATCATTCCAAAAGGGGACATGTTCATTCTGATTTACAAGGTTGTGTGTGTGTATGTGTGTGTGTATGTGTGTGTCCGTGTGTGTGTGTGTGTCTGTGTGTGTGTGTGTGTACCTGTGTGTGTGTGTGTGCAGTGAACTGCGGCATCACTACAAAATCGGACAGGTTCATTCTGACCTACAAGGTGGGCAAAGACCTGGAGAAGAAGGACATCACCTGGAACTGGGTGCTGGTCGATGGGTCAGTGTCTGTGGATTTGGTTACAGTTGTTGGCGTAGATTGAGATTGTGGTTGTGTTTGGCATTGTTATCGTTTATGTCGACTGTTGTATAATTTACAGGTGTTGGCGTAGATTGACATTGTCGTTGTGTTTGGCATTGTTATCGTTTATGTCGACTGTTGTATAATTTACAGGTGTTGGCGTAGACTGACATTGTCATTGTGTTTGACATTGTTATCGTTTATGTCGACTGTTGTATAATTTACAGGTGTTGGCGTAGACTGACATTGTCGTTGTGTTTGACATTGTTATCGTTTATGTCGACTGTTATATAATTCACAGGTGTTGGCGTAGACTGACATTGTCATTGTGTTTGGCATTGTTATCCTTTATGTTGACTGTTGTATAATTTACAGGTGTTGGCGTAGACTGACATTGTCATTGTGTTTGGCATTGTTATCGTTTATGTCGACTGTTGTATAATTTACAGGTGTTGGCGTAGACTGACATTGTCATTGTGTTTGGCATTGTTATCGTTTATGTCGACTGTTATATAATTCACAGGTGTTGGCGTAGATTGACATTGTCGTTGTGTTTGGCATTGTTATCCTTTATGTTGACTGTTGTATAATTTACAGGTGTTGGCATAGATTGACATTGACATTGTGTTTGGCATTGTCATCATTTATGTCAACTGTTGTTTTTACAGGCGTTTGCATTTTACCAGGAACATTAAAACTTCATAGGTCTAAGTTTGCATTTTACCAGGAACATTATAGGTATCGCCAGGAACATATCCAAATTTGATACTTCTGAGTTTGCATTTTTACAAAACAACATTATAACTTAATGGTTCTATGTAAAAATTTCACCAGGAACAGTATAACTTGATAGTTCTAAGTTTGCATTTTACCTTAGAAGGAAGCGGTGTTGTATAGATTATGATTTATCGCAGGAGTTACATTGCCAAGTTAGAGGCAAGGACGAAGAGGGGGGATATCAAGTTCCATAACTCTGCCCCCATGGATGCTGACACATATTCCAAATTACGTGAGGTAAGTCCACTACAATTTGTATTTGTATTTCTTGTTTTTATCACAACAGATTTCTCTGTGTGAAATTCGGGCTGCTCTCCCCAGGGAGAGCGCGTCGCTATACTACAGCGCCACCCATTTTTTTGTATTTTTTCCTGCGTGCACTTTTATTTGTTTTTCCTATCGAAGTGGATTTTCCTACAGAATTTTGCCAGGATCAACCCCTTTGTTGCCGTGGGTTCTTTTACGTGCCCTAAGTGCATGCTGCACACGGGACCTCGGTTTATCATCTCATCCGAATGACTAGCGTCCAGACCACCACTCAAGGTCTAGTGGAGGGGGAGAAAATATCGGCGGCCGAGCCGTGATTCGAACCAGCGCGCTCAGATTTTCTCGCTTCCTAGGCAGACACGTTACCTCTAGGCCATCTCTCCACCTGCTTACATGGCTTACGTATGGCTGCTTACATGGTAGGGTTAATAAACAGAACGGTCATACACGTAAAATGTTACATTTCTGTCTGAGTGAGTATGTATGCGTGCCAGAAACCTGATTGAATGACACAGGAAACGAATGATGAGCGGCCCAATGGCAGTCGTCGGACGGCTCTATTCAAGTAGGCAGCCTTTTGTGCAAATGACCCTGTGTTTGAAAAGCGCTTAGAGCTTGGTCTCCGATCATGGATAGGCGCTATATGTGTATTCATATCATCATCATTATCAGTTTTGCTTTTCTTCTTCTTCTTTGTGGGCTGCAGCTCACACACTCACTCATATGTACACGAGTGGGCTTTTACATGTATGACTGTTTTTAACCCGCCATGTAGGCAGCCCTTCTCCGTTTTCGGGGGTGTGCTTGCTGGGTATGTTCTTGTTTCCATAACCCACCGAACGCTGACATGGATTACAGGATCTTTAACGTGCGTATTTGATCCCCCGCTTGCGTATACACACGAAGGAGGTTCAGGCACTTGCAGGTTTGCACATAATTTTATGTTGACCTGGGAGGTTGGAAAAATCACCACCCTTTACCCACCAGGCGCTGTTACTGAGATTCGAACCCGGGACCCTCAGATTGAAAGTCCGATGCTTTAACCACTCGGCCATTGCACCGGTCAGCTTCTCTTCATGGTTTTTTTTTCCCCTCTGGTTTCTGTCTGTAGCCTTCCACAACAGTGGACGGCGAGGCCTTCAAGGTGACGCTCAAAAAGAAGGGTGACGTCCAGGATTTGGCTACCTTCTTTGACGTCCCTCAGTAGTGGAGGAGGAGGACCACGGCGACTCTGTTACCGTGGCAACCACTTGATCAAGTCTGGTCTTCCTGATGTGAGAGTGAAATATGGCGTTGTTCCTATGGCTGATTTGTTGGGAATGACGGAATAATGTTGGCGTTGTTCCCGTGGATGATTTGTTGAGGATGACGGAATAATGTTGGCGTTGTTCCCGTGGATGATTTGTTGGGGATGACTGAATAATGTTGGCGTTGTTCCCATGGATGATGTGTTGGGAATGACGGAATAATGTTGGCGTTGTTCCCATGGATGATGTGTTGGGAATGACTGAATAATGTTGGCGTTGTTCCCATGGATGATTTGTTGGGAATGACTGAATAATGTTGGCGTTGTTCCCATGGATGATGTGTTGGGAATGACTGAATAATGTTGGCGTTGTTCCCATGGATGATGTGTTGGGAATGACTGAATAATGTTGGCGTTGTTCCCATGGATGATGTGTTGGGAATGATGGAATAATGTTGGCGTTGTTCCCGTGGATGATTTGTTGGGAATGAATGAATAATGTTGGCGTTGTTCCCATGGATGATGTGTTGGGAATGACTGAATAATGTTGGCGTTGTTCCCATGGATGATGTGTTGGGAATGATGGAATAATGTTGGCGTTGTTCCCGTGGATGATTTGTTGGGAATGACGGAATAATGTTGGCGTTGTTCCCGTGGATGATGTGTTGGGAATGACGGAATAATGTTGGCGTTGTTCCCATGGATGATGTGTTGGGAATGACGGAATAATGTTGGCGTTGTTCCCGTGGATGATGTGTTGGGAATGACGGAATAATGTTGGCGTTGTTCCTGTGGATGATGTGTTGGGAATGACGGAATAATGTTGGCGTTGTTCCCATGGCCGATAATTTGCCCATTTCATGAAAGTTGGAAACACAAACAATACGTGTAATATATACATTAAAAAATAAAAATCTAACAATGATCAGCAGTTGTATGAGGAAAGTATCATTTGGAATAACTGAATAATGTTGGCGTTGTTCCCATGGTCGTTGTTTTGCCCATTTCATCAATGAACTGGCTGAAGTCGACTACTTGAAAGTAATGGCGCTATTCCGGGAATTGGCTTAGCAAGTATTGGAACTATCCCAAGAACTGGCTGTTGTCGACTACTTGAAAGTAATGGAGCTATTCCAAGAATCAGCTGACGTAGATTGTTTAAAAGTATTTATTTAATCAAGAAATGTATGTGTGTTTTATAAAAGTATATTCATTCTTACTAAATGTGAATGTACCATGAGTACTAAAGAAGCGAATGCATATCACACTTTACAACTTGTCATACCATATTCATTGCTGAAATGTTTGATTTGCAGTTTTATGGCCAGCAAGTCTGCCTTTTTGACCTGGGCCTGAGTGAATGATACATTGAGTATTTACATAGTTGTAGGCTGTTTGTTACTGGCATGTCATCTTTCTGTGTGATGTGTTTTTTTGTTGTTGTTTTTTTTAACCCTCTTTCTCTCACACTGGTTCTGTGTCAGGTCATGTAGCATGCTTTTATTCTGACTTTTCCTCTCTCGATCATGTGTTTGGGAATAAGATAGATTTGTGATTAGATATTGACATGTTATTATACCTCTCTCCTTCACAAGTTTGGAATTAACTCTCTCCATACGAACGGCGAAAGAGAAGACGTTAACAGCGTTTCACCCCAATTACCACCATCAAAATATTGCAAGCGGAAGGCTCTTATACTGAAGAGGTGAATGTTGACAAAGAATACCGCAATTCTGACGACGGAAGCTAAAGGTTGGATCATTCAGACACCCACTGGACATCCGAGGGGTCTGTGTAGAGGAGAAGAGAGGACTGGCCGTACTGAGTGAGTTAAATCAAAATCTTTGGTTTGATAATGGCATGCTGTTTTACCTCTTTCTATCAGGAGTTTCTGAATGAGACAAATCTTTGACAAAACATTTTTGTTGTATTTTACAATTCTTTGTTGTGAGTTTATGAATAATAAAAAAAAAATGTTTGACAAGATGATTGACATATTATGTTTGGATTTCTACAGGAAAGAAAATAAGTCTTCGACAAGACATTGAGAGTTAAGGAAAGAAATGAATCTTTGACAAGACATTGACATGCTCTTTTACCTCTCTCTATCATGAATTTGGGAATGAATCCTTGATTCACTGTTAGCCGCGCGAAATTTGGCCAAGCAGAGCAAACCAATAGGCCTAGTTTGCATCAGTTTGACATGGTAAGTATATTTAACACCAAACATGGAGTATAATACAAACTCCTCCTTTTGGGAATGAATCCTTGATTGAATTTCAGGGTACAGTTGTTGTTGGGTTGGGGTTTTCTTTTTCTTTTTCTTTTTTTTTTTTTCTTTTTTTTTGTACTTGCTTATTTCTGATGAAAAATATTGAGAAGACATATTCATTGAGGAAGTTTTGAAAGGGATGAATCTTATCACAGGTGTTTTTTTGCCTTTTAATTTGATTTTCTTTCACTCAAAGCTTTCCTGTCCAATTTAGTGTGTATGTATATGTATGTGTGTGTGTGTTCAGCGTTGTTTTACCTTTGTGAAGTTTGAAGGACCTGATTAATGGAACAGTGTCTGTGGCCCTTGCAGTTGGCCGGACTGTGCACCACATGATTTTATTTGATTTTGCTGTGACTGGTGATGCGTACTTACAGAGATGGTTGCATACAAGTGGGATTTTTCACTCTTTCATATATATATATATATATATGTATGTATATATATATATATATATATTAATAGCAATCATTATACAACAGGAGGTGAGAGTATGGAGATGGTAGGAATTTGAAGACTGTTGTTGACAACACTGCTGTCGTGCGTTTCATTAACGATGTGTCATCGAAACTGGGTTTCTTTGTGTATTTTACCAGGAAACTGGATTGTTTGAGTCACAAGTGACTTGAATTTCTGGGTCATACATGAATCGGTTTCTTTGTTGATTAGTTATGGTGAGAAACTGGTTTTCCTTGTTGATCGTAATAGGAAACGGGGTTTTTTTGGTTGTAAGTGAATTCAATTAGGAGGAAGGTGGCAGAATGGTTAAGACGCTCAGCTGCCAATACAGAGAGTCCGTGAGGGTGTGGGTTCGAATCCCGCTCTCGCCCTTTCTCCTAAGTTTGACTGGAAAATCAAACTGAGCGTCTAGTCTTTCGGATGAGACGATAAACCGAGGTCCCGTGTGCAGCACGCACTTGGCGCACTGAAAAAGAACCCATGGCAACGAGAGTGTTGTCCTCTGGCGAAATTACGTAAAATGAAATCCCCTTCATAGGTACACAAATATGTAAGCATGCACTCAAGGCCTGACTAAGCGCGTTGGGTTATGCTGCTGGTCAGGCATCTGCTCAACAGATGTGGTGTAGCGTGTATGGATTTGTCCGAACGCAGTGACGCCTCCTTGAGAAAGTGAAACTGAAACTGAAACTCAATTAGGAACTGGTTTTCTTTCTTCATTGTACTAGGAAACTGGATTCTTTTCATCATAAATGCATTGTGGTCTCTGTTGATTGAGTATAACTAGAGGTTGGTTTTCTTTATTAATTGTACTGGGAAATTTGAATGTTTTGTTCTGAAGTCATTTGGTTTCTTTGTGAATCAAATGTGTTTAAGAACTGATTTTCTTTGTTGATTGTAATGGGAATCTGGATTGTTTTTGGTCGTAAATGAATTGGTTTGTTTGTTAATTGATTATGATTAGAAGCTGGTTTTCTTTTTTCATGATAGAAAGGAAAAAAAAACTGGATTGTGTTTGGGAGTAGGGGAATTTCTTTGTCAGTTATACTCAGAAACTGGTCTTCTCTGTCCATTGTAATGGGCGGAAACTTTGTTGTTTTTGACATGATTGAAATTAGTTTTGTATTTATTTTAATCAAAATGTATTTTGTTTATCTGAATGGGTTTCTTTTCTTTCTTTTTTTTCTTTTTTTTTTAGCTAATCGTTATTGGATCAAGGACTGGGTGGATAGTCAAATTATTTTGGATTTCATGTAAAAATTAAGTCCGGTGGGGTAGGGGTGGGATGCAGTTTGGGAGTGTGTGAATCGTATCATCATGCTCTGTGTAAATGACTCTTGATTATCAGTGGTGCAGAAATGGTATTGATTGTGTGACGGTACACTGACTGAACTTGGCTTGAACTAGTTACTGGAGTTGTTTGTTTCTCACTTTCTTGGGAGGGGGTGGGGGGTGGGGTGGGGGGGGACGCAGTTTGGGAGTGTGTGAATCGTATCATCATGCTGTGTGAAAATGACTCCTGATTATCAGTGATGCAGAAATGGTGTTGATTGTGTGACGGTACACTGACTGAACTTGGCTTGAACTAGTTACTGGAGTTGTTTGTTTCTCACTTTCTTGGGAGGGGGTGGGGTGGGGTGGAGGGGGGGGACGCAGTTTGGGAGTGTGTGAATCGTATCATCATGCTCTGTGAACATGACTCCTGATTATCAGTGATGCAGAAATGGTATTGATTGTGTGACGGTACACTGACTGAATTTGGCTTGAACTAGTTACTGGAGTTGTTTGTTTCTCACTTTCTTGGGAGGGGGCGGGGGGGGGGGGGGGGACGCAGTTTGGGAGTGTGTGAATCGTATCATCATGCTGTGTGAAAATGACTCCTGATTATCAATGGTGCAGAAATGGTATTGATTGTGTGACGGTACACTGACTGAATTTGGCTTGAACTAGTTACTGGAGTTGTTTGTTTCTTACTTCCTTGGAAGGGGGGGTGGGGGGTTCTCTCTCTCTCCCCTCTCCCTCCCTCCCTGTCTGTATCTTACTCTCCCTCTCTCTCTCTCTCTCTCTGTCCCCCTCTCTGTTTCTCTGTATCTCTCCCTCTGTCTCACTCTCTCTCTCTCTCTGTCTATCCCCCCTCTCTCTTTCTCTGTATCTCTCCCTCTATCTCTCTCTCTCTCTCTCTCTCTCTCTCTCTGTCTGCCCCCCCTCTCTCTTTCTCTGTATCCCTCCCTCTTTCTCACTCTCTCTCTCTCTCCCTCTCTCTCTCCCTCTCTCTCTCTCTCTCTCTGTCTATCCCCCCTCTCTCTTTCCCTCTCTCTGTTTACCTCCCTCTCTCTCCCTTTCTCTCCCTCTCTCTATCCCCATCTCTCTCTCCTCTCTCTCTCTCTCTCTCTCTCTCTCTCTCTGTCTATCCCCCCTCTCTCTTTCTCTTTCTCTGTATCTCTCCCTCTATCTCACACTCTCTCTCTCTCTCATTTAAGATCCCCCCTCTCTCTTTCCCTCTCTCTGTATCCCTCCCTCTTTCTCACTCTCTCTCTATCCCCCATCTCTCTCTCTCTCTCTCTCTCTATCCCCCCTCTCTCTTTTCCTCTCTCTGTATCCCTACCTCTTTCTCACTCTCTCTCTCTCCCCCATCTCTCTCCCTCCCTCTCTCTCTCTCTCTCTCTCTCTCTCTCTCCCATCTCTCTCTCTCCCTCTCTTTTATATATATATATATATATACACCCCATCTCTCTTTCCCTCTCTCTGTATCCCTCCCTTTCTCTATCCCCCCTCTCTCTTTCCCTCTTTCTGTTTCCCTCCCTCTCTCTCCCTCTCTCTCCATCCCCCATCTCTCTCTCCCTCTCTCTCTCTGTCTATCCCCCCTCTCTCTTTCCCTCTTTCTGTTTACCTCCCTCTCCCTTTCTCTCCATCTCTCTCTCCCCCTCTCTCTCCCCCTCTCTCTCTCTCTCTCTCTCTCTCTCTCTCTCTCTGTCTATCCCCCCTCTCTCTCTTTCTCTTTATCTCTCCCTCTGTCTCACTCTCTCTATCTGTCTAACCCCCCTCTCTCTTTCCCTCTCTCTGTATCCCTCCCTCTTTCTCATTCTCTCTATATCCCCCATATCTCTCTCATATATATATATATATATATATATATATATATATATACACACCATCTCTCTTTCCCTCTCTCTATCTCTCCCTCTCTCCATCCCCCTCTCTTTCCCTCTCTTTGTATCTCTCCCTCTTTCTCACTCTCTCTCCATCCCCCTCTCTTTCCCTCTCTCTCCCCCTCTCTCCCTCTCTCCCTCCCTCTCTCTATCCCCCCTCTCTCTTTCTCTGTGTATCCTTCCCTCTCTCTCTCTCTCTCTCTCTCTCTCTCTCTCTCTACTGATAACAGACATTGGTCCCCCCCCAGACCCCCTTTATTTTCGGTATTTTGTGTGTCGCAATTGTATGTATGTACCTCCTTTGCAAACAGGCCGGTGGCCTTGCAGTAAAATATTTCTGAGTTCTGAGTTCTCTACTGGTAACAGTCAGAATCGGATTCCCACCGCATGCCTTTTATTGAATTTTGTCTGATTTTTTGACTCACTTGTGTGAACAAAGTGAGTCTATGTTTTAGCCCGGTCTTCGGTTGTCTGTGTGTCTGTGTGTCCGTGGTAAACTTTAACATTGACATTTCCTCTGCAAATACTTTGTCAGTTGACACCAAATTTGGCATAAAAATAGGAAAAACTCAGTTCTTTCCAGTCATCTTGTTTAAAACAATATTGCACCTCTGGGATGGGCGCAAAAAAATTAAAAAAAGAAGCCTAATTATATGCAAACTGCATTTACTGTTATATTTATATTTTTTGTATTCTCTAAACTTGGTACTTTGACCTCTTATTCTGACCCAACAACAAGAGGAGTCATTATTATCATTTTTTGTTCAAACAGGAACTTCTTTTGCTAAGCATGGAAGTTTTATTTATTTTGCAAACGTTTTGGTGCAGAGGGTAAAAAAGGGAAATTACTCTGTAATTAATGCTAGGGGACTTAATTTATCACAAGTGAGTCTTGAAGGCCTTGCCTCTCTTGTTTTAACTTGATTTGACTGAATCCCGGTTTTTCGTGACTCACAGCCATAACCTTCAACCTTGTATCCAGAGCTTGTGTATTCTCGAAGAAATGCTGAAGAATAAAGTTTTGCTTTTTATTTGCCTGTGGGTTTTGTGGAGAGTGAGTGTGTTTTTGTGTGAGAGTGGTGTGTGTGTGTGTGTGTGTGTGTGTGTGAGTGGTGTGTGTGTGTGTGTGTGGATGTGTGAGTGGTGTATGTGTGTGTGTTAGTGCGTGGTGTGTGTGTGTTTGGGTGCGGCCCGAGCCCCATTAGTTCCGGGCCGGAACACTTGACTGAGCCGGGGGCTTCTTTTCTCTGAAGACCTTGTACTGTCCAGCTCTCCCTAGAGTTTCTTACGTCACTCACTAGGGAGAGGTAGGCCTTAATCATAACAATGACGATGAAGGCAATGCCCTCCATATCGCCAGAAGAGATGATGAAGTTACTGGTGTGTACACAGTGCTTGATAAGACTCCCTATAGCCGTTTGTGCCCGTGTCTACTTTACAGGAGGGGGGGCTTCAGTACGAAGGATCACCGCCACCACTTGGATGACGAGTGATGAGAGAAAGCCTATAATTATTACCAGGCATTTCTGTCCCTTGTTTACTTTACATGGGGGAGGGGGGCCGTTGGGGAGGGGGGGGGTTAGCTTCAGAACACAGGGTCACCATCACTATTTGGATGATGACTATTGAGAGAAAACCTGTAATAACTATTATGAGGCATTTTCGTCCGTTGTTTACTTTACATGGGGGGAGGCTTTAGTACAAAGGGTCACCGTCACCTCTGGGATAATGAGTGATGAGAGAAAAGCTGTGACTATTAGGCATTTCTGTCCGTTGTTTACTTTACATGGGGGAGGCTTTGGTACAAAGGGTCACCGTCACCTCTGGGATAATGAGTGATGAGAGAAAAGCTGTGACTATTAGGCATTTCTGTCCGTTGTTTACTTTACATGGGGGAGGCTTTAGTACAAAAGGTCACCGTCACCATTTGGATGTCAAGTGATGAGAGGAAACCTATAATTATTAGTCATTTCTGTCCGTTGTTTACTTTACATGGGGGAGGCTTCAGTACAAAAGGTCACCGTCACCACTCGGATTACTTGCCAGTTCAGTACAGTTCAGTTCAAGGAGGCGTCACTGCGTTCGGACAATTTCATACACGCTACACCACGTCTGCTTGGCAGATGCCTGACCAGCAGCATAACCCAACGCGCTTAGTCAGGCCTTGAGTGCATGCATTAAAAAATATGAATCTGTGTAGCTTGTCAGAGCGGATTGGTTTTCTTTCCACAGAATTTTGCCTTCCGTGCTTGGGATGAGTCCTGTCAATGTCGTCAGTGTCGGCAGATTCATGGGGGGGCTGTTGTTTGAGGGACGTGGTGGCGGTCTCCACTCTGGGAGGGACGCTCACTCAGTCTGGCTCCGCGACTAAGCCATTATTGTCGTTAGTAGGGGGCTTAGTAGGTGGTGTCCTAAGTACGTTAGAACAGGCACCACTGAACACCACCGAAGTGACTCAGCAGCAGTGCAGGGTCTCCTCTGGTGTGTGGCATCCTGGCGACGTAACATCGATGGTTCCTTGTGGACTGCCGACGCTGGAACTGCGACGGACGAACCCGGGTGTGGCTGTGTACGGGGGAATCTAAATGAGCGGCGTGGGAGTAATGCCACTGAAACGGTGCAGATGATGGGGCAGCAAAAAAAAAAAAAAAAAAAAAAAAAAAAGAATTTTGCCAGAGGACAACACTCTCGTTGCCATGGGTTCTCTTTCAATGCGCAAAGTGCTGGCTATACACGGGAGCCTCTGTTATCGTCTCATCCGAAAGGGATAATGTGTGTGTGTGTGTGTGTGTTTGTGTGTGTGTGTTTATGTGTGTGTGTGTGTGTGTGCCGTGGAAGCTGCGATACATAGACTAGAGATGAGTGTGTGGAGGAGGGGGTTAGAAGAGGTGCAGGGTAATGTGTGTGGTGTGTGTGTGTGTGCGTGTGTGTGTGTTGGAGCTCATGTACGTTTATATGTATTTGACTGTGCTTTCATATCTGTGAAACTGCATGTTTGGTGCATATC